>NW_022436947.1:10180930-10335578 GCF_009761245.1 Sapajus apella
AAAAAAAAAAAAAAAAAAAAAAAAAAAAAAAAGGAAAGAAGCAAATTAGCTGGCTAAGTGCACTGAAGGAAAATAGCCTTCTGTAACTTTGACCATTTGTCAGCAACTACGTATTTCTGCGTATATGTGACACAGATCTATTCACCAAATAGTGGCAAGAAGAACACATTCAGATTAAATAATATACTGACTTTTTATCAGGCTGCTATTAACATTTTCCAAAATACTGGGCCATGTCCTGGAATTATTTTATTTTTAAAATGTATTAAAGTATGTATTTATTAAGGAACAACAGCACAACAAAATAAAAAAGGAAACTGTCATTTCAGAATCTAACACATATGAACAGATTGGTGCCCTGGGCCCAGTTATTAAATTTTTCGTATATATGCATTCTCATTTCAAAAATAAACGTAAGCCACTGTAAAATACCTGATGTCTCAGCTGTGCAAATCGAAATCCAAGAAAAAAAGCGTGTATAGACCATTTCTAAATTACAACTTAGATTGAGATTCCACAACTATATATAATTATGTTGTTAAAACCCAACGGGCCTTTTTAATGGACATAATGTTGTAAATGTTGTTAGATTTCCAGGCTGCCAGTTAGTTAGTTTAAAACAGAGAATGTAATTGAACAATGAAGAAACAGAGTAAGACACAACTATTGCAACATTAGCAATTTAACAAATAGGCACAAAATAAAAAATTTGGAGAACTATTTACATTTATCCTGAATGAGGATGCAGGAAAAGAGGCGAGTTAAAGAAATGAATTAGAGCGGACAAACTCCTCTATGGAGTTACTTGACATTTCCTAAGACTTGAGCAGTTAATACCACCAATTCCTCAAAATATATTTCACATCTATGTTTGCAGCCTTTTACATTTCAGGTATTAACTCATACTAATATTTGTAAGCCCTGATTAATGGTCCTTCAAAGATCAGAAATTGTACAAACCTTCCATATGTATTTATCTAAGCAAGAGTTAGGAAAAGGGGAGATAAAAAGAAAAATTTTAAAACATATGGAAGTTCTTTACATATTCTGGGTATCGGTCCTCTGTCAGATATATCTACTGCAAAGATTGTTTAGTCTGTGGCATGCCTATTTATTTATTTAGCCAGGATCTTCTCTGTCAACTAGGTGGGAGTGCGGTGGGATAACCATGGTTTACTGCAGCCTCGACCTCCTGGGCTCAAGCAATCCTCCTACCTCATTTTTAATTTTTTAAAATTTTTTGCTAGAGACGCTGGTCTCAAACTCCTGGGATCAAGCAATCCTTCTTCCTAGGCCTCCTGAAGTGCTGGGATGACCATTGTGAGCCACTGAACCTGGCCATGACTATTTATGTTTCTAATCGTCCTTTAATGAGTAGAAATTTTAACTTTTTTGAAGTCAAATTTATCAAGATTTTTCTTTGATGATTACTATCTTTTGTGTCAAGTCCAAGAAATCTTTACCTATTCCAATGTTGTGAAGATAATCTCCTATGTTTTCTTCTCAAAGCCTTATTCTTCTGGATTTTATACTTAGATCTGTAATCCATCTTAATGTTTCAGTAAACAGTGAGATGGGTTTGAAATATCCAGCTATTCAGTATCATTTGTTGAAAACTTTCTTTTCCCCATTGGACTTGGCACCCTGGTCAAAAAACAAGGGACCGCATATGTATGGGTCTATTTCTGGACTCTCTTCTGTCTAGATCTACTTGTCTATCCTTAACCCAGTACCACACTGTCTTGATTACTGTGGCTTTATACAGCGTCCTGAAATCAGGTAGTATAAGCCTTCCAACTTTTTCTTTTTTTCAAAATTGTTTTGGCTAGTCTAAAACCTTTGCATTTCCATGTAAATTTTAGAGTCGTTTGTCTATTTCCACAATGACAACAACAACAAAAAGAAACTTATACTGCATTAAGATAAAGACCAATTTGGGGAGAATGGGCAGCTTTAAACAATTTTTAGTGTTTTGATTCATAAATATGTATCTCCATTTATCAAGGTCTTTAATTTCTTACAATGGACTCATTCTACCCATTTGGTATTTCTGATGCTAATATAAACAGTATGCTTTTCATTTTCTAATTGTTCACTGCTAGTATAAAAATAATTGCTAATTATTGCTTTTTTTTTTTCCATTGACCTCATATTTTTGTAACTTGCTAAATTTACTTGTCCTAGTATATTGTTTTGTACACAACGTGGGGTTTTGAGAATGTACATAATCGCGTTACCTACAAATGCAAACAAATTTATTTTCTCCTATCCAATCTATATGCTTTTTTTTTTTTCTTTTTTAAATTATACTAGCTAGGACTTCTAGTACAAGGTTGAATAGAGGGGCTGACAATATACATGATTTCCTTGTCACAATCTTAGGGAAAAGGGTTTAATGTTTAATAACAATTAAGTATAGTCCTAGCTATATGTTTTTCACAGGTGTCCTTTAGGAATTTAGATTCAAGGGTTTTTTTTATTCCTACTTTGCTAAGAATTTTTATTATGAATTGAGTCTGAATTTTGTTAGATGCTTTTCTTCACTTACTAAGATGATCTATGACTTTCCTTCTTCATTCTGTTAACATGGTGAATTACACTGAATTTTTTTCAAATGTTAAACTAGCTATATATTCCTAGAATAAACTATCAGTCATAGTACACTAACCTTTTAATATATTGCTAATTAAGTAAAATTTTCCTAAGAATTTTACATTTATGTTTATGAAAAATATTAGTCTATGATTTTCTTTGCTTGTAATGTCTTTCTTGGGATTTTATTTTATTCTATTTGAGACAGGATCCCTCTCTTGTCACCAAGGTTCAGAGTGTAGAGGCATAATCACAGCTCACTGCAGCCTCAACCTCCCTGAACTCAGGTGATCCTCCCACCTCAGCCTCCAGAGGAGCTAGGTCTACAGGCATGCACCACCACACCCAGCTAATTTTTTGTATATTTTTGTAGAGACAGGTTTTTCCCATGTTGCCTAAGCTAGTCTCAAACTTGTGGGCTCAGGCGATCCACCCCTGAGCCTCCCAAAATGCTGGGATTACAAAGTGTGAGCCACCATGCCTGGCTTCTGTTGGGATTTGATATCGAAGTTAACCTGGCTTTATAAAAGGATTTAAGAAGTATTGCCTTCCTCTAATTTCTGAGAGTCTACGTAAAATTGGTATTTTTTTCTTCCTTCATTAAATGGTTGATAGAATTTATTATTATAGGTCTAGAGATTTTTTGTTAGAAAATTTTTAATTACAAATTCAATCTCTATAGTACATATGAAATTCCTTAAGATTTTCTATTTCTTCTTGTGTCAGTTTTGGTAAACTGTGTCTTTTAAGGAATCTGTCAATTTCATCAAGTTGCTGAATTTGTTGATGAAGTTGTTCATACCTACTTTACCTTTAATATACGTAGGGTCTATACTGATTTCCTCTTTTCATTTGTGATGTTGATAATTTATATTTTCACTTTTTTTTTCTTGGTGATATGGTTTGGATTTGTGTCCCCACTCAAATCTCATGTTGAATTGGGGGAAGGGTTTGGTGAGAGGTGACTGGATCACAGGGGCCGATGTCCCCCTTGCTGTTCTTGTGATAGGAAGTTCTCCTGCGATCTGATGGTTTAAATATGTATGGCACTTCCCCACTCATTCTCACTCTCTCTTCTGCCACCATGTGAAAAAGGTGCTTGCTTCCCCTTGTAAGTTTACTGAGGCCTCTCAGTCATGCTTCCTGTTAAGCCTGCAGAACTGTGAGTCAATTAAATCTCTTTTCTTCATAAATTACCCAGTCTCAGGTGGTTCTTTATAACAGTGTGAGAACAGGCTAATACACTTGGTACGTCTTGCTCGGGGCCTATCAATTTATTTACCTTTTCAAAAGGCCAACTTTTCACTTTTAAAATTTCTCCACTGTTTCCTATTTCATGAATTTCTTATTTTCTACCTATCTGGGGTTGAATTTGCTCCTCTTTTCTAACTCCTAAGGTGAAAAACAAATGTTATTGGCTCCACATATAGGATAAAGAGAAAACTATTATCTAAACCATCTGATTAAATAAATGGAATGGTATGCACTGGCCTAAGGATTTTAACACATACCAAGTGATATTACAGACCTCTCTTCCAAACTCTGAATTCAAATATCCAACAGTCACCTCAACATCTTAAGTTGGCTGTCTCATAGATGTCTCCAACTGAACAGTTTCAAAATTAAACTCCTCAATGCCAGCCAGGAGTCCCCACAAACCAGGTTCCCCCAGAACTTTCTCACTTCAGTTGACAGTAACTCCATCCTTCCAGATTTTCAGGCCAAAAATTTTAGAGTTATTTCTTTCAAACCCTAGATCTAATGTATGATAAAATTCCGTTGGTTCTATCTTCAGTCACCATAGCCTCCTTGCTATTCTATTAAACCTTGCCAGAATGATCCCATCCTGGGATCTTTGTTCTAGACCTCCCTTCGTCAGAAATTATTTTCTCCAAATTACCTCTCTCAAGTTTTCGTGCAAATCTCACTTCTGAATGAGGGCTATTATGATCATCCTATGTTACACTGCAACTGCCCAATTCTCATCCCGTATACTTCTCCCTTTACCCTTTTTATCCCATATTTATTTTTCCATGACACTTATTAAATTCTTTTGGGTCTTGAACTCCTGACCTCAGGTGATCTGCCCACCTCACCCTCCCATGGTGCTGGAATTACAGGCATGAGCCACCTCGCCTGGTCCAATACTTGTTGTATTCTAATGTACTATATAATTTGCTTCTTTAATGTTTATTGTTCATTGTCTTTCTCCACTAAGATGTAAGCACCTCCTGGGCAGGGATCTGTTTGGCTTGCTAGCATAGTTCCTCTGCCTAGAAAGCCTGACCTATTATGGGTCATACATCTGTTCAATGAATGACACCAGTACTCTGGAAATGCCACAGAAGTGTAACAAATACAAAATGTGTTATCGTAGCTGAAAACTTATTCTCATTTCTCCTCTGTTATAGAAGTCTTCTCTGAAAGTAGTATAATTGGCTCAGACATCCTTTTCTCGGGCCTTTTCTAGAAAAAAATATCATGTTTTATAAGGTTTATTGCCAGTTCAGAACCAATGTTCTCAAGCCTGGAGGAATCAAAGAACATTTTTTTGTTATACAGTTGATAGTCAGCTGTCACTGTCCTGACAACAGGCACAATGATGATGATTAACAACTGTGAAAAAAAAAAAATCTAAGAAACACTTTTTGCGTTTTGAGACTTAAATGTGAAAGTCATTTAAAACATGACACTTTTGTAAAACATACAAACAGAACAAAAACAAGTTACTATAGGAAATGAAGAGCAGTAAGGCCCTTCTCAGTGAGTGGAATGATTTCCTACAATGAAAGTGAAGATCTACATGTCTCACTGACAAATATTCTAAGTATACAGTGAACTGTCACCAGGGGATTTCTTTCCCTCAAACAGGCTGTTGGACACAAAACGTTTTAAACATTAAATCTGTTCGCACATTTTTAAACAAAATATTATTGCAGACCAGTAATTCTCAATGTCAGAAATGTTTTCTATTTTCTGTTCTTTAAGAGCTGACAGAGGAGAATCTTAGGGTAAGGACATTGTTTTAAAAAGTGTCTAAGGTGATTTTTAACTACACACACACACACACACACACACACACACACACACACACACGACCATTTCTTTCTAACTTATACTAGAGCTAACCCAGCTCTTGCTAGATTAAGCTTTTATGAAATGGAATAGAAGCTGGTGGCACACAAATCATAAGCTGTTACTGTTTTAAAAAGAAGAAAAACAGAAACCAGCTACCAAAATTTTTTAAATGGCTCAAATGAACTTGAGATACCTCCCTGTCCTGTTTTTTCCCCATTAGTTTAACTTAAGAACAAACTGTCTTGTTTTCTTTGGCCTACATGCAGCTCACAAGCCTGAAATTATTTACTTTGAAATATTCTGTTTTGGTTTCAAAAAATAAGGAAAAAATAATTGCTCCCAGTTACAGCCATTTTACATAGAATATGGAGAAAACACAAGGAAATCTATGCATAACTCTAAATGCATGGCCTAACATTAACATTAATGGACTCTTCAGAACTAAGTACAGTTATAAGTTATAACAGATTAAACCAAACATATTCTGCCACTCGGCAAAACTACAATTATTTTTCCTATTTCCTCTAGTATTGATTAACTGAAGACTCAAGGAAAGACAATTAACTGTCCCCCTTCCAAGGGAGTTCTAAAGTACGTTTTGCAAATTCTCTACCTACTGAAGGGCTGTAATCAATATTGAGAGACTTAGGACTTAATTTTATAGTACGAAACTTTTAAAGAGTATCTCTTTGTTATGGTGCTGAAGACACACAGGCTCTATTGCTTGAAAGTACAATGAACCTGGAGCCTGAAAGTGATTCAACATTAAATCTGACACCTGTGTCAATGCTGAAGTGTGCCAGGCACAGCTTGATACTACTATTACAAAGCCAAAGCAAGGCAGCAGCTAACAGGGAAAGAGACCTAAGGATCAGAACTACATATACTGTAATCAACACGAATTCTGTGAGTGGAAGCAAATACACTGCAGTTCAGATGTTGCTAGATCAACAATGATGGCTGGTAAGAGGAAAAAGACAAAAAGAATCTCAGATATTAGTGGAAAGAGAGCATATAAAACCACAAAAATTATTGCAGGCATATTCACACACCATGGACAAGCAAACATGTCCTTGAGGATGTGAAATCTTTAGAAACAGTTGTTTCTGTCCCAATGCTATGTAACAAAAAAACTGAAAAGTAATGATTGGCTAACTGATTTCTCAAGCTTAGCAACTAGTGATGAATGAAATTAGTAGTCTATAGACAAACTATACTGCTACAACATTCACATAACTAAATAATAAGGCACCAAGGATTCTAACTCCCTCCAACCTCTCTTCATTTTCTCCCTAAGCAACAGGGGAGTTTTCTTTTCTCTCTTGGGGGATCTTGACTATCAACAGAAAAATTTACATTGAACCATTATGTAATCCTTATGTAAAATAATCATGGGACTATGGACAAAGCAAAAATTTCTATTTGTTTCCTAAAATACAAAACTAAGTTAAAACTTTATAACTGATAATCCTTTTCTGAATGGACCAAAAGTTTTTGGTGACTGGAATCTTTTCACATGAAAACATGCCTATTCAATTTTTTATTTCACCTTCTCTGTGACATTTTAAAGATTACTGATATCATCATATTTTCTTCATTTTTCCATTAAACACTCAAGAGCAAAATCATTAAATATAAGTTAGGAAGATATTTTAAAAATACTCAATTTCTGAAGTTTATTATCACCTTTCTTTACCTCTTTTGTTTCTTCTGGGTCTGAATGATCCACAGTTATATAAAGATCATTTTGTAAATATTTCAGAGCACTAAGGGGATCCATCTGGGCCTTTTCTTCAAACCTAGAAAATGTAAACAAGAATAATTGTCTGGAGTTATTGAGAAAAACATCAGAAACGTCTTTCAGAGCTAGAATAAAACATTGCTATACTGCATATGAGGAGTTGTTCTGAATGTCCAGAAAACTGAAGTTTAGGAATCCAGAAGTAACAATACTGCCATGTAGATAGTGTAGATGTGGAGTTCCTGGAAAGGTAACAGTAATGCCAGGTGGTCACAGACAGTTGTGGTGCTAGAGGATGGGTAGGAGCATTTCTTTTTTTTTTTTTTGAGACGGAGTTTCGCTCTTGTTACCCAGGCTGGAGTGCAATGGCGCGATCTCGGCTCACCACAACCTCCGCCTCCTGGGTTCAGGCAATTCTCCTGCCTCAGCCTCCTGAGTAGCTGGGATTACAGGCACGCGCCACCATGCCCAGCTAATTTTTTGTATTTTTAGTAGAGACGGGGTTTCACCATGTTGACCAGGATGGTCTCGATCTCTTGACCTCATGATCCACCCACCTCGGCCTCCCAAAGTGCTGGGATTACAGGCTTGAGCCACCGCGCCCGGCCTGCATTTCTTACTCTTCTCTTAAAACTACAAGGTAGGACTAAACCAACTACCAAATACAGTGAATATGCTAAGTATTTTATAAAAGAGAACTTCAAAAAATCCCACTGTGTTTCATCTAAAACAAATAGACATAAAAATACTTGCTTAGATTTGTATATTTTCTAATGGAGATGCTTAACAGACACCTTGGAAACTGAAACAAGCAGGGTATCTTTAAATGAGTATCATTAACACTGATTACTTTTAATGAGATTATGTCCAAGTCTCAGTCAGTAAAAACAACTGCAGCAACCACTTATAAAGCATTTGTAATATGCCAGATGCTGTATCAAGTATTTTACATGTATCATTTCATCTATCCTCACAATAATATTATGATGATGATCTATTTTATCACCATTTAAAAACCAAAAAAAACAAGTTCAGGCACTGTGGCTCATGCCTGTAATCCCGACACTTTGGGAGGACAAAGTGGATGGATTGCTTGAGCCCAGGAGTTTGAAACCAGCTTGGGCAACATGACAAAACCCCATCTCTACAAAAATTAGCCTGGTGTGGTGGCATGTCCCTACAGTCTCAGTTACTTGAGAGTCAAAGTGGGAGCACTACTTGAGCCTGGGAGGTCAAGGGTGTAGTGAGCCACAATCGTATCACTGCACTCTGGCCTGGAAATCGAGTGAGATCCTGTCTCAAACAAACACCCCAACAGATGAAAAGCTGAGATGCAAAGAATGAATCTGGATGAGGTCTCCTAAACAACAACAACAAAAAAACTATTTGAATCTATATTATCTATTTGAAAAAGATAATGTCTTTCTGTTATAGCATAATTACATACAGATTTATTTCTAATAAGTTGGTATGCTTTTCAAAATATACAGACAAGGAAAAGACAAATTTCCTTTGAGTGGGAAAGATGATGAGCCTTTCACGATGGTGTTCAGGTTGATGGCATCCTTGGTGATAGGGTTACCTGTACTTTAGGCAGGGAGAAAGACTAGCAAAATATTACAGCTCTCTTGTACCAGGCAGTACCCTAAGAGTGACAGGGGGCTTACAACCTTCAGATGAGAGTCCTTTAGGTACAGGCCATGTTACTCTACCATCTTGTCCACAAAAGATTAGATTAGACCATTTTGGCACCTATGCTTTGATTGGTAGTTTATAAAGTGGTTTGGCAGAATTCTTCCCAGCAGGGACACTATCCCCAAGAAATTCTTTCTAAGAAGATTCTTTCTCTTGGGTAATCTGAATGTGAGAAATATAAGGACAGTAAAGGGCAGACAAAAATAGAGAGGGCAGATTCTGTCTATCTGTCTGTCTGTCTAGGCCACGAGGTTGGGAGAAAGTCAGGAGTAGCCAGAACAGGACAAGCAGATAGGGAAAGAAGCAGACAGAAATACAAGGAAAAGCTATGTAGCGCCTGGCTACTAGAATCATTCCAATATCCTAAACAATTCTCCATCCAGATTCACTGTTCAAAATGCTGAGAAAGTGCCTTAATTCTCTGAATAATCTAATAATAATTTTTTTTTCAGTTGAGGTATTCAAAGCATGTCATTATCCTTTATAACCTGAAATAACCTAACCAACATATACCTACAATCCTATATCCAGTATAAAGAGATCAGTTTCCTCAAAGTTATTTGAGGAATAAAAATAACTATTCATTTTCTACACTATTTTTGGCCAGCAAGAACTTACCACGCACTTGTGTCTGCAGTCTAGAATCATATTTTAATCAATAGTTCTGCCCTGTTCCTAAATGAATAGAAATTAATCCTGTAACAATTTTTTTTTGCCCATTTCTACCCTCAACTCATCATCAAGTTTGAAAACCTGAATGTCATATGAAAAAGTAATAGTGGTATTTTATTTATTATATCACGTGACATCAGTAAGAACAAGGAGATACTTCCTTGGCACACAATATACTTCTCTCCTTCCAAATTTATATTCTAACTAAACAGAATAATAATTATTGTCTATTAAGAACAACAACACAAATAAGCCAGTCTAGCAGTGTGGTGTAAGCTCTCAACATTATGAAAAAAGAAATCTGCATAACATTTGAATTAAAAAGGCAATTTTTGTGTTCTACCCAATTCACAGATACAAACGTCTATCTATTATGTCTACATGTAGCGATGTCCCTCAAATTCTTGAATTCATCTAACAGCTTGGTAGAGAACAAGGTCTAAAATGAGCCTTTTATTGTCAGTTTGAATTAACAGTTGACAAGATTCTCAAGATGCCCTGAGTCATCCTTGACTGTTGTCTTTCTCTCATACCCATATCAAATCCATCAAGAAATTCTGTTGGCACAGTCTTCAAAGTTTATCCAGAATGTTAAGGTGCGCTTTTTGATCTCTTGGAAAGTGTCTCTTCCTCTTCCTGTCCCTCAAATGATGGTGGTCCTCAAGAGAATATCCAACAACCCTTCACTCTTCTTGCTCACCCTGAGCAAGCTCCTTCTCCCTGTGATTCACAGTAATGTCTGGCCAAGTCTTTTCACCAAATGTTCACAGATGGCCTCTGCTTGCATGTCTCACAAACTTCTCAAACCTAAAGTGCCCCAAACTGAACTAATCTTTTCCAACACAGAAACCTGTTGTTTCTCAAGAATTCTCCCCACCTGAGGGAAAGCAGCCACAAGTTTTCTTCTGGAAGAAAACACGGAATGATTTTTATAAAATACAAGCCTGAATGTGTCATTCTTCTACTTAAAATCTTTCAGTGCTCCCCTAAGAGTAAAAGCCTAAGGCCCTTTACAGGCTGTCACTTTCCTAGACCCTTCAACTTCATTTCCTACCACAATCACCTCACTCATTCTACTTCTGCCACACTTCTCTATTCACTCCTCAAATTATTCAGGCATCTTTTTCAACCTCAGAGTCTTGACTATCACCTGTCTAGGACACTTCCCCCATCACCGGACAGCGATATGATTCAGTCCCTCTTGTCCCTTAAGTTTCTACTCAAATGCCATCTTCACTGTGCAGTCTACTCTGATATTCTTATTTAAAATTACATTCCCACCTCCCACACCTGTACAAACAATAACTCAATCTGGTATTTTTCATAGTACTAACCATCTAACATGTAATATAAATTCCTTATTATGTTTATTGTTAGTCTCCCTTCTTAAGAATGAAAACTTGAGGGAAGATTTTTGTTCATTTGCTTCATTGATATGTATGTGTATCTGATGGTTAAGTGGTGAGCTCTGGAGTCAAAACACTCAGGCTCAAATCCTGGCTCTGCCACAGAATCATATGCAGTGTCTAGCATAAAATAATTGCCAGGCTGGTCTTTCCTGGCCTCAGGCAATCCTCTTACCTCTTCCTCCCAAAGTGCTGGGATTATAAGCATGAGCCACTGCACCTGGCCCTAAAGCAAATTTTTATTACCATATAACACACTACAGTAACCAAAAGGACAGAAGCCTCTTTCTGCATTTTTTAGTAGTTTATTACCTTCTAGGCTAAAAAGCCAACATGACCCAGAGTGTGAGTGCGTGTGTATGTCCGTGTGTATGTGTGTGTGAATGCATATGTATATATATGAAAATGTTTGATTAAATGATTTTGCAATTAAAAAATAAAGGCGATATAAAATTACAAGCATATTTTGAAATTGTATTGTGAAACATCAAATTATGAAGATATTGCATAGTCAACTATATCACCACATTCACTGTTAAGAGAGTGATCAAAAGCTCAGCCATGTGTCATTAAGCCAGAACTGATCTAATTTGTAGTTAGCCTTGAGTTACTTCAATGTAGGCACATCACCTTCACAAAAATTTTTTCCATTACTTTAACAGTTGCAAAATTTCACTTGTTCTGCATTTACAAATGTTTAGCATCAATATCTATATTTTGTATCTTCCTTTGAAAAAGGAAAGCAAAAACAAGTAGAATAACAGGGCGTTTACAAAATTCATGATCTTCATAGTATTCATACTGTTTCATTATTAAATTTGCCAAGAAAGTTGTATCTCCAAAGCTAGGTGATATCAACAATAGCTGATAATGTTAATTAAAAGTTTTCAGTGAACTATTCTCATACCTGTGTTTTCTTATGAGGTACTTGCAATGCCTCAGTAAATAATCTTTTGAAGGTCTACACAACTTCAGTGACCAGAAGTCATCTAATCTCATCTTTGGAGAGCAAGATTTTCCTGGATTCCCACCAAATAAATAATGAACCTATAATTAGCAAAATAAGCCAGATTTTTAAATATTCATGCATACCCAAGAAATTTTAGTAGCATTGCATAATGCCTATTGAAATTTAAAAATTAAAAATTATACTGTATTTTTACCAAAGCTTCTCTTGATTTTTCTCAAGTTTCTGTTTTACTTTAAGGCACCACGGCTACTTTAAAAAACTGCATGCATGCTAAAATGAGTTATATTACTATATTACAATGACAGTGGAAGGCATGAAACAAAAACAATGAAAGGAAGAATTTAATCTAAGATAATAATTTGCTGACGACAACAAATAATGGGGATGATAAAATTAATCAAAATATTGATCATATAATGAATATCTTAAAAAATTCTGACATAATGCTGAATCACTGAAAGTTAACAGTCATCAACAGGTCAACTAGAAACTTTAAAAAAAATTTAGGCTGGGTGCAGTAGCTCATGACTGTAATCCCAGCACTCTGGGAAGCTGAGGGAGGAGGATCATGAGGTCAGGAAATCGAGACCATCTGGCTAACACAGTGAAACCCCACCTCCACTAAAACTATAAAAAATAAGCCAGGCTATAGGGTGGTGGCATGCGCCTGTAGTTCCAGCTACTGGGGAGGCTGAGGAAAAAGAATCACTTGAACCTGGGAGTCAGAGGTTACAAGTGAGCCAAGATCGTGCCACTGCACTCCAGCCTGGGTAACGGAGCAAGACTCTGTCTCAGGAAAAAAAAAAAAAAAAAAAAAAATTAACATCTTAATTTTGCTTTAACTGAAATGCCAAATATTAAATGGCACATCAAATTTGTGAAATAACATTAAAAATATTATTTCATAATTCAATACCAAAAATGACATGCAAAAGGAATTGATAATGATTTCACTATTATTAGAGTTATCTGTTCCTCAGATAACTTTGGAAAATGAAACAGTGAAGAAACAAAATCACTTTCGTAAGTGGTAAAAGTGAGAGATATAACTGCCTAAATTTATCGCACTTGAATGTTATTCTGTACTTATACAAGGCATTTAAATATTTAATTATTTTAATTAAAATTAATGTTTAATTTATTAAATTAAAATAGTTCCAAAAATTTTGAAAACACTTATATTCATTGGTGTTACATAATAGAGTTATCCCTATCCTTTACGTGGAAATTTATTTATACCTTAAATTGAGAGGCTATAAGAGAAAGGGCTTTTACTCACTCCCATGGTATCTTTTACCTAAAGGTCTCAAAGTATATCGTGTAGAATTTAAATAATCATTCATGGCTAAACAGAAAGAATTGGTCTCTGCCCGTAATTTGCCATACAATATAAGTCCAATCACTAAAGTACACAGTTAAGTTTAAGGGCGAAATAAAGAAATAACTCTCAACACTATGACACTAAAAATTCATAACACAGGACCATTTCACAAGGCTGATTTGAAAAAGATATCACTAGTACATCAGGAAAATAAAGATAAAAAGACTTCTTACACAATGGGAAAATCTAAAACCAAAACTATGTTTATATCATGAAACAAGGTACCCACATGCTGACAAATGTACATCTTTTACTTGGATATTCACATTGTAGAAACAATAGGCTATGTCATCTATCCAGATTTATACAGCTAAGAAGCAGCCACTGACTATTTTCAAAAAAGGAGAAGTACCAAGAATTACAGGCTATGTAAAAATGCTCATTCCCTTAAGGAATTTTAGGGAGAAGTGATATTGAGTGCTTGCTACATACTCTATTGAATGTCTACTATGTATTGTAACTTTTTACTCAAATCCAGTTTAAAACAATCAGAAAGCTACATTTGGAAATTATTTCAGACAGTAGGCCACGGAAAGTTTACAGGTCACTCTAGTTAGGATACCTTGTGTAGCTCATCGTATACAAGCTGATGGGCAAACCTTGGACATGGTTCTTCTTCCTGAAGACTTTTAGTTGGATTATCCTTTGCAGCTTGATCATTCTTATAGACACAAGACCTGCAAGAAATTGCTTTTAAGGCATTCTACCCTAGAGAATTAGCAGCAAAGATAATACAATTGTAGCAAGCAAATTAATTACATGTCTAATTACTAACAAAAAATTTTAGTAATGTGTTCATATCAAATCTTACAGTTCTAGTCGTTGATAAAACAATCTGAATTTGTTAGAACTGAGTTCTAAAGTTCTTCTGATGTCCATCAAACAGCTCATATATCCTAACTGTGTTATAAAATACAAACAGCATACATGAAAGCTCAAACTAAGATTGAAAGATGTGCTATCTTGTCCTTGTAAGCACAATAAAAAAAAAAGGACAATATGCATTGCTGTCATTTGACTGTAAACAAATGTCCTATTTAGAAAACAATAAACTCCTTAGCTGCAGAGCATTACTCTCCATTACTGAATGGAGAAGTTCTCTGAAGTGCTTCTGTTCTGCACAATATTCATTTATGGAGCAATCACATAAATGTCAGAGCTGGATCCATGTTTTCCCAAAGCAAAATATGTAGCACCAGTTCTGTGAGATGCTCTAGGACACAAAAGTCATGGTTGGAAAATGCTCAGTAATATTGTCCCCTCCCTGCTATAGTCAAACCTCTTTGTTTTATGAAAACTAAGATCTGGGAACATTAAAAAAGCATCGTTCTCAAGTTCACACATCTACTTGAGAACAGCACCTAGACTAAAATACAAGTCTCCCGAGTCCCAGACCAGGAACTATCTACTAATTGAAAAACACAGGTAAAATCTATTCACTGAACATCATTGTATACATAGGTACCGATACCTTTTTTCAATACTGACTTTTAAATGTACAATGTCACAAATTAACATAAGGCTATTTCTCTCTCGTTTTGAATAAACCAACAATCTCAAATAACTGTTACACTGGGATTGCAAGAGAGACAAGAGTTCCTTACCAACTATTTCTCACAATGTCATAAATCCAGAATGAATTTCTAACATTCTCTTCCCTCTTTTCCTTATCTTTGCTGAGTCCAGATAAGACATGTATTTCATTCAGTTCTGGATCAATAGTTGCTCTCTGTGTAAATCCTGTCATTGGAACTATAAATTAAAGAAAAAAACAAGATGAAAACATTCCTGTTAGATTAGTACTTTTTTTTTTTTTTTTTTTTAAGAGAGAGGGTTTCACTCTGTTGCCCAAGCTGAAGTGCAGTGCCACAATCATGGCTCACTGCAGCCTAGGACTCCTGGACTTAAAGGATCCTCCTGCCTCAGACTCCCAATTAGCTGGGACTATAGGCATGTCCCAGCTGTAAAGATGGGGTCTTGCTTTGTTGTCCAGGATGGTCTCAAACTCCTGGGCCTTAAGCAATAGTCCTGCCTCATCCTCCCAAACTGCTGGTGTTACAGGCATGAGCCACCACACTCAGCCCTTATGAATTTCTCTTTAAAAGATCAATACAGCTTTATCCTGCACTATGTGTCTAAATATATAACTTCTAACACACTACATAACTTTTTGATTAAACAATAAACAATTATATATTGCCTGCTCCTTACTCTATGAGCTCGGAAAGGAAAGGCTGTTTTGTTCATTATTTTGTTGCCAGTACCTAAAATAGTGCCTGGAATATAACAAATACTAAAGGATTTGTGGAAAGACTGAAAGAATGTCAATTGCCAGCTAGAGGGAAAAAAGCAGAAAGAGGTGTGCTATAATATAACCATTTTTTACATAAGGAAGGAAAGGATAATGCTTTAATTAATGGATTTATTATCTGTAATTTGATAGTAAAGATTAAATATTCAAATCTTGACCTGGGGAAAAAAATTTGACAAAAGGTGAAACACGGGGTTGCTTAATAAGGTCAGAGTCATTAAAAATATGTCATAAAATAAAATAACTTCCAAAAAATAAAATTTAAAATTCTGGGCCTGGTGCAGTGGCTCATGCCTATAATACCAGTGCTTTGGGAAGCCAAGGTGGGAGGATCATATGAGGCTATGAGCTCAAGACCAGTCTGGGCAATATAGTGAGACCTTGTCTCTATAAAAAATTAAAATCAGTCAAGCTATCTGGGAGGCTAAGGTGGGAAGATCCCCCCAGAGTTGGAAATTGTGGTAAGTTATGATTGTGCCATTGCACTCCAGCCTGAGCAACAGAGTCAGACCCTGTCTCTAAAGAAAATATAAATAAATAAATAAATAAATAAATAAATAAATAAATAAATAAATATTCTGGGCTATAATATGCCATTTTGTTTTCCTGAGTGGCTCAAACTCCCCAAAGTTAATAATGCTGTATTTTTCTAAGAAATCTATTAAATAAGTGATGATCAAGGTAATAATGCTGTATTTTTCTAAGAAATCTATTAAATAAGTGATGATCATTCTGCATTATCCAATAATTTGTAAAAACACTGATGTGGCAAAATGCCAATTTTTCTTATTCTTTTTTGAAAATATTACTTGAAATATAATTTCATATATATAAAGTGCATTCTATGAACTCAGCTACTTCACAACATAATTGTCACGATCTAAAACAATGGCATTGTTTTAACTTTTTTTTAACCCATGAACAATTATCACATGCTCAAAAAGCTATACAAACATCAGACTGAAGTGAAATATTTACATCAACCTAGAATACTATGTACGGCAGGAGATGCCAGCCATACTGATCTTGGTCTTCTTTACCTACACTTCAGTGGAACCAAATAATCCAGTATTTATTTTTTCCTGGTCTACCTTAAATTTATGTGTCCTTTTACATTCCTACTCAATAAATTTGGGACATTTTAAAGACTATCCAAATGTGTTCCACAGTAAATATAAAATTATACACACACACAGACCATAATATATAATTTGTATACATACACATACAATATTTATTTTTATATTTATACACACACATACATCAATCTGATCTTAATAATAGCCTAAACTCTCATGCCACAATCTTTAGTATATGTAAAGCCTGGTACAGTTGAATCTCCATATCCCTGGGTTATGTGTTCAAGGATTCAAACCACTACAAATTTAAAACATTCGAATAAAATCCCCCAAAACAAAAAACAAAACCCATAAATGGTTGCATATACAGTGAAGATGTACAGACTTTTTTTGTCTTGTCATTATTCCTTAAAACAACTATTTACATAGCATTTACATTGCATCAAGTATTATAAATAACCTAGAAATGACTTAAAGCATAGGAGGGGATGTGCGTAGGTTACACCATATTATGGATTGAGTATCTAAGGATGCTGGCATCCAAGGGAGGTCCTGGAACCAGTCCCTCAAGGATGCCAAGGGACAGTTGTATTTTCTTAATAAGACATGGTAAACTTTCAGAAGTGATGTGCTCAGGTTCTGATCTCTGTTCCTCAGATAACTTTGGAAGATAAAACAGTGAAGAACCGGCATTACTTTCCTAAGTGGTAGAAGTGAGGGGTGTAACTGCCTAAATTTATTGCACTTAAATTTCTTTATTCTATTTTGTCTTGTTATAAGCCTTTGAATTAAAACTTTTATAACATGGCTTGGCAAACTATGGCTTGATCTGGCCTGCTCAGAGTCAAATCATGCAATGCCCATTCATTTACATGTTGTCTACGGCTGTTTTTACCTACAACAGCCATTTCCAGTTAAACTAGCAATATTAACAAGGGTAAATTAACAGAATTTTAAAGTTCATACTTATGACTACATATGAAAAAAAATCAAACCTCTTTGAGGAGATAGTCCAACAAAACAAAAAAGGAAACCAAGAAAGAAGATGGCATGAGATATAAGAGACAGTGGCAATGACATATGACATAGGAACAGAAAAGGGAGTTAGAAAATCAAGATTAACTCTTGAGCCTTGTTTATGACATTTTAGTGTTAATAATATAGAATAGTTTCTTCTCTATAGTCTAATCACAATAGCTAAATTTATACAGTGTCCCATTTCCCCTCTCCACCACGGTTTTATGACCTAGAATTATTGATCCTGGTGTTTTTCTTCAGGCAACCATAAATTTTGATCATCATTTATCACATACTTCTAGCATTTCCTAGATTTAGTTTTCACTGAGCCTGCTTCCAAATGGGTCTCCATATGGCAAATGAACCAAGGCAAACATGCCTGAGAATATTTTATGTCACCCTCACATCTGAAAGGAAGATTTAAATTTCTTGGTTCAAAGTTGTTTTATTTGGTTACTTTTAAACTTTATTGTTTTTTCTCATTCCACATTGCTGTTCAACTGTCACATGTCTACCTTCTCATTCCCTTACAGGTCATCTGCTTTTTCTCTCTTAAAACTTTCAGAAATTTCTCTCTGCTATTCTTAATTCTACTTTAATCTGCTTAGGTATGCACTTTCCTTTATTTGTTCTATTTGGTACACTATGACCTCTTTAGCCAATTTGAAGTCTTTCATCAATTTTGAATTTTTGGAAATGTATCTCCATTATTTCTTCAATTATTTCACCTTTTTTTTTTTTTTTTTTTTTTTTTTGAGACAAAGTTTCACTCTTGTTGCCCAGGCGGGAATGCAGTGGTGTGATCTCAGCTCACTGCAACCTCTGCCGCCTGGGTTTAAGTGATTCTTCTACCTCAGCCTCCCAAGTAGCTGGGATGACAGGCATGCATCACCAAGCCTGGCTAATTTTTGTTATTTTTAGTAGAGACAAGGTTTCAATATGTTGGTCAGGCTGATCTTGAACTGACCTCAGGTGATACACCCACCTTGGCTTCCCAAACTGCTGGGGTCACAGGTGTGAGCCACTGTGCCTGGCCACCTTCTTACATTTTTATTTTTCTCTTTTTCTGGAACTCCTTTTAAGATGTTGGCACTAGTAAAACAATTCTCTATTTCCGTTAGTTTTTCTACTCTATTTTCTATTTCTTTATCTTTTTTTTCCTGCTTTTTCCCGGAAGAGTGTTCTTTCTAATCTTCCAATTGACTAATTCACTCATACCATCCTATTTGTTGTAGTCTTCATTTTAATTATATTTTTCATATCTACTATTTCCATATGGTTCTGTTTTTACAATGTTTGGATATTTCATATTACTAGCATGTTGCCTTACATCTTTAAGTATATTCATCATGCTTATTTTAAATTCTTGGTTCACCCGTTTTTGTTTGTGTGGTTGGTTTTTTTTTTTTTTTTTTTTTGAGATGGAGTTTCGCTCATTGTCCAGGCTTGAGTACAACGGTGCCATCTTGACTCGCCGCAATCTCTGTCTCCAGGGTTCAAGCGACTCTCCTTCCTCAGTCTCCAAGTAGCTGGGACTACAGGCACGTGCCACCACACCTAGCTAATTTTGTATTTTTAATAGAGATGGAGTTTCTCCACGTTGGTCAGACTGGTGTCAAACTCCCAACCTCAGGAGATCTGCCTCCCAAAGTGCTGGGATTACAAGCATGAAGCAACGGCGCCCGGCCATTCATCTGTTCTAATAATTCTTCTTTACATCATGTATGTCATCAGTTTACCGATTTTTTTTTTTTTTTTGAGACAGTTGTAGTCCTCAACTGTCTAGTTATGTTGGTATGTTTTTCAGGAAATTAGTTCTTCTTTCTGATAAGATATACTGGAGAGGACTCAAAGGCCAGGCCTTAACTGGCATCAGTACTAGTTGAGATTAAGGAAAATACAGAGGAAAACTCATAGGGTTGTGAAGCATAGGCACAAAGAACCAAGAATCATTTCGAGATATGGTCACACCCCTATGCAACAGTTTGTACCTTTAAACCCTTCAGAGGAAGTAGAAGGCAGTATCCCTGGACAAAGGGAGAAGAAAAAAGGAACTACTGAGAACAGACGGTCAGTCCCCATGTTTTAATCAACTCTGAACTCCAGCAGCGTTTCCGTACTGCCATAATGTTGCCCACTGAATTCTGACACTAATGGGATAAGCTACTGCTGCTAGTTTCCATAGTGAAAGGTTAATCTGGAGGAGAGAGAGCCTTCGGTCTCATTTATGGAGTTTCTGGAATCCAGCTGCTATTTTATTTCTCTAGAGTTGATTCTGGGGAAGGGAATCAGCAGCCTGTGTCAGTTTGCTACTTTGGCAGAAGTACTTTTAATTTTATAGCATTCCATGTTATTTGCGTTTTGCTTTATTGATCACGTGCACTGTGTCACTTTTATAATAATTATAATAAAAATGAAAGCTGGTTAAATAAAAATGGCGTTATCAAAAAACAAAAAGACCTAAAGGCCAATACCAAGAAAGCAGCTTTCATTCTAACATGGTAAAACTATTAATACAGTTTTCTGTATTGATTTTCTTTGCAAGACGAAAACAAGGCTATCTTTTCAATGTTTAACACCTTTTTTTTTTGAGATAGGGTCTCGCTCTGTCACTCCGCCTGGAATGCAGTATTGCAAACTCTGTTCACTGCAACCTCTGCCTCCCAGGTTTCTGAGATTCTCCTGCTTCAGCCTTCTGAGTAGCTGGGATGACAGGCGTGCACCACCATGCCAGGATAACTTTTGAATTCTTAGTAGAGCTGTGGTTTCACTATGTTGGCCAGGCTAGTCTTGAACTCCTGACCTCAGGTGATCCACCTGCCTTGGCCTCCCAAAGTGCTGGAATTACAGGCGTGAGCCACTATGCCCGGCCAATTTAACAGATTCTAATGGGTATCGTTGGGGGAAGAGAAAAGGACAAAAGATCTGAAACATGTAAGATTTTAAAAACTTTAAGATCCAACTGCTAAAAAGCTCAACTGAATGTCAGGACATTAACCAGTTTAGAAACTGATTCACAAAGAAAAATTAATCAAGCAGATCAGTAAATGTTAATCATGAATGTACTCTGAAAGGATATTTATCTGAAAAAACAGAAACTACAAATTATACAATTATCACTGCCAACTCGTTATTTTTAGAATTGTTTTAGGAAGTTACAATGATAATCCTTCAACTCTATTTCTTCTTTAACATCTTTAAAACTCAAAATAGAACAGCTAAAGGGGAAGTAAAAATATTTTATCTATATGTCTGAATCACATGTTTTCTCTTCCTTCCTTGGTTTATCCTCTAAGCAAATGGGAGAGACTGTCAGAATATTTAACATAAATAAACCCTGTGGGAGGGGGGATTAAAAAAAAGTTAAATATTTTCGAAGTCCTTTGAATTTCTGAGGAAGATACATTATTGCATTAATTTATGAATTAATCTCAACTCTATTTTTGCTTCATAGTCCAATGCACATATTCATTACTGATTACTCTAGCTAAGACAAAGGAAAAGAACAATTTTCAGAACTGTCACAGAAACACAGAATCTAATAAAAAACAGCTTTCCATGAATTCACTATTTGTTAGGATATTTTCAGCTCCAAGTAACAGAAAACCCAACTACCAGTAGACTAATTAGTTCATGTAATAAAATTTTGCAAGTAGACGGCTCTAAGATGGTTTCAAAGTTCGACTAAATCATGGTGCTAGGTTAACTTTCTGCAATTTTCTTGGCTTTCTCCTCATTTTTGAAACTTGCCAGTACCCAGTGTAAGCATCACATTCTTATATAGAGCACCCAAAGCAGGGAGGGGAAGAATTCTTTCAGCATCTATTTTCATCACAGAAGACATTTTTTGTCAAATGTCCTCCAGTAGACTTTCTTTATGACTCATTGGCCAGAACTGTGCCACATGGGAGGAAGGTAAAGTGAAATAATTTGCCAAAGGATAATAATGACTGGTTTAGACTAATCATGATTCACATTCATCCCCTGGGGTTAGGCACCTTGCCATTAAACAAAATTATGGTTTGGTTAACAGAAGAAAGGGCCAATGACTCCTGGGTAAGCAAACAACGACTTCTTTTTGAAAGTCGGGATATTTTAAATGTTGGCTGGGACCCTATTAAGCGCCAGCAATGACTCCAGTTCAGAACTCCTGTTCTTTTACTTAAATCTTTCTACCACTCATCATTTATTTTTTGTAAATTTGCAACTATCTTTTGACGCTCAACAATATAATATTTACTGACTTACCTCAGCTGTATTAAGCTACAAAAAACTGAACTCATTGAACAGATCAACCAATTTAACTAGCGGACAATCAAATACATAAAAATCAAATAAATTGATGGTCAATTCGTCTCCAGATTTTTTTCTCCTTCCATACAATACCACAATAAATATCTCTGAATACCTTATTTTTTTGTGGATTTATACAAGTTTATGAGTAAGGTAAGTTCCTGGGGGAAAATGCTTCGTCAAAAAATATATATATTTCTGTATTTTAATAGATAATGATAAAGTACTCTTTAAAAAAAAAAAAGGCTACACCAAATACATTTCATCCAGAATGTTAGAAGATGCCTGCTTCCTCATGGCCACACCAATATTCACTGAATGATCTTTTAATTAACACTTAAAAGTTGTGAATAGAGTATCTGTACATGTATAAATTTACTGGCAATATGAATTATTCTTTCTTTGAAGTATCTATTCATATTATTTGTCATTGTTCTACTAGAGGATTATCCACTTTTTAATGATTTATAAGAGACTTTTGTTTATTGTAGGAACTAAGCTTTGTCTTAATTGCTAGTTTGTCATTATTTGATATTTTAACAATTTTTTTTCATTTTTTTATTTTGCAAAAATCAAACATTCTTTTTCTTTATGACTGCTGGGTTTTGTGGCATGTTTAGAAAGGTCTCTTAATCCTAGATTATTAAAAACAATTACAATATTATTTCTCAAGTATGAAACTTAAGTCCACCTAGAATTTTCTTTGATATACAAAAGTTAAGTAGGGATCTAGATTTTCCCATTCACCCATTCATTCATTGATATTTATTTATTTAATTTATCTAAAGAAAGAGTCTTGCTCTGTTGTGCAGGCTGGAGTCAGATTACCTTTTTTTAAAATACTGCCAAGTCTTAAGTGATATCTCAATGTCATATACTGTTTAATCTATTCTCCCTCTCTGACTGAAAATTCCAACTTTACCATATACTAATTTCTCCTATGTATTTGGGAACATTTTTATTCTATCTGTTCTATTTCATCCCATTAATCTGTACCAAATTGTAACTTTATAACTATCTGGTAGTGTCAGTACTACTTCATTACCTTTCATTTTCAAAACTGTCGTTAGTGTTCTTGCATGTTTGTTTTTACATGAACTTTAACTCCCATTTACTATCAACTAACCTAAATTTTATATCTAAAAATATTAAATACTTTCATAAGCTTGTAACTAGCAAAAAACACCCCTGGGGGAGTAGAAGGGTAAAATTAGGTAAAGTTATTATTACCAAGAATTTTGAGAAGTAGGCACTCTGTTTTTATCAGAATAATGGCACACCAAATACAAAAGATACTAAACGGCCAACAACGAGCCTAGTTATGTTGAAAATAAGCACGACCATTTTCTAGTTCAGTAACTAATCTATGTCAATGACAGCAAATCTTTAGCTTCAGAGTCTTCTGTTGCTGATTTGGCTTTACTTATTTAACTGGTAAAAGTATAAAAGGATCAGAAACATGAGGAATTATTAGTATACTAATTTTTAAAATGTCATTAAGCACAATAAGCACATTCCTGGGGCCAAAATGAAAATCACTATGATTTTCCTTTTAAGTTTTCATAAAAATTTACTTATAGATAAATCAAGCTCTATAGATATAACTCACATAGCCCTCATATCTTAGTTTCACAGCCTGATAACAGCAGAAGGGAATGAAATTTAATTGTCAAAATTTTGGAGTTAGATGAGGTCTTATCATCAACTGTACAATCCCCTCATTTTCAGATGAATAATCAGATTCAGAGAAGTTATATAATTTTGCCAGAATCGCAGAGGGATGAATGGCAGACCCAGACAAAGAGAGACTAAGTCTTCTGATTCTCAATTCGCTATTTTTTCAATTGTACCAATCTGCTACAATGGTTAGAAGAGGATGGAATAAACAATGGCAGATGTGGGAAAACAGAGTGGACAGAATTTAAAGATCAAAACAAGTAAATACACAACTACTAAAGAACAAGGATCAGGTTATAAGAGCTCAGTATTACCAATACGTGACTTGGCATTTGGCAAATGAAGAAGCTTCAATGTATGTTTCTTACTTGAATGAATACAAACAGGAGAAAGCATTCTTACTATAGTATTCTGAGTTTCTATAGCAAACTACAAAGCTCTGGTGGTGTGACAGATCATCTTCTACACCTAAGTTTCAATTAGTGTTAAATACAGGCTTACATATGGAGAATCTGCTAAACCCCTTGTGTTCACAGTCTTATTGCCAAACGTTACTCAGAAATAAACCCAAATTTTAGATATGCTGAATTTTGATGTAATTATGTATGTGTTAGACACAATGCTAATAAATCCCTTAAAGCAGCTGCCAATCCATTGACTCAAATTATAATTTCCTTCTGAGAGGAGCATAAAATTGTTACACTGTAGTTTAAAATTAAGAATTAAAGTTGCTTCAAATCTTCAGATGTTAGCTAAGATGGTACATTTAGATAATTATAAACAGCAACAACTTAAGATTTTATAGTATCTGACAATATAGAATTATATAAGCAGCAGCAATTTTACTATTAGCTATACCATCTCGGTGATCTCAACAGTTCAAACGAATTGATTCTCTGAGTTCAAACAATCCCATTTGACACTCACATTGTAAATACAATTTTAATAAAATAAGCCACATTACTGAACCACAGATAAACACAGTAATTATATGTTAAGTCCATCTCAAATTACTGTAATTAACTGTAGTAAAAAAAAAAAAAATCTTTAGAACAATAAACAACAGAATAATTAATAAGCTACAGAGCATCTACATAATGAATAAAATTGGTATTTTCTAAGAATATTTAATAGTGTGGGCATTTAAATAGTATTCTGCCTTCTTAAAAATACTTTTTATGGCTTACAATAATCTAGTAAGAGAAAACAAAATGTACTTTTTAAAAGTAAGGTAAAAGCAAATCTATGGGAGGACAATATAATTTACCATGGTTCTGATGTGAGGTTTTCTGAATGGTCTAACTTACTTCAGTAAAAGACTTTTGGGGAATCTAGACTACTGAAAACAATGAATGCTCTTTAAGAAATCATGAACGAAGTCTGTATATTTCAGCTGATCTTTTTATGGGTTTTCAAAAGCACAGTCAAGATTATACAGTCAGATAAATACCTAGAATTGTGTTAACAATGAAGGCTAGAGCCACATGTGTTTACATTTCTAACCTGGGCTTAAGGCATTAGAGAATTTTGGCAAACGATAATTTACAAGCTAAGATCTGAGAAGTAAGCAGTACAAGTTAGCTAGATCTTGGAGGTGAGAGGAAAGCGGTTCAGGTAAGAGGAATAGCATGGGCAAATCTCAAAGGCAAGTAAAACACACTATCTATAAAGATTTAATATTCAGTGGTTGTGAAACAGAGTTGGCAGCAAGAAGAGTACAGATATCAAGAAGAGGACTGGAGAACTAAACTGGGGCACATCATAAAGGAGTCTGTGAATTGTGTTAAGTTTAGACTTAATCCTGAGGGCAGGGAGGAACCATTAAAAGATTTTAAGTGAGGAAGAAAACTCACCAGGCTTATATTTTTAAAAAATATGTTCTTTTCTTCATTAGCACTAATCTAAAGGTAAGGTTGTCATTTTATTTTTCCTCTCCATGTATAACGGTAACTCTATGAAGATATGGCCTTCATTCACAGTTGTACTCCTAGTGCATGGCTTCTTGTCTGGCACCTAGTAGGTGACCAAAAAATATCTGCTGTATAAATGTTAAGGCATATGGGTCTATTCTTTACTGGTAATACAAAATAGCTGTATTCTGCTTGTGGAGTGGAGAGTGGGTTGTGGGGAGGGGTACATAGGGAGAGGAAGTCTATAGATGGAGGCCAAATAGGTGACGTTAGCCCAAACTAGTACATACAAAGCAGCAATGGGAACAGAGAGAAGGTGAGGCCAAACTGGCATGACTTGATGTTAACTGGCAAGATTAGCAAATCTGAGGGTAGTATTAACATCCTCTTGTGAAAATGAAGGCACCCAACAGTAACACCAGCCCAAACTAGAGGGTTAATAACTCATCTTTACTCCTAGAGTAGCCATGAACAGGGACACTATTTTCCTTAAAATCTAATTTGGGTCATTTACAAATGTGGAAGCAAAAGCTGAGACATTAGGTAACTTGCCTAAGGTTAACTAAGGACTGAAATAGACTCTGGAGAGCCACAACAGTGGTTCTCAATCCCAGCCACATATTAGAATCCTCTAGGAGAGAGAAAGTTGGGGTAGGAGTAAAAGGGACATAGGAAAAGGAATGGGAAGGAGAGAAAAGGAAGAAATTGAGAGAGGGAGAGATGAGGGACCAAAAAAAAAAAAAAAAACCCAGATAACAATTTCCATTTCACTCTAATATGCTAACAGGGACACTGAGGTTCCTCAATTCCAAGTATAACTGCAACAGTTTTAGGTGGAAATGTTTTCAAGTAATTCTAACCAGATGCTCAACTTTGCCATAAAAATCCTCAGTAAACAAACCTTTGAACAATGCAACTCATAGGAATATTGTCAAAATTAACCACTTGGAAAATGTACACCTAAATAAAGAAGTGGTATTTTCAAAACTCAGATCAGGACACTTATCTTAAACCTTTGAATAACCTCCTAGTTCATTCAGAAAAGAAATCCAAACTCCTTGCATTTGTAACAAGGCACTAAATATTCTGACTCTTATCTGTGTCTCTAACTTTCTTTCATACCAACTGTCTCCATCCTCAACTTGTACCAGTGCCAACATTTCTGAACATCCCAGTTTCTTTCCTGCCTTGGGAACTCTGTACTTGTTATTCTCTCAGTTCTTCACATGGTTCTTCCTAATTCTCTACTTTTCACCTTAAAGATTACCTCCTCAGAGATGGTTTCCCAACCTACTCTGTCTAAATGAGACCTCTCCTGTCACTCATTATCACAGCATGCAATGTATTTTCTTCACAGTACTTAGAAAACAAATGCAGGTCTCTCTCCACTGGAATGTGAGTTATCTGAGGGAAGAGATCTTATCCTCCAGGACCATAGATGAATCCCAAATGCCTAAAATAATACTGGGCCTACAGAAGACAATGAACTAAGTGGGGAGGGAAGGAGAGAGGAAAACCATCACACTTAGATGCTAATAGGTGGTCAACAAATATTCTTCATGAATTTATTTGCATTGTAGGAAAATTCAATTGCATAATCCATTACACACTGAACATACAGAGTAAAAATGGTGATTCTGATTTCAGAAAAACTGATTATAGGACCAATCCAAGATAGCTGAATAGGAACAGCTCTGGATTGCAGTTGCCAGCGAAAACGCAGAGGGTGAGTGATAACCGCATTTCCAAACAAACTTTTACTGCGCACAGACCAGGAGATTCCCAGGCGGAAGAGCGCCGCGAGTCTCCAGCGCAGCTGTTTCAGCCGGCGAAATGGGTCTTCGCACAAAACCTCACACAAATCCAGGCACCGTTTCAACTGGTGACTGCAACGCCTGGGAGACAGAGTTGCCCATTCAACTGAAAAAAGGGGGCTGAAACAGGCAGCCAGGTGATCTGGCTTGGCAAGTCCCACCCCCACAAAGAACAGCAATCTGAAATGCTCTGGATTGAGAGTTTCACAGCAAGCACAGATGGACCAGGGACAGTCCAGCTCTGTCGGGGGAAGGGTATCCGCCATTACCGAGGCAGTCCACCATTACTGAAGCAGACTGCCGATACCAATGGCAGTTCCAACTATACCCCTAAACTGCAAGGAAGTTCACACAGCAGCTGAGCAGAGCCCACGGCAGCTCCGCAATGCCTCTGCTGGCAGACTGTGACTTGGCTACCTCCTCGCTGGGCAGGGTATCTCTGAAAAGACAGCAGAATTACAGAAACCAAGCCCCACCTTCCTGGAACAGAGCACCTGGGAAAAAAAGGTAGGTATGAGTTCCACTGCAGCAGACTTAAACATACCTGCCCAGCAGCTCTGAACAGAACAATGGAGCTCACAGCTAAGCACTTGGGCTCCTATAAGGGACAGACTGTATCCTTAAGCAGCTCCCCGACCTCTATAACCAAAGAGACACCTCATAAAGTAGAGCTCGGGCTGACATCTGGCGGGGTATCCTTCTGGGACAAAGATAACAGAAGAAGAAACTGGCAGCAACCCTTACTGTTCTACAGCCACTGCAGGTGATCTCCAGGCAAGCAGGGTCTGGAGTGGACCTCCAGCAGTCCTACAGCAGGGAGGGCCTGACTGTTAGAAGGAAAACTAAGAAACAGAAAGAAATAACTTCATCAGCAACAAAAAGGATGTCCACTCAGAGGCCTCATCTGAAAGTCACCAGCCACAAAGACCGCAGGTAGATAAATCCACAAAGATGGGAAGAAACCACCACAAAAATGATGAAGATACCCAAAATCAGAACACCTCTTCTCCTTCAAGGGATCACAACTCCTCACCAGTAAGGGAACAAGGCTGGATGGAGAATGAGTCTGATGCACTGACAGAAACAGGCTGCAGAAGTGGGTAATAACAAACTTCTCTGAGCTAAAAGATCATGTTCTAACCCAATGCAAAGAAACTAAGAACCTTGAAAAAGGTTTGACGAAAGGCTAAGGAGAATAAACAGCTTAGAGAGAAATATAAATGAACTGGCGGGGCTGAAAAACACAACACGAGAACTTTGCGAAGCATACACAAGTTTCAATAGCTGAATCGACCAAGCAGAAGAAAGGATATCAGAGACTGAATATCAACTCAATGAAATAAAACGAGACGGCAAGATTAGAGAAAAAAGAGTAAAAAGAAATGTACTAAGCCTCCAAGAACTATGGGATTATGTGAAAAGACCTAATCTACATTTCATAAGTGTACCTGAATGTGACGGAGAGAATGAATCCAAGCTGGAAAACACTCTTCAGGATACTATCCAGAAGAACTCCCCCAACCTAGCAAGGCAGGCCAACATTGAAGTCTAGGAAATACAGAGAGCACTGCAAAGATATTCCTCAAGAAGAGCAACCCCAAGGCACATAATCGTCAGATTCACCAGGGTTGAAATGAAGGAAAAGATCCTAAGGGCAGCCAGAGAGAAAGGTCGGGTTACCCAAAAAGGGAAGCCCATCACTCACAGCAGATCTCTCAGCAGAAACCCTACAAGCCAGAAGAGAGTGGGGGCCAATATTCAACATCCTTCAAGAAAAGAACTTTCAACCTAGAATTTCCTATCCAGCCAAACTAAGCTTCATAAGCGAAGGAGAAATAAAATCCTTTATGAACAAGCAATTGCTCAGAGACTTCGTCACAACCAGGCCTGCTTTACAAGAGCTCCTGAAAGAAGGACTAAACATAGAAAGGAACAACCAGTACCAGGCACTCCAAAAACGTACCAAATAGTAAAGAGCATCAACACAATGAAGAAACTGTGTCAACTAATGGGCAAAACAATCAGCTAGCATCAAAATGGCAGGATCAGATTCACACATAACAATATTAATCTTAAATGTAAATGGGCTAAATGCCCCAATCAAAAGACACGGACTGACAAATTGGATAAAAAGTCAAAACCCACCAGTGTGCTGTATCCAGGAAATCCATCTCACATGCAAGGACACACAAAGGCTCAAAATAAAGGGATGGAGGAAGATTTACCAAGCAAATGGAGAGCAAAAAAAAAAAAGCAGGAGTTGCAATCTTGTCTCTGATAAAAGACTTTAAACCAACAAAGATCAAAAGAGACAAAGGGCATTACATAATGGTAAAAGGATCAATGCAACAAGTAGAGCTAACGATCCTAAATATAAACATGCCCAATACAGGAGCACCTAGATACATAAAGCAAGTTCTTAATGACCTACAAAGAGACTTAAACTCCCACACAATAACACTGGGAGACTTTAACACTCCACTGTCAATATTAGACAGATCAATGAGACAGAAAATTAACAAAGATATTCTGGACTTGAACTCAGACCTGGACCAAGCAAACCTAATAGGCGTTTACAGAACTCTCCACCCCAAATCCACAGAATATACACTCTTCTAGTACCACATCACACCTACTCTAAAACTGACCACATAATTGGAAGTAAATCACTCCTCAGCAAATGCAAAAGAACAGAAATCACAAAAAACAGTCTCAGACCACAATGCAATCAAATTAGAACTCAGAATTCAGAAACTAACTCAGAACCGCACAACTTCATGGAAACTGAACAACTGGCTTTTGAATGTTGACTGGATAAACAATGAAATGAAGGCAGAAATAAAGATGTTCTTGGAAACCAACAGAACCAAGACACAATGTATCAGATTCTCTGGAACACATTTAAAGCAGTGTCAAGAGGAAAATATATAGCAATAAATGCCCACATGAGAAGCAAGGAAAGATCTAAAATCAACACCCTATCATCAAAATTGAAAGAACTACAGAAGCAAGATTAAAAAAACTGAAAACCTAGCAGAAGACAAGAAATAACTAAGATCAGAGCAGAACTGAAGGAGAGAGAGACACAAAAAAACCTTCAAAAAAAATCAATAAATCCAGGAGCCGGTTTTTTGAAAAGATCAACAAAATAGACCACTAGCCAGATTAATAAAAAAGAAAAGAGAGAATAATCAAATAGATGCAATGAAAAACAATAAAGGGGATATCACTGCAGATTCCACAAAAATACAAATCACCACCAGAGATTGCTACAAACAACTCTATGCACATAAACCAGTAAACTTGGAAGAAAAGGATAAATTCCTATATACTTACATCCCCCCAAACTTAAACCAGGAAGAAGTCGAAACCCTGAATAGACCAGTAACAACGGCTGAAGTTGAGGCAGCAATTAATAGCTTACTAACAAAAAAAGCCCAGGTCCAGAAGGGTTCACAGCCGAATTCGACCAGACATACAAAGAGGAGCTGGTACCACTCCTTCTGAAACTATTCCAAACAATCCAAAAACAAGGAATCCTCCCCAAATCATTTTATGAGACCAAATCATCCTGATACCAAAACCCGGCAGAGACTCAGCAAGAAAAGAAAATTGCAGGCCAATATCTATGATGAACATATAGGCAAAAATCTTCAATAAAGTACTGGCAAACCGACTGCAACAGCACATCAGAAAGCTTATCCATCACGATCAAGTAGGCTTCATCACAGGGATGCAAGGCTGGTTCAACATACACAAGTCTATAAACATAATTCACCACGTAAACAGAACCAAAGTGAAAACCAAATGATTATCTCAATAGATGCAGAGAAGGCCTCTGACAAAATTCAACAGCCCTTTAGGCTAAAAACTCTCAATAAACTAGGTATCGAAACCACAGCCAATATCATACTGAATGGGCAAAAATGGAAGCATTCCCCTTGAAATCTGGCACTAGACAAGGATGCCCTCTCTCACCACTCCTATTCAATAAAGTATTGAAGTTCTAGCGAGAGCAATCAGGGAAGAAAAAGAAATAAAGGATATTCAATTAGGAAAGGAGGAAGTCAAATTGTCTCTACTTGCAGATGGCATGATTGTATATTTAGAAGACCCTATTGTCTCAGCCCAAAATCTCCTTAAACTGATTAGCAACTTCAGCAAAGTCTCAGGATACAAAATCCATGTGTAAAACCCACAAGCATTCCTATACACCAATAACAGAGTTAAAGAGAGCCAAATCAAGAACGAACTGCCATTCACAATCGCCACAAAGAGAATAAAATACCTAGGAATCCAACTGACAACGGATATAAAGGACCTCTTTAAGGAGAATTACAAACCACTGCTCAATGAAATAAGAGAGGACACAAACAGATGGAAAAACATTCCATGCTCATGGTTAGGAAGAATCAATATTGTGAAAATGGCCATACTGCCCAAAGTAATTTACAGATTCAATGCTATCCCCATCAAGCTACCAATGACTTTCTTCACAGAGCTGGAAAAAAACCACCTTAAATTTCATATGGAACCAAAAGAAAGCCCACATAGCCAAGTCACTTCTAAGCAAAAAGAACAAAGCTGGAGGCACCACGCTACCTGACTTCAAACTATACTACAAGGCCACAGTAATCAAAACAGCATGGTACTGTTACCAAAACAGAGATATAGGCCAATGGAATAGAACAGAGGCCTCGGAGGCAACACCACACATCTACAACCATCTGATCTTGACATACCTGACAAAACAAGCAATGGGAAAGGATTCCCTGTTTAATAAATGGTATTGGGAAAACTGGTTAGCCTTGTACAAAAAGCAGAAACTGAACCGCTTCCTGACACCTTACACTAAAATTAACTCCAGATGGATTAAAGTCTTAAACATAAGACCTAACACCATAAAAACCCTAGAAGAAAACCCAGGCAAAACCATTCAGGACACAGGCATAGGCAAGGATTTCATGAATGAAACATCAAAAGCAATGGCAACAAAAGCCAAAATAGACAAATGGGATCTAATTAAACTCCAGAGCTTCTGCACAGCAAGAGAAACAATCATCAGAGTGAACCAGCAACGAACAGAATGGGAAAAAATTTTTGCAATCTACCCATCTGACAAAGGACTTATATCCAGAATCTACAAAGAACTAAAACAGATTTACAAGAAAAAAACAAACAAACCCATTCAGAAGTGGGCAAAGGATAAGAACAGACACTTTACAAAAGAAGACATACATGAGGCCAACAAACATGAAAAAATGATCATCATCACTCGTCATTAGAGAAATGCAAATCAAAACCACACAGAGATACCATCTCACGCCAGTTAGAATGACGAGCATTAAAAAATCTGGAGACAACAGATGCTGGAGAGGATGTGGAGAAATAGGAACACTTTTCCACTGTTGGTGGGAGTGTAAATTAGTTCAACCATGGTGGAAGACAGTGTGGCCATTCCTCAAGGACCTAGAAATGGAAATTCCATTTGACCCAGCAATCCCATTACTGGGTATATATCCAAATCGTTCTACTATAAGGACACATGCACACGTAAGTTCATTGTAGCAGTGTTTACAATAGCAAAGACTTGAAACCAACCAAATGCCCATCGATGATGGGCTGGACAGGGAAAATGTGGCACATATACACCATGGAATACTATGCAGCCATAAAAAACGATGAGTTCGTGTCCTTTGTAGGGACATGGATGAACCTGGAAACCATCATTCTCAGCAAACTGACACAAGAACAGAAAAGCAAACAATGCATGTTCTCACTCATAGGTGGGTGTTGAACAATGAGAACACATGCAAACAGGGAGGGGAGCATCAGACACGGAGGTCTGTTGGGGGGAACCAGGGGAGGGACAGTGAGGGGTAGGGAGTTTGGGAAGGATAACATGGGGCGAAATGCCAGATATAGGTGATGGAGATGGAGGCAGCAAACTGCATTGCCATAGATGTACCTATGCAACAATACTGCATGTTCACATGTGCCCCAGAACCTAAAATGCAACAGAATATAAACCCTAAAAAAAAAAAAATTAAAACTGATTATAGCAGTAACTAGGGAATAAACCCAATTATCTTTCCTATCTCCAGTTCACGTTAATAAAACCACAATGGGAAAAAAAAATCACAACTTAATGTAAATTTTAAAATAACAGAATACAAAGCTGTGTCAACTTTTATACAATAATTTTTTAAAAGACTAAATAGAAGTATATCAAAATGTTAACAAATTATCTCTAGATAGTTTGATATATTTTCATTTTTGCATCTTTTTTCAAATCCTCTACAATGAGCATACTTTTATGATCACATTTTATGTGGTTTATGACCACAACAAAATTGAATAAAAAGAACAATTACATTTCTCTAAAGCTAGCCATAACCACGAGTGAAGAATTTAAGTCTATACTGTAAATTATTACTAATTCTAACTTATTTAGAAATTTTTTGAATGATAGACATTAAAACCTACTTGTCATAGTCAATTTTTATCTTCCTAGTTCTCTGTCACTATCACTCTTTGCCATCTTTTTCTTTCGATTTTGGGCAGTAGTTTAGCAAGGCAGAAAAAGCACCTTCCTTGCACTCAAACTTCTAAATCCCACATCTATCATTATTTAGTTGTGTAACTGTTCTCATCTTGTACATTAGAATAATACCACCAATTAAAGATATTCTGGTATATGGTAGCATCTAAATAAGGAGTAGCAACTATTATCCATCGGAATGTATTACTTACTAGCTAGATTATAAGCACTTTGAGAGACTATGATTACCTTGTTCCACTATATCCATAATCCAGTACGGAGTCGGCATGTCATAATTTTCAACACATTATTTGTCATATCCATTACTAACTTCACTACCTTTTTTAGGGAGAGCCATCTCAAGATTGTAGAAGGAGTATTACCTCTCTTCTCCTATTTGATTTTTATTTATTTTATAGAGATGACGGCTAACTATGCTGCGCAGGGTAGTCTTGAACTCCTGGACTCAAGCAGTCCTCTCACCTTAGCCTCTCAAAGTGCTGGGATTAAAGGCCTTGCCCTCGTAGTTATTTTAATGGAAAGTTAGAATAATTCTTAAAAGCCAGAGAAAGTCAAAGATTAAATCATATAGCTCTACACTATCCTATGGTAACAGTAAATAAATGAGTAAGAAAGACAATTTTAGATAGGGTAAATAATGTTATTACCTATTTAGGTCCATATTTCTAAATTATATGCTAAGCTGCTATTTTAGATATTATCTACTGACTTCCTGCTGTAGTAGACGAGGATGTTTACTACACTTACACTATCTTCCCACTACATTTCATCCTAATTTTTGCTTAAACTGCCTGTAGTTCTACATTATGTTTAGGGAAACACCACTCACTGTAAAGCCAAGAAATTTACTGTGATAATGTCTCTTTTCTTATAAAAAGTTTCGCTTTTCCTGTTGCGTCCCTATCCTTCATTTTTTACATTAGATACTATTTACTCATCAACAGATTTTTCTTCCCAATGCTTAAACATATCTATTGAGTCTACTTTTATCTGGAAACCTCCTTTTTGTAGAGACAGTGTCTTGCTTTGTTGCTGAGGCTGGTCTTAACTCCTGGACTCAAGTAACCCTCCCGTGTCACTCTGCGGACTAGCTAGAATTATAGGCATACACAACTGTGCCCTGCCTATCTTTCATTTTGTCTCTTTGTTTATAAACAAGTTTTTCTTCTTAAATATGAACAATTATTTTAATTAAAAAATTTTTGTTGTTTTTGTTTTAGAGGAAGCTTGTATTAAGAAGATATCCAGAAACAATGTCTGTGAAACAGGTGTTTTTATCCACATTTTGCAAAAGAGCTAACAATAAAAATACCAATTTATAAGTAGCAGCTAAAAAGAAACGCAAGCTGATCTAATTTCTCACCCTGTTGTTCAAATTGGCATTTTAAACTGTTGTGCCTTAATCAAAGCCACTCTTTTTTATACAATAATCACAGGCAAAGCAACTACTATGTAGGGTAACTATAAATGATCAAAATAGGACACTTTTGAAAATGAATGTAGCACTACTAATAATTATGCCAGGACAATATGCATAATCTAAGCAAACCAGCCATTATATTACTAACAACCTCTTAGATGCTGAGCTTTTAAACTTGTAAGATATTACCAATCCCATGAAGTTCCCACTTCAAACACCCCACTACTATGCTAGTGCCCAATATAAAGATCACCATGGTGAAAACATAAGATGAAAAAAATTAGCAAACAAAGAATAAAAAATTTTTAAGATATTGATGTTTGCAACCCACCCTCAACAAGCACACACACAAACAATTCATTTAGAAATTCACATACTTTCTGCTCAAAGGAAATAGTAATTCACAATTTAAAAATAGATAGAACTGAATATACTGGTAGAGTTTTCTTTCTCTCATTCAGAATTACTCAACTGAAGAAATAAAGGGTGAAAAATGATTAGAAAGAAAAGAGAATGAACTGTAGTTTTCTACCTGAAGTAGTTAAGACATGAGAGAAGAAATCACTAAATGCCCTTACCCATCCCAGAGTCTTTCTTGGTGCCATCTGATATTATGTCTACATGATCAGAGTCCACATCATAACTAAAGAAATCATTCAAATAGGTCTTTGATCGCTGGCCACCAAATACATATAAGCAACGATTTTTCTGAAAAAGAAGAAAAAAAAGAAGACAGGAGAAAGTTGTCACTTCCATGAAGAACTCGGAATGATCCTTCAAAAACTGAAACCTCTACAAAAGTAATTTTACAACAGATCCCAAAGGAGTACTACACTGGAATGTAAGGGAAAGAGGAAGCTCTCTATACATTGCTAAAAGGTGATCTCTAGGACATCCTGTTAAAGAAGAAAAGCAAGGTGCAGAAAGATATGTAGGTTGCTGCTTCCTTTGGGTAGGAATGGAGAAGAAGGAGTATCTGTGCATGAGACAGAGAGAGAGAGAGAGAGAGAGAGAAAGAGAGAGGGAAAGAGAAATAGAAAGGTGGAAGAGCATGCAAGCGAGAGCGAGAGAAGAGATTGCTTCTTTTTTTCAAAAACAAAGGAAGGATAAACCAAAACCTAATAAAAGCCAGTTACCTATAGTGGCAGGAACAGAGCAGGAAGATGGGGATAAAAACCAAACTTCCCCAAAAATACCTGACACATGGTTTTGACTTTATAACCATGTATATATTTTTATTTCATTAGAAGACAACATTAACTCAAAAGAAAAAAAAAAAAAAAAAACTAAAATTTTGGGGAAAAAAACAACAAACCTCTCTGTAAATAAAGATATAATCACACAGAGAAGCAGTATTTCTAGAGATTTTAATACATACTTTTTGACTACCTATCACTAGAAGTCTAAATCCTAAACAGAAAAATAATCAGAAACCAATGTGAAACAGCAACTCAGTGATTCTGTTACTAAATCTTTCTTTTGAGCTTTGTTACTGTGAAAGCTATTATAGACAGACAAAGCAAGTAATGTTATGACATAGGATTTTAACCTTAAAAGACACAAAAATATGCCCAGTGTGGTGGCTCGCACCTGTAATACTAGCATTTGGGCGGGCCAAGGTGGAAGGACTGCTTGAGACCAGCCTGGGCAACATAGCAAGGTCCCGTCTCTACTACTACTGCTGCTACTGCTGCTGCTGCTGCTACTGCTGCTGCTTCTGCTGCTGCTGCTACTGCTGCTGCTGCTGCTACTGCTGCTGCTTCTGCTACTATTACTACTACTACTAATATAAACCCAGGTGTAGCGGTACACACCTACAGTTCTAACTACTTGGGAGGCTAAGATGGGAGGATCATTTGAGCCCAGAAATTCAAGGCTATAGTGAGCTATGATCTGCACTCCAGACAAGGTGGCAGAGCAAAAACCCTGTCTCTAAAAAAAGAAAAAATTATAAAGTAACAAAATAGAAGACATTAAGATAAAAAATATTTTATTTGAATGAGACATGTCAGTATGAACTCATGATTCAATTTTTCTCTTATGAAAAAAATACATAAGTATCTTTCTATCTATATAGCCAAAAAGAAAAATTTGAGTATCAAGAAAGTAGCCCGGTGTGGTGGCTCATACCTGTAATTCCAACACTTTAGAAGGCCAAGGCAGGCAGATCACCTGAGGTCAGGAGTTCAAGACCAGCCTGACAAACATGGTGAAACCCCCGTCTCTACTAAATACAAAAAATTAGCTGGGCATGGTGGCACATGCCTGTAATCCCAGCTACTTGGGAAGCTGAGGCAGGAGAATTGCTTGAACCCAGGAGGCAAAGGTTGCAGTGAGCCAAGATTGGGCCACTGCACTCCAGCCTGGGCAACAAGAATGAAACTCCGTCTCAAAATAAAAGAAGAAGATGGCATTGGATAGAAATACATCAGATATGTAAAATTCTTAATAAAATTTTTGTACACATACCATGGTTAACTTTGGAGCCTCAAAGTTAACTCATTCATATGAAAATCAATAAAGGAAAACAGTGAGACATTTATAATGCCTATTCAGTATGCTTTACATTTCAGGTTAACCAAAAAGTTAAAGAGAGGAATTTTTTTTTCTTTTATAATAGGAGAATCACACACTTAACAAATACAGAGGAAATGACATCATTAGAAAAATCACCATCTTATACATCCTAACAAAATTTAGGCAATGAATGGCTATAAAAACCATTAGGTAAAAGTTTGAAAGAAAGAAAACTCTGTAATTGATCAGTCAGGATAATAACACCTAGACCTATTAACATCATCAAAAGTATGACAACCAATCATTAAATGCCTCTTTATATTTTACAATGAGAGTGTCTATGAAGTGTTCTTGCCCATTTCCCCTGGCCCCTACCAAAAAAAAAAAAAAAATAGTGAATCTAAAATCAAGCCTCCAGCTGCAATTACCGGTTTTTAGGAAATATGAAAAAGGAACACATTAAATGACACTATGAAGAAAAAATCAAAATCAAAACTGGAAACCTAGGAGATTCTAGAGCACAAATGTCTCGCTTAGTGAGTTGTATATTGGGGGGTGGGGAATAGGAGGGAAAGTGTACTATTAAGGATTTTTTAAAAATATAAGAGACATAACAACCAAATGCAAAACACCTTTTTTGAATCATGACTTAAACAAACCAACTAAGAAAAGGTATTTTTCAGTATATTAGAAAAAAATACAGATAGAATATTAAATGGTATTTAAGAAACTGCTTTTATTTTGGTTGATAATGATATTACAATTATGTTTTCTTTTTCTTTCTTTTTTTCTTAAGAGGCTTGCTATATTGCCCAGGCTGGAGCACAGTGGCTATCACAGGCGTGATTCCACTATTGATCAGCATGAGAGCTCTGACCTGCTCTGTTTCTGACCTAGCCAGTTCACCCCTACTTAAGCGACTTGGTGGTCCCTCGCTCCTGGGAGGTAACCACACTGACGCCAAACTTAGTGTGGACAACTGATCAGCACGGTGCAATGCGGCCCAGAAATGGGCTCCAGCAATCCTCAGCGTCCTGGGTAGCTGGGACTGCAGGTGTGCACAAGCATACCCAACTGCAACTATGTTTTTAAAAAGTCCTTATCTGTTAGACTTACACCCTATATAGTCTAACAGTAGTATTTACAAGTATAATGATATAGTATTTGTGATAAGTAGTATTTACAAGTATAATGATACAGTATTTGGGATATGCTTTAAAACACTACAGCATGTGCTATAACAAGATGTTGTAGAAAAGGAATAAATATTTAAAAAATACTCCAGCACAATAAAATTTAAGAATAAACTTAAAAATCAAAGGATCAAGAAAGTGAACGAAATTAAAGTGGAGTAGCTGTATGAAAAAATGAACAGATTACTGATAACTGTTGAAACTAACAAATGAGTACACAAAAAGTATTAATTATATTCTTCTCTACTTTGTAGAGAAAAACATGTTTAAAATACACGTTAAAGAACATGTATAAAATATTCCATATTGTTTTAAAGCTGTGTTCATAGAAGGAAGACCAAGATTTCATTAAAACATTTGAAAAGGTTAAAAACAGTCTGTACTGTATACTGGGTTTTGCTGATTTATTTATTTATTTCTATTATTATTATTATCGAGACAGAATCTTGCTCTGCCACCCAGGCTGGAGTGCAGCGCCATGATCTTGGCTCACTGCTGCCGCCTTTGCCTCCCAGGTCCAAGCAATTCTCCCACCTCAGCCTCCCAAGTAGCTGGAATTACAGGCAGGTCACCACGCCAGGCTAATTTTTGTATTTTTACTAGAGACGGGGTTTTGCCATGTTGGCCAGGCTGGTCTTGAACTTCTGGCCTCAAATGATCCACCGTACCTGACCGTTGCTGATACATTTAAATTCTAATGCTATAAAATCAAATCTTAAATTATTTGTTCTTAATGGAGAATAGCAGGGGGGAAAATAAGAGAGAAAGAAATTCTCTAAGAAAGACATAACTGGAAGAGAATAACTGTAAGAGAAGTTAGTAAATGAAAAGGCATAAGAAAGGAACATAGCTGCAAAATCTACATAAGCTGTGAAATTAATTAGTCATAAGATTGCCCAGATTGGTAGTCGGGTAATAACTATTTGGAAATTACCAGGTTGATGGGACTGGTAGTTGGGTAATAACTATTTGGAAATTACCAGTTTGATGGGAAGAGTCTCATAATTAGCAAACAGTTCACTGTTAGAGAAGTTCTGTCTTTCTCTGTCATTGCTACACTAATCATTTATTCCTAAGGAAAAGTTTTTAACCTCTTGAATTAGACCTCACCACTTCTTTTCCTGTCTAGACAGACATAACAAAATAACATTTATGCAATATACGGAATATTCTTACTGAGTGGAATAGCATGCAGTGTCCTATTCGAGACTGGATGTCCTCAGGCCCAGCATTACAGGAGTCCTCTCGAAGAAGTTTCCAGGTTTGACATTGACAGTTGAAAGCAAATAAGCCACTGAATTGTGGTTCACTGGCTCTGCTGTCATCTACGCTGCCGTTACAAGTCAAAATTCTACCACCGAAAGTGTAGATCATATGTTTTTCTGAGTCCATACACATCTATCAGAAGAAGGCAACAGATTGAATAGGTTTAGTTTGTTCCTGTCATATGTGCTAAAACAAAGCCAACATGTGCAGTTTTACATTCTCAAAAAAACCCTAAACTTTGCCCCAATGACACTAAATACCACCCTGATTATCGTAGGCAAGTTTCTAAATACTTTTTCAAGTTGCCATTTTTCCCAGTGAGAGTAAAAACATGTTGGGATAAAGAGCTTTCTGCTTTCCTGAAATTGTATCATTTCAATCAAAATCAACCAATATACATGAGGCACTGATTTACATGTAAGAGTGAATACTTATCATATTCTGGGTCGATAAGTGATCATACCCTCCTTATAAAAATTCCCTTCTTTCATTCTAGGCAAGCATCCTATTAATACTGCTACCATTTATTAAGAGATGCAAGTAACAGTAGTGCAGCTAAATTCACCTCTCTGCATTTATTTTTATAAAACCCTTCAAATTACATTACAAAATAGTAAAACAAACAAAAAGACATTTACAACAAGCAAGTCTCCAGAATGACTTTTACAGTGTGAAGAACTCTGCCTCCTTTTAACATAGCACTATAAATTTAATTTTCTTTCAATTAAGCTATACACTTCATGTTTAAAAGTTAAGCTTTATTCTTCCATTCTTTTAACTCAAGATTATAGCTTTTCATAAAAATGTATGAGAAAACAGCCATTTGTCAGAAGACAATAAGAATCAAATTATGTTTCAAATAATACATAAACCCAAGTTGGGAATTAGATGTTGAACATAAGTGGCATTTATATTAAAGAATAAATTGTGTTCATAAAATATCTATGTTTTGCTAAAAAAAAAAAACAATTAAATATTTATGTTTAATTCTCCTACAAATTACTTCTATTTATCAATTTTTGCATTTTTAAATAAAAGGCTATATTCATAATTTTAAAGGTTTAAAAAATTATTATTAAAAAGAAAAGATTCTAACGTCTCCTAATTCTTATCTACCACTAAAAAGATCCACCTCATTAGCCATTTCCCAGGTTTCTCAAAGCCTTCCATAAATTAAGATGAAAATTTATTCCCCAAGGTGAAATCTTGGTAAATATGGTTGAAAAACAAAGATCTCTGGCATACTACAGAAAGTATTCCTGTTCTAAAAACGATCATATAGTTAAAATCAGCATGCTGCTGAAGACAACTCAATTTGGTCCCATCCAACTATTGCCTCTGTTGATGGCTCCACTGGAGCTGGGTCACATTACCCTTCTGAAGTACTTCAGACTCAATCACTCCAAATATCTGAGAACTATGCTGAAAATCTTGAGGGACTCACATTAAATGAGCCTATTTCCATTTTTCATTAACTCATATGCTAATGGCCAATCTCCGTTACCAACCCCCACCTTTCTACTTCGTATGGCTACTAAGAGTTTCTTTCTTTTTGAGGATATTCAAGCTTAATTTTGATGTGACTTATTCTCATTTGTTTGCAAGGCTGAAGTATAAACATCTTTATCTTGGTACTTCTTCCTAGCACACCAGTCTAAACCAAAAAACCTTTTAATATTCGATTTCTACTCTTTTGATTTGTCATTTTTAATCTCTGAAAACATCTGAAAAGCTAGAAACTTACTAAACTCTGTATGATAATATGTTTTCTATCAAAGACTCCAAAAAATCTTTAAAGCCAGAAGTTAAAATACTGTTCATTTATTATGCCAGGTTAGATATTTAATTTTTAAAATCAAACAAATAGTGAATAACCATTTATTTTCCTGGGAAAAAATATTTTTTGAACCTGAAAATGATTTTACCCTACCTACAGGAATACAAGATTGTTAAGGGTTTGGCTGGGTTCAAAATAATCTCCTCACAAAATTTGAAGATACTGCTATAAAGCCTTCTAAGTATCCACTGTTGTCCAACCTGCCAACTCTCCCTTCTACAAACCTCCAAAAATGCCTCATAACCCAGTGAGAATGTCAATGAGCTGAGATCTTCAATTCTTCAACTCAAGTTTTTCCTGATACTTCTTGGCTAGCTCACTTTCCATTTTCTAGTAATTTCCACAAAAAGTGATTACACTTGAAGAACAGTTTGGCTAGATATAAAATTCTTGGCTCACACTGTCTTTTCTTGAATGTCTTCTAGATGTTGCTCTATTATCTCCTGGCACTGAAAGTAGATATAGAGAAATCTGATACCAGTCACATTTTAGTTCTCTTATAGGTGACTTGATCATTTTGTCTACTTGATATAAAATGATCTCTTATCTTTTATAGTCAATGTTATTAATATATGTCTTAGAGTTAAGTATTTGGGTCAATTTTTCCTGAATACAATATGCCCATTTGATATGTGAAGTAAAATCTTTCCTCAGAAAAATGTTCTTGAATTCAACTGATAAATATTTGTTTTGTTCCATTGTTTTTGTTTTCTTTTTTAAAGTCTCCAGTTATATATGCATTGGCTCTCTTCTACCTATCTTCCCCGGTTAATCATTTTTACCTCTTTGTTTTCTTTTACCTTATTCCTACAGTGTAGGATCATTACCTATTCTTTTTAATGCTCTGTGTAGGTAAGTTTCCATTTCTAAAAGTGACAACAGACTGGGATATAACTTTCATTTACTTTTGTTTAAAGGAAATACTGTTATTTTTCTTCTTATTGTCTTTCTTTAGAATCTCTCTCTAAAGCTTTGTTATTTATTGCTTTTTAGTTTTTCATATGTAATTCAGTTGAATTTCCCTGGACCACATAACTTTACAGAGGATTTCTTTGGAAGATGGATATTCTTGCTCAAGAACTCCTTCCTCTGTTGCTACTGAATTGAATGGCTCCTTCAAAATATAGTACTTCTGTGAAGTCATACCTTCTCTAATTCTATGAATCTCATCTGGCTTACAGGGCTGTTCTCAAGCTTTGAGTTCCCCCAGTTTTTTACTGGCCATTGCAAAAGGAGCCATCATTCCCACTTGTCACTGTGTTTCCTTCACTTTTATAAAATAGTGCTTTCTGACACATATCACCTCTGGATCTTTCTGGGTACTTTATATGCGTAAATTCACCAACTTTTCCAGTGGCTGCCCTGGGTAAAATCCGTGACCTGTCCCTGACACTTCTCACTATGATGTACAACTGCTAGGCTCCCTCTGCATTCCCAGGTCTCCCGATTATACTGCTGTGGGCTTCAACAAAAGTTCTGGGTATTTCCGTTGTTTTAGGCTAAACTTACAAGGCATTGGGAATTGTAGGTTTACTGTGGCTGTTGGTTTTGCTGAGAGAGAGAGACAGAGAGAGAGAGAGAGTGTGTGTGTGTGTGTGTTCGCGCGCACGTGTGTGTGCGTGTAAAGCTTTTTGCTTGATTATCAGTGTTCCTGAAAAACTACACAAAGCAACATCAAGGAAAGCCTGAGAAGTAAACTGCCACTATGTTCTTAAGAAATCCAGTCTTTAAATTGTATTTCTTAAATATGTTAAAATTAAAAATGGCAAATAGCTTTTAAGCCTGCCTTTATCTTACAGCTTTCTCATATTTTTATCAAATTTGTACATTATGTGTTAAATCCTAATTGTCATGAACACCACAAGTTATTTTTGGAGTGTTATAAACACTACAAGTGTAAGTTCTAACTTATAGCTTTATTTGCATGAAATACAATAGCAAATGCAGGAGTATACAGATGACTTGCTTACTGTTACAGCGCTAGTTGTTGGCTGAATTAGTACTGAAATCCTTGTTTCTTAACCCCCAGTGTTCTGCTGTACCATCTAATCAGTTGAAAGCCATGCATTATTTAACAGCACTCAGCTTCCAAGAAACATCCTATTTTATAAAAGTCAAGAGAAACAAAGGCCACACACAAGAACTCTCTATGTACTACTCCTAAGCTATTCTTCTTTCAACCTGAAAAAAAAAAAAAAAAGACATCAGCATCTTTTGTAAAAGAAATACATAACCATTTGGGAACCAGAGAATAAACTGTTCCCTAACGATATTATCTGCTGATGTTTTAAAAGATCAGAACCAGCCTAACTTTTCTTCGCATGCTTATTTTGCACATGAACAACATTGAGGCTGTCAGCAAGGATGCGCACAGCTCTGTGGAGCTCAGTTATTTAGAGCCAACGGAAGTTCCAAATTCAAGCTGGGGAGTATTTTGAAGACTACTGCTTTTGATTTTCTACCTACCACTTAACTTGACAGGCATAACTCACTCTTCTTCTCCTTATCATTCTCCTATAACAATTACATATTCATATAAATATGGCAATAGGATAGTTCAAAAGCAAAGAATTAACAAAAATCTATAAAGACACAATAAATAAAGACCCTGGGTTCTAACTCCTAGATAAGATTTTAGGTCTCACTTAGGTTTTGCAATAATTGTAGCAACACCTCCCATTTCCCAAATACTAGATAATTTACATTCATCAATATAGAGTTATAGGTTTTTAAAGTCTTATTCTCTTCAATATACAAAAAAAACTTTGGACATGGGTTGAGCCAGATAAAAACTTGCTTACAGAATTCAAAATGATTACTGTCTTTTTGACCTACATTGAATTTGTATGGATTAAGTATTCAAAGACAGATAATAATGACAATGATGGGGCTAATGAGAGTTACATGCATATTAATATTAAAATAGCTTCCAATGAGGCTATGTTCAGTCTTCTAGTCCACAACATTATTGTGTAATTACTATTGGTGCTGAGTTTAATCTAGTACGTCAAATTCCTCTTCAGGTTTATAAAATTTTGTGATTATAAACAAAACAAATTTCACTCTAACTGGAAAAAAAGTTCTAGATTTCATCCAGTTTATTATAAAGTGATTTTCCATTTCTTATAGGAATGTAGAAGAAATATAATTAAAAGGTTAAGTTGTTATGATTTATGCATATTTATTATAAAACTAAATTTGTTTTTCTTAATATTGTTCCATCTACCCTCTAAAGTTTCTAATCAACAATTTATGTCCTGAGATCTTCATATTTTACCCTGCAACAAAAAAGAGAAAAAATGTAAAGAATAACTTTATACCTATTCAAACAGTAATTACTATCTGTCATAGGTATTTGTCATGGAAAGCACTATTAGACAACTCAGTATAACATCTAACATAAACTCTAATTCCAAGAATCACTAAGCACTGATTAATTCCACCATATATTTAACTGTGCATCAAACCTGATGATCAAACACCAATTTCGGCCCTCCATCAGCAGCAGTATCCTCACTTAGTAACATCCAAGTGTTTGTATCAATGTCATAACGATAGAAATCACTTTTCAGAGATTTGCTGTTCCTCACAGAGGAATCCAAATAACGCCCCAATGTGTAGATTTGCCTCCGTTGAATGTCAATGCACATTTTATGACATGATCTGGCACTAGGACCATTCTGTAGAGAGAGAGAGCGCTAAATAAATAAAAGCACACACAAAAAATCAAAGAACAAATAGACAATAAAATTAAACACCCTTTTTTAATTACCTTTCATTAAAAGGTTTCTCAGAAACTCACATCAAGTCAACTAATAAGTCCAACACTAGGCTTAACTCTCTAAAGGAAAGTAAAAGCAGTAAGCAGCAGGAGACACAAATCTTACCTTAGAAATGCTTAAAATCTACCGGGAAATATGAGATGAACTACACTGCACCTTATGGCATTCTGTTTATAACATCTATATGGCTTATACCATATACTGCACTGCATTTTAGTCATTTGTGCACAGAGTTCAATTCCCCATTACATGTCAATCTACTTTAAGACATGTTTGGTCTTCAAGTACATTTCTGTATTTCTCATCAGAATTTAGCACAAAAGAGGTACTCCAAAAATATTTAGAATCAGTGAATTCCAAAATTAGAAGAAACATCAATAAAATCTCTAGTTTAGTTTTCTTCTTTTAAAGAGAAGAAAATACAAGCCTAGCAAGGAAATATAAGACCAGGATGATACCTTTAATAAGCTAGTGACAGAAACTAAATAAGAATCCAAGTCTTTGACTTCTTCATCCATCCTTTACATTATAAAATTAATTTTCCTGACTGAATAAATAGTACAGCTACAGTAAATAAATGGGAATATATTAAGAACAGCGAATTATCAACAAATTAATTAATTGATATCACTTGTATCACAGGACCCAATAAAACATAAAAAGCATTGTAGTATAGTCAAAAGAGTTCACAGGGAAAAAAGAACTTCAACTGCACAGGGTTTGATTAGTTGAAAGGTGGAAAGGAAAGGAAAGGAAACTAATGTTTGTTAAACAACTCCCAAGTTCTGTTTACACTATTATTGTGTTGTATGTGTTTCATCTAATCCTTACAACAACCACATAAGGAAATATTATCACCATTTCACAGAGTCAATCGTCAGAAAACTAGGAAGTAAGATAGCAAATCTATGCCTTTGTGTACCAGAGTCAAAAACTGGGTCCTTTCACAATTTCAGATTATTTTTTTCTAGAAGAGAAACAAAGGCAAAAATATACTTGTTAATACAGTGCATGCAGTTATGACTCAGATGAAGAGTTCTTGCTGCAGATGTAACAAAATTGAAGTATAAAGTAATACAGGAAGCCTCTGATGAATGAGCACTGGGAGACTAATTTTTTACAAAGGGAGAGAAAATACAAATTGCCAGTACCAGAAATGAAAGCAAGAAAGCAAGATTCCCATTATAGACTTCCTAGAAATAGAGACAGAGAGATTGTCCAGATATCCACAGTGGTAAATTATATCAAGCACTTAAAGAAAAAATAGCTATCAGTTTTAGATAAAATTTTTTCAGAAAATAGAGGGAAAACGAAAAACTCTACTGTTTAATCCACATTCTCTTCCATTCCTAGCTTATTTTATGAGGCCGATATAATACTGAAACCACAATGACAATACTAAAAATGAGAAGGGAGAGAGGGGGAAAAAGAAGGAAGAAATGGGGAGGAGGCAGAGAAATCATTTACAGGTGGCTAGGACCCCTTATGAACAGAGACAAAACCAATCTTTAACAAAATATTAGCAAACAGTAGCAATATATGAAAAGAATATTTTATAATAAAAAGGTATTCATCTCAGGAATGTAAAGTTGATTTTATATCTGAAAATCAATCAGGATAATTTGCCACGTTAACTAAATAAAGAAGAAAAAAACACAGTTATGTCAACACATATGTAAAAAAAGCATTTGGTAAAATTCATTATTCATGATAAAAACTCATAGCCAAAATAGGAATAGAAAGACTTTCAATCTGATAACAGATGTAAGAAAATGTAAAACTTATTATTTTTCAATGATGACATACTGAACACTCTTCCTCAGATATGAAACAAGACAGGGATGTCTTTTCTCACCATTTATATTTAACACTGCTGTGGAGGTCCATGTCAGTGCAATAAGGTAGGCATTAAAAAATAAAATAAAGGCTGGGCCTGGTGGCTCATGTCTGTAATCCTAGCACTTTGAGAGGCCAAGGCAGGAGGATTCATTGAGTTCAGGATTTCAAGACCAGCCTGGACAACATACAGAGACCCTATCTCTACACATAATTTAAAAATTAGCTGGGCATGGAGGCACATGCCTGTGGTCCAGCTACTGGGGAGACTGAGGAGGGAGGACTGCTTGAGCCCAGAAGGTTGAGGTTGCAGCAAGCCATGATCACATCACTGCACTCCACCATGGGCAACAGAGTGAAACTCTGTCTCAAACAAACAAACAAACAAACAAACAAACAAACAAATAAATAAAATAAAATTATGATGAAAACGAGAACGGAAAGGAAGAAGAAAAATGACTGCTTGTTTAAAACACTCTAAGGAATAAAAAAGAAGCTATTAGAAATAAGTAGACTTAACAAAGTGGAATGATAGAAAGGCAATATTAACAAATCAATTGTATTTCTCTATATTACCAGCCAACAAATGAAAAATAAAAAAATTTTAAATACCATTAGAATAACACAAAAAGCAAAATACACTGATATCAACTTAACGAAAATATCACAAACCTCTTAAAATGAAAACTCTTAAGAGTGCTGAGAGATAATGAAGATTAAAATAAATGGAGACTAAACCACGTTAATGGATTAGAAAGATTCAATATCCTTAAAACACCAATTTGCAGCCAGGCACAGTGGCTCACGCCTATAATCCCAGCACTTTAGGAGGCTGAGGCGGGTGGATCACCTGAGGTCAGGAGTCCAAGGCCAACCTGGCCAACATAGTGAAACCCCACCTCTACTAAAAATACAAAAATTAGCTGGGCATGGTGGTGGGTGCCTGTAATCCCAGCTACTTGGGAGGCTGCGGCAGGAGAATCACTTGAACCAGAGAGAAGGAGGTTGCAGTGAGCCGAGATTGCGTCACTGCACTCCAGCCTGGACGACAGAGCCAGACTCCATCTCAAAAAAATAAAACCCACCAATTTGCTCCAAATTAATTTTTAGATTTATCATATTCCCTTCATAATCCCAACAGTTTTAGAAGCTAATGATTCTAAAATTTATATAAAAATGGAAAGGACCTAGAAATGCCAAAAGAATTTGAAAAGGAAGAACAAAGAGGTCTTATATTACCTACTTCACGAATGACTATACAGCTACAGTAATCGAGGGAGTGTCATATTGGTTAACGAGACCAAAATAGAACAGAACAGAATAGAAAGTCCAAAAAGAGACACATACTTACATGATCAATTGATTTTTGGCCAAGATGCCAAAGCAAATCAATGGAGTAAGAAGATAGGGAGTAACCAGAAATCTCATACATTGCCGGCCAAGTATAAAAAGGTATAACCATTTTGGGAAAAGCTTTAAGTTTTATTAATGGATAATAAAAGGGTGAGAGTTTGATGAGTAATGGCATAATTTCATAATCTTGAAATGCCTCCCTACAAATTACTTACTAATTATAAATTAAACAAATCTGGTGGGTATCTCCCTAACCAAGTGATTGAAACTAGTATCAGATAAACTGATGTAACGTGTCTCCTGATATGATATACTGAGGAGATGCCAATGTGATCTATGGGTTACTCCTGCTAAAAATATATCTAAATCCAACCTTAAGAAAACATAGAAACACAGTTGAGGAATATTCTAAAAAATAACTGCCCTGTATTCTTTAATATAATCAAAGTCAAGAAAGACAAAGAAAGGTTAGGGAACTATTCCAGACTAAAGATGACTACAGATGCAAGACACCAAAAACGAACACATGATCATGGTCTAAATTCTGGGGTGGGGTTGCAGAGTGACAAGGGATGCCTATAAAGAACATTACTGGGGCATTATTGGGATAATTGTCTATCTCTGAATATGAACTGTGAATTAGATTAAAGCGGCAGTTCTCAGTGTGGTCTGGGTTCTCCAAGGTGCTTCAGGGAGTCTACAAGGTCAAAGTTATTTTTACAACAATATTAACAAAAAATTTTGCCTTTTCAATCTTACTCTCTCATGAGTGTATGTGAACATTTCCAGAGGCTATATGACTTTCTGATATAGCAACTGAATGCAGAAGCATATGAATCTTGATGTTTTTTATTGAGCCAAACATTAAAGAGATTTATAAAACTATTTTAAAAAATGCCACTTGACTTAGCATGGTTGTCTTGGGGAATGGCATCTTTGTAATTGACTTGTGAACTGATGCAGTTGCTTTTTCCACAACACACTACATATTTACTTGAAAGAACAAATAACGATCAAACTATGGTAATTTAGACATTATGGCAGACATTTTCTCAAAAATGAAGAAAGGAAGAAGCATATCCATCTTCTTCCTTTGTTGAAGGAAAATCAACAAAATTTGTTGCCAGTATTTTAATGTACGTTTCTAAGCAAAATTCGAATTATTGAAAACCTACCTGTCACTGTAATCTTGACACTTTCCCAATACTTAAAAGTCTCTATGAGACTGACGGTGATACTAACAAATGTGGTTTTTGGGATACTGTAGTATAAAATATGCCAATATTGGCCGGGCGTGGTGGCTCAAGCCTGTAATCCCAGCACTTTGGGAGGCCGAGGCGGGTGGATCACGAGGTCAAGAGATTGAGACCATCCTGGTCAACATGGTGAAACCCCATCTCTACTAAAAATACAAAAAATTAGCTGGGCATGGTGGTGCGTGCCTGTAATCCCAGCTACTCAGGAGGCTGAGGCAGAAGAATTGCCTGAACCCAGGAGGCGGAGGTTGCGGTGAGCCGAGATCGCGCCATTGCACTCCAGCCTGGGTAACATGAGTGAAACCCCGTCCCAAAAAAAAAAAAAAAAAAAAAACAAAGCCAATATTTGGAAGACGTACATAATTTAGGGAACCTATATTTTTCAAGTGACCAAGATGTGGGTAAAAATACATTCATGGGTAAAAGATCCAGGGAACAAAATAGATCGGTGAATTTTAACATAACAAAATGCCAAAAGTTAGCGGTATGGTTTCAGAGTCTATATTACAACTATCGTTAATAAACAACCACTTGTCAATTTGGGATATGGAACCAAAAAAGAACACATGCAATTATCTGAAAAGGCTATTAAAATACTAGTTTCTTCCAAAATCACAACTATATGAGATCCAACTCTCTTCATGTATTTCAAGTGTAAAACACGTTGTAAGACAGTAAATGCAGAAGCAGATGAGAATATAGCTGCCTTAGCTAGACATTAAAGAGACTTATAAAAATGGAAAACATGCCACATTTCTCACTATAATTTTTAGAAAGCTATTTTTAATAAAATGTTTTATGTCCACCTGTAATAGATTTATTATTTAAAATTGATAAAAATATTTAAATTACTCAGTTTTAATTTCTATTAACAGTCATTTCAGTAGATATAACCTAAATAAGCTAAGAACACCAATGGGTTTTCATTTAAAGGTCTAAAGGGACCCTGAGACCACGAAATTTGAGAAGAACTTGTTGGATTTTATTATAAGTAAAATCCAACAAGGGCCAAGTCTAATTCCTTTAAACTCTACAATTCTGTGAATCCTCAAGAAAATTGAAACATGATTTAAAAAATAAACAAAAGTAAAGAAAAATTTCCCACCCTCCCTTTATGAAAAAAATATAATCCAGCCTTTTCCAAGATACCTCTTGCTGTAAATTTTATTTTCATTAATAATTACAGCTTACAGCTGCATTATAAAATATTGGATTTTTATAGTTAACCTTAAAAAATAATCTAGGAACTGGATCGAAGCTAATAAAAATGGCTTTCATTAGCTACTTTAAAAAACAATAGATTTGTTTTGAATCTATAAAAACTTACTTGCATATGTACATGAACATTTAAAATAATTACTCTCTTTTAAAAAAAATTATTATTTATTTTTTGAGATAGGGCCTTGTTCTGTCACCCAGGCTGGAGTGCATCGGTGCTATCATGGCTCGCTGTAGCCTCAACCTCTGAGGCCCAAGCAATCCTCCCATCTCAACCTCCCAAGTAGCTGGAACCACAGGTGCATGCCATTATGCCCAGCTAACTTTTTCATTTTTGTAGAGAGAAGGTCTCCCTACATTGTTTAGGCTGGTCTCAAACTCCTGGGCTTATGTGATCATCCTGCTTTGGCCTCCAAAAATGCTGGGATTACAGACATGAGCTACCATGCCTGGCCTAAAATAATCATTCCCTTTAAAAGCAGAGCTATTCTCTCATCTTTCAATCTCCTAAATGTGTTATTAGCTACATATTTCAGTTAATTAAAGTGAATTAAATTAATTTTGCTTTTTAATTGTTTACCATGCTTCTAAAATACATACTCTGGGGTCTCATCAAATAATAACTTGCACTCACTGCTATAGAAAATTAGATATATGAGCTACTAACTACTCAATTTTGAAAGGAATGAGCATTTATGCTAGAGTCACATATTATCATTCAATTCATGGAAAGATCAATAAAAGGTTTTTATGAGTCTATTAATTAACTATAATAAATCTGAACTCCAGTACTAAATCACCACTTTACTTATCTCTTCAGACTTCAAAGTAACAGTAAAGTATCTGTATAAAAATATACAGATTATTCTCATCAAAATAATCTGTATATTTTTCTCACATGAATTTTAAAATAATTACTTATCACATTATAAATATTACTTACAACACATGTACATGGTATAAAAAATAACGGAATGAAGTTATCTATCCATACCCAACTTTAGAAGAGTAACATTTAATATTACCTTTAAGCCCCCTACCCTCTCTGGATTTTGTATTTATCATTCTCTTTTCTCTAGTATTAATTTCTCATTTAACTTACCTCAACTACTTACTCACTAAAGAGTAAGAATGTGTCACATCCTTAAAATACATTTTAAAGAATATGATTCATGCCTTTAAGGAATTCAGATAGGGAAACATGAATATAAATCAATTATTATAGTAAGCCATTCAAGTATTAAAAGGGGTTAAGTAAGTACATCAAAGAAAGCTTTTAATTCTGGTTGGAGAGGTTAAGAAAGGCTTCACAGAGAAAGGGATGTCTGAACTGAGTGTTGAAGAATAAGTGAGTATTTACTAGGCAAAGGAAGGAGCGATCCTCTGTTAATTCCAAACAGGGAAAACAACATTGCCAAAGAACACAGGTGAGAAAGCTGAATAATTCCAGAAACTGTAACTGGCACACAGGAGATGAGGCTGGAAAAATAACTAGATAGCAAATCTTGATGAGAAATTTGGAGTTTTTACTCTAAGCAAAAGGAACTGCGATAAATAAATTGTTTTATTATTGTTGTTGTTATTTAGAATTTCCTTTATCTATGCCCTTTAATAGAATCCTACACCAATTGACTCTGGACTTGGTTACATGATTGCTTTTTGCTATCAGGACAAGAAAAAAATGGATGGATTGCTCATGTCTACTTCATCCCCTTTGCAGCCCAGCAGCTGCCTCAGGAACACATTCTGGTGCTTGAGGAGGCAAGGCTATGCGTTCAAGGCCAGCCTGGGCAACACAGACAGCTCTCTCATCCATTGGAGAAAAAAAAAAAAAAGATGACTAAGCCAACCTGTAGACTCATGAGCAAATAAATGCTTATTACTATATGTCACTGAAGCTTTGTGAGTGCTTGTAATGTAATAAACAGTGTAAAAGATAACTGAAACAAGGGCTGAAGCTCACCACAGGGTTTAAGCAGAGGTGTCATAGGATCAAATACGGTATTTGGTGGGGTTTTGGTTTTTTTGTTTGTTGTTTTGTTTTGTTTTGTTTGAGAAAGTCTCACTCTGTTGCCCTAGCAGGAGAGCAGTGGCACCATCTCAGCTCACTGCAACCGCTACCTCCTTGGATTCAAGGGATTCTCCTGCCTCAGCCTCCCAGGTAGCTGGGATTACAGGCACCTGCTACCACGCCCAGCTAATTTCTGTATTTTTAGTAGAGATGGGGTTTCACCATGTTGATCAGGCTGGTCTCGAGCGCTGGTCTCGAACTACTGAGCTCAGGTGATCTGCTGGCCTCGGCCTCCCAGACTGCTGGGATTACAGGCATGAACCACCATGCCGGGCCTTGTTTTTGTTTTATGACAGGGTCTTGCTCTGTCACCCAGGCTGGAGGCAAGAGCACAATAATGGCTCACTGCAATCTCCACTTCCAGTCCTCAGGTAATCCTCCTGACTTGGCCTCCCAAAGTACTGGGATTTTAGGTGTAAGCCACCACACCCAGCCCAAATATGTCTTTTAAAGACTGTGTTGATGAATGAAGACTAGGTCAGCAATGGAGACACAAAAAGTTTAAGAAACTATAAAGTTGAAAAAACTGCCAAAAAGAATGGAGAGGAAAACACATTTGAAATGTGGTACTGGATGACCTGATGGATCATGCCAGGCACTTGGAAAGCTGTTGGATCTTAGGCACTAATTAGACACATTCACTGAAGAAGAGGGAGGATTTCAGGATGAAACCTAGGCTTAGTGCAGGAAGAATTATAGACGTCATCACGCTAGATTTACAATATTTTAGTAGAAAAAGGTTTTTTTAAAAAAAGATTTGTCTTTTGTTGTTGAAGACAGAAATAATCATTTCAGAAAACAGTACTTCACTACTAAAAAAGGAAGGCCATTTATACATACTTTACTGGGGTAAAAAAAAATAAATCAGAATTTCAACATATTTTTGACAAAATAAAAACTGTCCAGTGATTAATCCCTGAACAGTTTTTATTAACATAGTTTCACAGTAAGCAAGAATCTAGTTACTCAAGATCAAAGACATAGTACCAGATCTTTGGAAATGGCCTTCCTAGATCAAAATCAGTGGGTTATGAATGAGGCCTTTTTACCCCCTTGAGGCTCCTACTGTTTTGTTATAGTTTATTTTTCACTTATATCCTGAAACAGTTTAAATGGAGAGTGCAATTAAAATGTTCTATAAAGATCTGAAAAAATAGCAAACCAATTAACATTTGCTCTACTGCAGTAGAAAATCATGCACTTGTTTAATTCAAAGCCATAAACCTAAGCCATCTTATTCACTATGGAAATGCTTTATGTATATATGCATATACAGACATGTACATGCATACATAGATACAATTTTAACTAAAAATAATATATATCATTTATGAAAACTGACATATAGTCAAATAACAGGGGCTAAAGCAGTGAGATAGTGAGGGGCCCAGAGTGTCAAAAGCACAATATTCCAGAAAAAATAAAAATAAGATGATGTTAAAAATAAGAACAGAGGTGGTAGAGACATGAGCAAAAAGACAGTTACAGAGTTACATTTCTAGGCTAATGCAGTTGAAAAATAAAATGATATAAAAATCCCCATTTCCATCACTCTCTGTAAAATAGATTTGGTTGTGTATCAGTAGCTGAAGACCCAGTTATAGAAGCTGAAATTCAACAGTACTTACAAAAACTTGTTTATCACAAATTCTATTGCTACTCCTGCTGTTAGACATTAGTCAAGAATATAATCATGCTGAAAAAGAAGTGCACATCTACATCCCTACTATAATATAGATGGATGAAAAGTCTGAGAACTTGCCTCTTTTTCAGTGTCTCTAGAGATACATGTCCACTGGTTCTCCTTCACACTGTACGCCCAGAAGTCAGCAAGGTCTTGTGTTCCATCCCAGCCACCAAACAAATAAACGGTCTCTATGAAAATCAGAAAAATATGTGTAAAAAAAAAAAAAAGGACAAAATAAGCGTAGACACCCATACCTATCCAGCTGTTTCTAAGACCACTTAAGAAGGTACATCCAAATAAATTTTAAAATAAAAATTTTAACCTGGTAACTTTCTCAAATATATACTAGACTAGTATTTCCTAAGCATGGAACTATGAAAAGGATGCTGCAGAACCACTATTTTGAGAGACTTATAAAAATATAGATAACCAGGAGGCATGTCCCAAGATTCTGATTCCACAGGTCTTCAATGGATAAAAAAAAAGAGTCTGTATTTGTAAAGTATCCCAGATAAAGCTAATGTGCAGCTAGTTTGAAGTTTCTATGTTAGGCAGTGAAAAGTTTACATTTACCAGCTTCTTAATATTGTGGCCACTTTTTATCCACTATGGAATTTTTATATTCGGATTGTAAAAAAAAAAAAAAAAAACCCCGGAGAAATATATAGTATAAAAGTATAACATAAGAACACTTAGCTGTTTTTGAAAAAAAGCCTTACTAAAGGTAATTTTTCTCTATTGCTATATCAAAACAATGGTTAAAACTAGCTTTAAAATTAGATATCTTAAGAATAAAGTGATCCATAGCTTTGGTATTCCTATAAAAACTGAGGGAAATTTTTCCAAATACATTGTGGTATATTTCACTCATCAGAAATTATCCTTTAAGTCATTATAGGTATCTTGAGAATTTGGTTTCTTCTGACTCTGAAACATCTATTATATTCATAGACTTTATCACTGACAAAACTGATTTCTTGCTTACTGAATAATGAATCTTTACATAAAACACTGTGTATCATATCATAGATCCTTCTTTATTTTTATTATTCATATATTTATTTAGAGACAGAGTCACTCTCTGTTGCCCAGGCTGGAGTGCAGTGGTGCAATCATGGCTCACTGCAGCCTCCTGGATTCAAGCAATCCCCTCAACCCAAGCCTCTCGAGTAGCTGGGACTACAAGCATGTGCCCCATGTCCAACAAACATTTTTGGAGTACAGACAGGGGCTCACTAAGTGGTCCAGTCTGGTATTGAATTTCTGGCCTCAAGCAATCCTCCTCCTTCAGCCTCCCAAAGCGTTGGGATTACAGGCATGTGCCACCCTCACCCAGCCCCTTCTCTATGCAATAATAATGTGTTTCCGGCTCATGCCTGTAATCCCAGCACTTTGGGAGGCCGAGGCGGGTGGATCACGAGGCCAGTTCAAGAGCCGCCTGGTCAACACAGTGAAACCCTGTCTCTACTGAAAATACAAAAAATTAGCCAGGCATAGAGGCAGGCACCTGTAATCCCAGCTACTTGGGAGGCTGACGTAGGAGAATCACTTGAATCACAAGGGAGGCAGAGGTTGCAGTGAGCCAAGATCGCACCACTGCACACCAGGCCGGGAGACAGTGTGAGACACCGTCTCAAATAAATAAATAAATAAATAAAGATAAATAAATAAATAAAGTGCATTTCCTTTTTTCAAATATTTTCTCCTTTGTAATTGTTTTAAGTTTACGGGTTATATAAGCCCACCAATTATCTTTTAATGTTAAATAAAACACTATGAAAACTGTAAAGCCATGTACTCTCTAACACATTTTAGGCCTGTACATATGGAAGCTGTCACCTAAGTTATATCCTACCATGCAGCATTACAATTCAAAGTGTATTTGGAAATACTAGAACACTATTTAAGAATCTTTTGCCATTCACAGAGTTAGGTTATCTTCTACAAGATTTTTGTCATATTTGCACATAATTTCAAACTCTAAGTAAATTTTTCAAGTGATTTGCCTCTTCTATCCCTCTAATACCTGGGGAAATAAAAAGATGCTTCACTGCTTTCTGGATAAGAACAGGCCACCAGGGCAGGACTGAGTTCTAGTACTAAATGGGTGATCAGTACAGGTCATTTAAACCCCTTGGGTCTTAGCTTTTTCATTTGCAAAACTCTCAGTGTTGTGAAGTCCTTTAGATATGCTACACGAGGCCAGGTGTATGGCTCATCTGAGGTTGGGAGTTCGAGACCAGACTGGTCAACATGGTGAAACCCCATCTCTGCTAAAAATACAAAACTTAGCCTGGCATGGTGGCACACATCTGTAACTCTAGCTACTTGAGAGGCTGAGACAGGAGAATCACTTGGACTCAGGAGGCGGAGGCTGCAGAGAGCCAAGATCGTGCCACTGCACTCTAGCCTAGGCAACACAGCGAGACTCCATCTCAAAAAAAAAAAAAAGTTACATGAAAACATTCTGAAGGCTGTGATGTATGAACAGTATTTCTACCTTAAAACATGCATAAAAATAAAAAATGCTCTGTAGTTACTAAGCACAATAAAAATGATACTGTATCCAACTACATGTCCAATTCAGTACATAGAACATACTTGGCATTGTGTAAGTGTGAAATAATGGCAATTATTTTAAACTACAAAAAAACTGTCCCATCTTGGAACTATAAAACAATCCATTAGCATCAGTTAAGTAACATTCTGTTTCCAAAATGGCTCACGGTAATATCCAGACACATAAATTTACAGCAAAAAAAAAAAAAAAAAAGAAAAGAAAAAGAATTTTTATCTGGCTTAAAAATTATTTGCCAAGGCCTCACTATAAAGGAAATTAACCCTGTTAAATTCTGAAGCCTGGAGAGGGAGCGGGTATATAACTAAAATAGCAATAGCAATTGACCTTTTGTTTTATAGGGTTCCTGGGCACCCTCTGGATAAGGTTACCCTGGTTCATTAACTTTAACAACCCTTCCTCTGGGTTCTCAATGTTCTTTCTGAAAAGCAGGTCTCTTTGTACGCATAAATTCTCACAGCAAAGAAAACCCACATTTCCACAACAGTCTCATTGATAGCTGAGCAAAATAAAATCTGGCACGCAACAAGCATCCTAATGGAATTAAGCCAAGATGTCATTCCTATCCATGAAAGCTTTGTGGTCCTAGCTGAAGTTTAATAGTAAAATTAAATGAATTGGATGGAAACTGAGCCTTCTGACATACCTGAATGAAAATGCTTAACAAAAATTCTAATTAAATCATCTAATTATTTAAGTCATTCAAAGATAAACTATTATTCAGAAACAAACACCAGAAAAGGTATCATTTAATGCATAAAGGATATCAAAGACTTTTAAAAACTATGGAAATCATTGGAGAGAACTGTAGAGAGAAGTAAGGAAGTAGAAAAGAAAAAAAAAAGAAAGCATTAATATTTGCAGTAGGGTAGTAGATTGGTTTACGGAAGCCAATTCTTGTGCTTATAGGTTCTATAATAATTCATGTACATCTGGGGTAATACGATCCTCTTCGAGAAGCAACCCCTTTAGCCCTTCTCTATATTTTTTCTCAATGGGGCATAGGCCATAGTGTCTATCCATTTCTCCCAGCACCTTGAGGAATGTTTATTCAACACTTTTTGAGTACGGAGAAATGGAAAAGCATTTTAGACAATTAAAAGAAAGAAGACATAGTCTCTAGTCCCTATCCTCAAGGAACTTACAATCCAGTCAAGAATATCAAAAGGCAAATACATCAACATAACGTAAGGCAGACTAAATGTCCTAAGAAAGGTAAACAAGGTAAAAAGCACCATGAGGGCTCAAAGAGGGAAGAGAGTGTATCTGGCTGAGGGGATTCAGAAGAGATTTCATGGTGACAGTGGTATTTGACCTATGCATCAGCAGGAAGGCAGGATAGGGAACAAAAAAAGAGGACTTTTCAAGCAGAGTGAAAAGAATAACAAAAGTACATAGAAAAACACATCAAAAGTGTTTTAAAGACATGTACTCTAGTCAGGCAGATCTTGGCTACAATCCTGGCTCTATAGCCACAGCTGTGTGACCACCACAAAGTTCATTAACTATTGGTTTCTTAATCTTTAAGATGTTATATAATATCTATCCCATAAAGCTGCTGTGAGAATTAAATTAACTAATGCATGTTAAATGGTTAAACTGTGTGATGAATAAATACACTGTTTGATTTAAAAGAATACATAGGTAGGAGGTGGACAAGAGGTTAAAAGACACGTATAATGTCTAGATCATGAATGGGATTAAGTAACAGGATAAAGACTTTGAACTTGACTCCACACAGACAGTGGAGAAGCCACAGCTAAGCAGAGTATCATCTGCTTCATGTAACATCTGAACTTGCGGCATACAGGACTGACTGAAAAGGAGCTGGGAATGACAGAGATTGGACGTAAAGTGGCCAGTAATAGCCTAGGTTCAAAATGTCAAACAAATTTCATTCTAAAACACTGAGTCAATGAATCACCAATCAATCTTTCATTACCTGGGCCACAAAAACTAAAATTCAACCATATTCGTTGGTACAGTATATGTATCGATATGGTATCAGTATAAAACAAACCCTAGAGCTACCTACTACCAGTAGTACCAATTTATGCATCTTACACACTAAAAATGAGGTAGAAATTTAAGTTATATAAAGACATCTCAGTGTCTTTTTGCACAATGGAACAGGTTTTTTTAGTGTCCAAGTGCAGTATCTGTCTTCTACTTTGATTTCTTAGGGATAAATCAGACTGTGCTGATTGCATAATCCTCCACAAGATGGCACACTACTTTTGTAATTAAATTAGTTTTTCCACTTTGACTCTGTATAGGATGCATATATTATGCATTGACATAGCTGTGGCCCAAAACTTAGACAAAATTCATTTATCAAAAAGAATAAGTAGGAGAATGGTTAACAGGCTGGTGAAAGAAGTTACCTTAATTCTTAGTTTAGACACTGAGAGAAAAACAAAATTGAAAAAAAAAAAAAAAAACATTTTAAGAAACACAAATTTATCTTTAAGATAAATTCTTTAAGAATATTTTGAAATTCTTTAAGAATATTTAGATGAAGAGTTTGAATCCTTCTAAAAGTGAAGTTTAGTAAGACTTAAATTAACATGACAATTTTTGAGAGAGGAATAAATGGTTAAGGGGAAAGATATTTTATATGTTCTTTACCCTTCCATTTTTAAGCCATTCCCTTGAACTATCATGACCCAGCAGGTTATCAACGGGATTCCCTGCTTCCCTTTTTAAATAGAACTGTATTCTTACATAAAGCTATGATTACAACACTTTGGGTGAATTCAACATAGTTACTTTCCTTGCTAAAAAGTTGAATGTTATGCCTATGACAATATATTTTATATTCTTATTAAGCCTGCATTTCAGAATTCCTTTCTGTTAACTGTGTTAAAAAAAAAAAAAAAAAGATGCACATTACATTGAGAAGTACAGTCACATGAATACATTTGTAATAGCAACCAAAACCCATGTTTAGGCACTCCCTTCAAAGGTTTCTTTAAGGAATATCAAGGAAAACTGTATGTGCTACCACATGTAAAAAAAATAAAATAAAAGCACTTCCACATAATAGCTACAGAATATTTAAAGGTTCAAATTTTTATAGAAGGGCTCTTCCAAGTGACAAGCAACTCTCCATCAACGTTTTTTTGTGGATACCAAATATTAGAGCTTTGCCTGAGTCTTCATACCTATTCTGATTGAAAAAGAAAAAGGCTTAAACTGCAGGTTCTCAAAATGTGTGTAATGACAGTTACATAACAAGGAATGACCTAACACAATGGACATTTATTAATATATTTCTAACTGAGCAGATTTCCACACAGAAATAAAACAGACGTGCCTTTTCTCTCTTCCTATTCACTGTTCTTTTCCCAGTCGAAACTCAACTAACAGTTGAAGAATCTTCAGTGGAGAGGTGCCAGGTACAGGGATTACAATTAATAAAACTGACATACAAATTTAGTAGGACAATATACAACATTCCTTCTCTACCATGGCATGAATAACAAGATTCACTTAGGATGGAAGAAAGCTTTGAAGACTAAAATGTAAAATTTGTGCCATCACACACCTTTTAAAATGGTTACTGTATCCTTAGAGAAGATGGCAATACGGGGGGGAAAAAAAAAACTCTACAGACTAAAAAAGGAAAATAAAATTTACATACTAGTAAGTTTCTAACATCTAAGAAAACAAGGTATATGAAACACCGGGAAGCAACAATTGCTTTCAAATATAAGCCATGTTAAATAAGCTGAAATTAACTTTATGAAGTTTTACTCTAATTAAGGTATTCTTAACATTTAAAAAAAAAAAAATTCAAGAGACAGATTCTTGCTCTGTCGCCTGGACTGGAGTACAGTGGCACAATCATAGCTTACTGCAGTCTCAGACTCCTGAGCTCAAGCCATCCTCTTCGAGCCTCAGCCTCCCACGTAGCTGGGACTACAGGCATGTGTCATCATGGCTGGCTAATTAAGAAATACATATCTTGTAGAGACAGAGGTCTTGCTATGTTGCCCAGACTGATCTTGAACTCCCAGTCTCAAGTGATCCTCCCACTTGAGCATCCCAAAAATCTGGCATTATAGGTTTGAGCTACCATGTCTGGCCAGTGTTCTTAATTTTCTGAGTTAATAAGAGTCTCTTTGATTATGTGAAGCCATGGATTCTCTTCCTAGAAAAAATTTGCAAACAGACAAAATGTTGCACTAACTTCAACAGATAAAGAACCCCTGTGCTAAAAAACTTCAAAATGCATTCTACAAGTAGTAACTGGGCTTCTTTAAACTATATTTTACTACTTACGTACCAGTTTTGTTAAGATGGAAGTTCCTGGTTGTTCAAACTCTACTTAGAGGTAGTTATTCTTTACTATTAAACCTATCTGATCTTCATCAACAAAATTCTTATACGCATTTTAGCATTCTGTCTCAAAAATATTATAAATACATTTAGGGTTTCCCTTCCTTTCTAAGGCACCAACTATATAAAAAATTAAACAAATATACCAAAATCACATTTGTTTTTTAGAATGTGGAATTATGAATTACATTTTCCCCTCAACGCTGCTTTTCAAATTGTTTTAAACTTTTTCAAAAAGTTTTAAATTACTTTAAAACATTTCCATAGTGAAATTTTGTCAAATCATACAAAAAAAAACAGAAAAAGTTCCTTTGACTTATATAAAATTCTCTCAGCATAATCATTGTATGCTGCATATTAATATATGGCATATCAAATGCATGTTATATAAATAATATATGCATATAAAAATACATTATTTCATTTAATTCTCATAATTACTTAGTTTATTATCACCATTTTAATCAATACAATTCTCTCAAAATCAAACAAAAAGTCAGGGACAGAGCCACGATTCAATCTTAGGGATGTCAGATACCCATCTTCCCTTTCCACAAACTTAACACCTAACTATTATATTCGGCTGCCACATCATTAAGATCTGACTAGAAAGGTTCTTTCAAAGATTTATGATAAATACAATCTCTTTGAAAGTGACTAAGATCAACCTCATAATTAAGATAACTGCTGATCAGTAACAGGGCTATGATAGCTAAACGATTAAGTAAATACTTATAGTATATGAAAGCCCTCAGTAAACCATGCTACTAATAGTCGTAATAGAAACACAGAGGGAATTTTAGAAAGAAAACCCCAAGGATATACCAGATTCTCCACTTGTGCCCAAACCAAGTTCAGAAAGCAACATATTTTACTTTAACAAATGAAATGCTCTATATTTAGTTTTTATAAAGCAAGAAATTTTACTTTAACAAATAAAAAGCTCTATATTTAGTTTTTCTACCTAGATCCCAAAGTAATGATAATTACAGCTTTAGGAAGCACAGTCTAAATGGCATAAGTGAACAAGCAGAATCCGAAAATTTAAATATGTTCAAATATAACAAATAAAATAGATCCACCACAGAAAATATTAGTATAAGAAATGACATCATGACCTGATCTACTTATCAAGGTTTATAGCAGTATCTGAATACACTTTCTAGGTAAATATATTTCTTTCTACTTAAAGGAAAATGAATTTTAAAACTTGATTCAATCCAACAAATATTTAGTGCACGTCTACTCCATACTAGGCTCTATAGTCATAAAAATAAATAAGCCAAGATCCTTGTCCTTCCCCACTCAGTAAGTCCACGGTGGCAGGGAAGCTGGACAGGCAGCAATGGTATACACAACACCTATGTGAACAACTCTAAAACAATGTGGAAATTACTGCAGTAATAATAGTTTGAACAGTATTATGTAAACGTAGAGGGAATTATTATTCTGCTTGGATCCATCTCCTGAACCTCAAACTAATATATCCAATTGTTCACTTGACATACCTATGTGGATGTCTAATTGGCATCTCAGACTTGCCTAAAATCAAGTTGCCAACAACCCCCCATATTGGATCCTCTCGTTTTATCCAACTTAGAGAATGATTACACCATTTTTCTAGCTGTTCAGGTCAAAACTTTAAGTCACCCTTAACTTTTTTTTCTTACACTCCTCACCCAATTCATCAAAAAATCTTGTCAGCTCTATATACCTTTTAGAATACATCCAAAATGTGACCAATTTTCAACATTACTACTACCATTCTAGTATAAAGCAATGCTATAATCACTTCTCAGGGAGCAATAGGTTCCTTAAAGGACTTGCTGCCCTTCACTCAATTTGTTCTGTTAAAATGCAAGGTAAGTTCATAGCACTTCTTAAGCCCAACCATGGCTTCACATTTCACCCTGGGCAACAGAGTAAGACCTCCGTCTTAAAGTAAGAGAGAGTGTGTGTGTGTGTGTGTGTGTGTGAGAGAGAGAGAGAGAGAGAGAGAGAGAGAGTGTGTGTGTGTGTGTGTGTGTGTGTGTGTATCTTCTCAGATATAATGAACCTTCCCAGAGTGAGTGTGTGTGTGTGTGTGTGTGTGTAATGAATCTTCTCAGATATAATGAACTTTCCCAGAAAACTATATAAGACAAAAATTTTGCACACCATTTCGAGACTATCATGGTGTGATAAAAACCTATTCATGAAGCTTCATGTAAACAAACATGAAATATCCAAAGGATAGAGAACAGAACAAAAAATTGACACCAATGCCTAGCTGAAACAAAAGATTGGGAATGCCAAGGTGTGAAAGTTGGATTTTTGAATAGTGTTTTCTGGTTTCTTTTGTTTTCTCTTGATCAGATTCCTGGATTACCCACACTCACAACCAGAGACCTGTTTAAATTTAACCTGAACCTTAATTTCAGAGTCTTGTGAAAGTTCAGAGCTTTTCCTATTGAGTCTCAGAGCATCTTTCCTCACATTTCTCTGTTTCCAGACACTGGAATCCAAACCTAATTGTCTCACCAGTTTCTACCAAGAAAATAAATAAATAAAAATCAACTCCCAAATCAATTTTACTAGAGAAAACTTCTAAGAATTTGGTGAGTAAAGAGAGAGTCATGTCATGAAATGTGGCATTCTGCCATCCTGCTGGCTCTACTACCACTTATCTCAAGCTTGTCCAACCTGCGGTCCATGGGTCACATGCAGCCCAAGATGGCTTTCAATGTGGCCCAACACAAATTTGTAAACTTTCCTAAAACATTATGAGACTTTTTTTGTGAATTTTTTTTAAAGTTCATCAGCTATTATTAATGTATTTTATGTGTTGCCCAAGACAATTCTTCCAACATGGCCCAGGGAAGCCAAAAGATTGAACACTCCGATTTATTTCTTTCTATTTCTTGCTTCCTTTCTCTGGTCCTAAGACAACAATTTTTCTTATTGTTACAAAAATAGTTCCTTCTACAATCAGGTCTCTGTATTTTAATTTGTACTCCAAAGCACCTTCACAAATAAATACAGTTCTCTTCCTAAAAAGAATGATATTGAGTAAAATTTTCTCGAACTTACAATAAATATTAAGTAGAAATTTTTAATAATATATTATAAATAAGAAAAATTTAAATCACTGGTAGAATTGCATCACCAGACATAAATGTCAGTATTTTGGTATGTGTCCTTCTAGTCTTCCCTTCTACAGTGAATGATAAATTCAAAAGGAATCAACACTTCTATCCCTATTTCTCTGCCAAGATATCAAAATGTGTACAAAAGGTTTCAGATAGCTCTTCTTTGAAACATATTTTTTGAATGTAAAAAGCACGCACAAGAAAAAATAGAAGACGAATTCCATCTCCAAATGTCTTACATGCCATCTCTATTACTCAAAGCAAGGATCACCTGAATCTGGTAAAATCCTTTCGACTTCAATGTTCACATATAGATAGTACTGTTTTCACACTATACGTGGCAATGGTAACATACTGAAAAGCATGAGAACTTGAGTAATGGACAACTGTATATTAAATGACCACCCATGATTCCTTTTAAAAGCTGAAAAATCTAGTTCTGTCATCAACCATGGGCCTAAATAAAGTTTCACCAAGCATTCATAACGATTAAAAGAAAACACTCCGAACGGGAGCAAAATGGCTCTAACTAAAAAATTCCTCTACTAACAGGATGATTCCCTAGATTTTCTACGGTAGAAATATTGCTTAAAAGTGTATTTCCAAAGTACTTCTGTAACTTTCTACAAACCAGTGTCAATACTGAAATGGGGATATAGGTTGATTTTTCTTTATACCCCTTTGCTAACCTATAATAAATCTTTAGAAGCTATCAAAAAGAGATTACTCCTTTAAAGGTCCCATCTAGAGTAAAATTCTGTGACTGTAGTAGTCATTGTCGGTACGCTTTCTTATAATTTCTAAAGTAAATCTAGTAGTTACTCAAATAACATTCTCCTCTCTGAGGCGTTTTTTTGTTTTGTTTTGTTTTGTTTTTTGAGACAGGGTCTTGCTTTGTTGCCAGGCTGGTGTGCAGTGGTGTGATGATGGCTCACTGTAGCCTCCAACTCCTGGGCTCAAGCAATCCTTCTGACTCAGCCTTTTGAGTAGCTGGGACTACAAGCATACACCACCACACCCAGCTAACTTTTTTATTTCTTGTAGAGATGGGGTCCCACTATGTTGCCCAGGCTCATCTTGAAGTTTTGGGATCAAGTGATCCTCCTGCTTTGGCTTCCCAAAGTGCTGCAATTATAGGCAAGAGACATCACTGCACCTAGTTGAAATATTTTTTTTAAAGGGAATAGGGGTAAGGACCTGCCCATCAAGAGTTTGCTAAAATCCTACCCCTAATGCATAAAACAAAATATTATAGAAAAATATCTAGGCCTTTATCACGTTATTGTAAGTATTTCAAGGATCTCTGACCTGAAAAGTTAGATTTTAATTCTCAATGACTTGCTCACACTAAGTTCTGTCATGACATTTGCCTACTATTTGAATAACTGTTTTCAAATTTCATGGATTATAAAAAGAGGAAAATTTTTTGTCTTTCTTACACATGTACTTTACCTATGGTTTTACACATATGGTTCATCTGTCATAATTATTAACGCAGTAAGCACCATGAAAATTCCTTCTGCCCTGCACAGATAAGGTAAGCTTTAAATGTTAAAGTGAACCATATTACTTCTATATTTAAGGAAAGTGCATTTTGCTTTAAAAGGTAAAGGCTCTTTTCAAATCAACATAGATTTAGTATATTATTATAGAATACTATAAGCAAATTTCTTTGAAAGGATGGGTCTGGCATGGAAGCTCACGCCTGTAATACAGGTACTTTGGGAGGCCACAGCAGGCAGACTGCCTGAGCCTAGGAGTTCAAGACCAACCTGGGCAACATGACAAAACCCTGTCTCTATTTTAAAAAAAAGTATGGGGGTGCATTCAATAACATTTTCCTTGTAGTACTGATAGAGAAAAAGAAATGCATTACAAATTCTACTCTATGTTTAAAAAAGGAGAAAAACTACTGCAGATAATCTAAACATAAACTCTCATGTCTATATTCATAAATTAATTTTTTGGATAAAAAAATTTGTATATAAATCTGGCTCTTTAGCAAATAAGCATATGAATATTTATCATACTCAGGCAGAAACAAGATGCCTAAAACTCTATAGCTGATTCAAACCTATTTCTGTACGGAAATTTGGAGAGAGGGACCAAGATTAAGAAAGCAAATTCCTGTATCTTAAAATGAACCTTTTCCAAAGAGACCCTAACAACACTCTTCAAATCAGTTCAGAAGTTATTATAAAAACTTAGCTTTTAATTTTAAACAAAAAATTATAATTTCTCTTATAAAATTATGAAAATAAATTCAAGAAGATTTAGTAACTACATTGTAACCATTTTTATTCTTATTTTAGAATATGAGTTTTCAGAGCAATTATTTTTATTCCTGAAGCACTATGAGTCAGCATAACACACAGTAAAATTGAGCATTCATTACTCTAGGAAAGAGTGGAATTCTATGCAGTAAAGTTTTTTAAAATCCAATAATAAAATATAACTCATGCTAGAGTCCTGGTATTATTTACTTTTTAAGCTGCTAATCTGAGACCTATTATAATGTTGGTATTAACCTCTAAATATTATAGTATTTAAGTTTTCCTAGGCTGTAGAAACTTAAGAAGAATGTTTGCTACCAAGCTTCAGAACAAAATTTAAAAGGCAGCAAAAAACCAACAATAACAACTAAAACAACTAAATTATTTACAGGCTTGTGAACAGTTTTTAGCAATTAATGGACCTATCAACACTTAGCTGCCTAATTTTAGGAGCTAAAAATATATCTTAGTTCTCTTTTATTCCAGTAACTCTATATTCTCTATTACAATATAAGTGCAACAAAAATCCGGAAATATGCCAGTTTTCCATGAAAATACAACACATATAAACTAAACACACACACAAGTGTGTATACAGACACACATAAAAGGCCGCATATTACACTTTTTTAGGCAATCTAATTTCAGTTGTGTAATAGCTCCCCTTTCCTTACCTGCCACTGCCTGGTTTAGATGATACTGTAGCCAATGAAGATTTTGCTTTCTGTTTCAAGTGCTACTCACCTGTTTGAACATCAATAACCATCTGATGGCCTCCTCTCATTCCTGGTCGGTTATCTTCTCCATCACCTTTAGTAGAAATAATAGTTTCTTTTAAAGGAATAACAAAGAACAGCAGCATACTCAGAGAAAAGTTATTCATAAGTCTGTAATCAGTAGTAAAAATAACCCACCTTTATTCTTTCAAAATATTAAGTAAATGGACTCATAAAAGTAACAGTATGACTCAAATCTGTGTTTATAATAATAATCTTGTTTTTTCCGAATGCTTTCAGGATATTAATGAACTTGGAAGTTATTTTCAATTTATTTATGATCAATGCCACAAATCAGCAAAGACATAGAATATCACACAAAAACAAAAATCTCTAAACTACTTGAGTGCCAAAGTGAAGGTTTAAAAACAATTACAAAATTAGATCTCCTGTATATATTCTAGGCATAGTTCATTAGTATAAGGAGCAGTTTTAAAGATCATAAAACTAGTTCCTGAAAACAAAGATGTTATCAAGTTTTAATATTAATTTTGTATTATGTATACAATTATTTTGTATAACTTTTGTACTTTGTATAATTATTTTATATAACTTTGTATAATGTATAACGCATTAATTTTGTGCCAATATTTCAGCAATAAGTTCCCACCTAATTTACCAACTATTTTATGTAAGTACTGACTGAGGAAATCTAAGATTTACTTCACTTTGATTCTTAATCAAAGGCAGGTTAATAGGCAGGTTTCAATATAATCAATAAAACTTTTTAAATTTTCAAAGGAGAACACTATTGTTCAACTTGTAGTTAATCTTACTTTACATCAAATCTTACACAAATAACCTGATGGCTGGGTGCGGTGGCTCACGCCTGTAATCCCAGCACTGTGGGAGGCCAAGTAGGTGGATCACCTGAGGTCAGGAGTTTGAGACCAGCCTGGCCAACATGGTGAAACCGCATCTCTACTAAAAATACAAAAAATTAGCTGGGTATGGTGGTGGGAGCCTGTAATACCAGTTACTCAGGAGGCTGAGGCAGGAGAATAGCTTGGACACGGGAGACGGAGGTTGCAGTGAGTCGAGGTCACGCCACTACACTTCAGCCTGGGCAATGAAAGCGAGACTCTGACCCCCTGCCCCTCCAAAAAGGTTATAACTTTGTTTCAGTAGTTCAAAGATTGTAAGATTTGAATGTCTTACTTGGTGTGAACCAGAAAGCCTAAGGTTTTCTTCATAACTCTTATATTAAGTGAAATACATTACTCTGGCTAATAAGTTTCCCTGTATTGGCTTTCTCCAAATGTAAAATTGAAAATATCTTATTTTATACTAATTTCACAAAGGTGCTATAAAATGACTGAAATGTCAGTTCTCACATACAGAAAATAAGATACAAAACTGAAGCTTTTCATTACTACTGTTGTCAACGGCTAATCATTCAGAAGTTCCCTGAAAATCCTGTCTCCTAACAGTTAAGCCCTTAGATCGTGCAATTTATTATCATTGAAGCTTTATCTTTTTCTTCTTTCCTTCCCCCATCAGTCAGTATTGCCGATTTTAAGAATAGATTTTAAAAAGCATATTCATCCCTTAGAGGTCTGAGGGAAAAAAGCAAGCACTCAAATGAATTCATTTTCAGTATGTTTGCATTTTACGTATTGAATCCATTAGTTTGCAAATACACAATTACAGTCTGTTTGCTATAATATGTATGTCTCTGAAGAAAATTATCTCATACATGACTGATTAAATAGGAGAATGATGTTCATGTGACATCAATTATGGAGGTTCTTAAGCAATTTTCCCCTGCATATTAATGTGTAACACTATCAGGAGAAAGCTTTCTCACAACTAAAGAAAAGTCCTTAGCAATATATGAAGACCACAATGAAAAAAGCTCAGTATCCATAGAATTGCCTTCCTTTAATGTAAACAGCTGCATTAAGAAATTGCTACACTTTCCACTATGTTAACTATCTGGCAAAGCAGTTAGTACAGATGGAAGAAGTGACAAAAACTTCCCCCATATATGAAAATAATGGATTCATGAAGAAGACTATACTCTGGATCAGATTTCAAGTTTTGATGAAAACAGTCTTTATTAGAAGTGAATGCCCTCTAGGATCCACATTTCAAAGATGGAGGCATGAGCCCACGGCATAAGTCTCTAAACACACTATGATGTTCAATATAAATACCTTTAAAGATTTAAATGTACTGATATTTATTTTTATTACAATTATTACACTAGTTTTTTTTTTGAGACAGAATCTTGCTCTGTCACAAGGCCCCAGGCTGGAGTGCAGTGGCGCAATCTTGGCTCAGTGCTATCTCCACCTCCTAGGTTCAAGCAATTCTCCTGCCTCAGCCTCCCGAGTAGCTGGGACTACAGGCACATGCCACCACGCCCAGTTAATTTTTGTATTTTTTAGTAGAGACGGGGTTTCACCATGTCTCGATCTCTTGACCTCGTGATCCACCCACCTCGGCCTCCCAAAATGCTGGGATTACAGGCGTGAACCACTGAGCCCGGCCAATTACACTAGTTTCTATTAGTACCTGGTCATAAAGTTCACCGGATTTGGAATGGTCTTCAGTCTTTCTATTTATCTCATATTCCCCGCTAGGTTTAGCAAACAATTTTGCAGAAATTAAGGTTTTCAGGAACACGCATATGGCATTACAACACGGCCTATAATTTTACACAGTACCTCTATCAAAGCAGTTTATAATGATACTCTGTGTAAAAACTGCCCAACCTTCTATTATGGCAGTAAAACAAAAAGGTTTAAAAAGATAATTTTAATATAATAAATGAATTTTGCCACCTAGTTAAGGAATGTATGTCTTGCTTTAAACATTTCATTTGCTTTTTATTTATTTTGTTGTGGTTTTTTTTTTGTTTTTTTGAGACAGAGTATCACTGTTGCCCAGGTTGAAGTGCAGTGGTATGAACACAGCTCATTGCAGCCTCAACCTCCCAGGCTCAAGCTACCCTTCCACCTCAGTACCATAAGCAGCTGGGACCACAAGTGCCTGCCAATATGTCAGGCAGGGTGGGGGGTGGGGGGGGGTGGGGTGTGTGTGTGTGTGTGTTTTCAGATGGGAGTCTCGCTCTGTCGGTGTCGGGGTGTGTGTGTGTGTGTGTGTGTGTGTGTGTGTATGTGTGTGTGTGTGTGTGTGTGTGTGTGTGTGTGTGTGTTCAGATGGGAGTCTCGCTCTGTCTCCTAGAGAGTGCAGTGGTGCAGTCTTGGCTCACAGGTTCAAGCAATTCTCCTACCTCAGCCTCCCAAGTAGCTGGGATTATAGGCATGCGCCACCACACCCAGCTGGTTTTTGAATTTTTAGTAAAGACAGGGTTTCACCATGTTGGCCATGCTGGTCCTGAACTCCTGACTTCAGGTGACCTACCCACCTTGGCCTCCCACAGTGCTGGGATTACAGGCATGAGCCACCACGTCCAGCTGTCTAGCTGATTCTATGTAGAGATAGGGTCTCACTATGTTGTCCAGGCTGACCTCAAACCCCTGGGCTCATGCAATCTTCCTGCCTCAGCCTTCAAAATACTGGGATTTCAGGCATGAGCCACTGCACCTGGCCAAAATCTTTTTTATTAACAGAGTGCTATGACACTTGAACTACTTTGGGAAAACCGAAGACTGAGACATTAAAGAAAAAGAACTACAATCTAGAAGGTATGGCTTACCTTTGGTACTTTTGGGAATGATTTGACTCCATCGCGGCTTATATTCCTGTTGACTGATATATTGATTGAACAAGCCATCTGTAAATATTGAAGAATGAGAAAGAATTACACCTTAACTACTTACATTATTATAGAAAAAAATTAGAATTTAAAAGACTACTTTCAGAGAAATTACTAATATGTCACTAATATAAAAGCACATTTTCATAAAATATGCATAATTTCAGTTTTACTGTATGCTACCCCAAATATAAAGAGTCAAATATTGACTGACACAAACATGCAAACAAACTGCTTTTAGGGGAAGCTTATATTAAATGTATTATGTTTCCCATCATTATTGCATTGCACCTATTAGATACAAAGGCATTGCTGCATTCAATGGACAAGCATGTGACATTTCCAGAGGGTTAGAGACCTTAAAAGAAGGAGAAGGGAGTCGACTAGGAGGGGAAAAAAGGTTAAAAGACAATTTAAGGTTGTAAAATAGGTGCAGGAGAAAATAAAAATAAATAATTTGAATAAATGTTCTACTTCATTGAAAAAAGTTTTTGTGTATCTTTAAAAATCATTTCTAGTATTATAATAAGCGGGAAGAGGAAAGGATAACGATTAGGATAATTATATTTTAATTTCTTTTTGTGATCTCCTACCATTGTCTTTATTTCAACTATGAAATTCTTAATCCTTATATCCTGAATAACATGGCTTCATTGCAACCGAATCTCTTCCCCCCAACAGTGCTTTGTGCCAGTACTTTTTGTCACTCATATCCAACAAAAATTGAGAAGAAAACAGACCTCCAACAATTTTGGTCTAGGCCCTTATGATATATTTTCAGGAAAAGGGAACACTAACATGTGAATTCCATTATTATACAGTTTTGAGTACAAAACTACATAGAGATAAAAGTACTAATAGTAGAAATAGAACTATACTTATGGAACACTTACCAAATGTTAGAATTTATGCTGTCTCATCTCATTTAATTCTAAAAACAATCATATGAACTACACATTATCATCTGCATTTTATAAATACAGAAATGTGTATTTAGAAAAATTAAGAAACTTAACCAAAATCATACAGCTCTTAAATGGTAGGGCTGGGACTACAGTTCTATCATGCCTTCCCTACTCCTGATTCTACTGTATTGACAAACTCTTAATCTACTTCTTAAGTTGTTACACTAGTTACTATAATGGTATGGAGACTGAATTCCCTATATACATCCCTACATATATACATAAATAATAATGAGGCCCTAGTCACATGGCCCTCAAAAAAGATTAGTTTAAGAACAGTATGGAACCCAATTTTGGCTAATGAAACATGAGGAATCTTCTGGGAGACTTCTAGGCAATTCCTCCTTACTTCTAAAGAGGCATTCAGAGAAGAAAAATCTACTTTTATTCCTCTGGAATATCTGCATGCAGTGTATACAAATGTTAAAGCCAATTTGTCGAAGTACAAGAATGAAATTAATTCTATAACGATGACACAGCAGAGAGAAAGAAATGATCGCTGAGTCAATCAACCATGAAATCCAACTTACCTCTGGACTTCTTGCTGTGTGCTACAATAACATTTCCTTACTTTTTAAGCTAGAAGCCCTAGCTTTTACAAACACCCAAATAGATCATAATTTATAAAGTTGCTTTTACTATAAATTCTGTCATGTGACTCAATTTAAAAGTCAAACTGTTTTCTGTGATTTATATATTCACAAGAGGCCAAGCAGTTTACAGCACTCTCCCTAATCTTTCTTTTCTGGGTAACTATGAAGCTCAGTTGTAACCAACCCTTTTAGCTTTCAAGACTTGTCCTACAGACACACACATCAAACTTCTTTTTTTCTTTGTCTTTGAGACTTCCCAGAATTCTTGCAAAAAATAAGTCAATAACTACTGTAAACATTAAAGCAAAGTAAAGGTTAAAAAAAATATTGCTTTTAGTACCTTGTTTTAATGTAAAAGAGCTTCCTACAACTTTCACAATCTAAAAACAAAAAGTTGACACCTCTGCACCCCAAATAATCTCACCATGCTCCCTATTATTTCTAATTCTTGAAAACTCTTGCTAAGAAGGCCTTCTGCCTTGGTAGGCTTACTTTAGATATATAATTCAGCAAAAAACTCAGTCTCTCTATTGAAACAATAATGACATTCTCACCTATAAAAATGTAACAACATCTATTACAGTGTTTGAAAATTTCAGAAACAAATTATTAAGAAAAAGATGCCTGTGAACCATGTGAGTTCAAAAAGTTATTTGTTTAAAGAAGTCAGGCAGTGCTCATATTTCTTTAAGTCTATTTTTGATAAAAATCTAAAGCAAGAGATCAGAACAGTTAGATAAAATTAAAACTATCCAAAAGAAGTTTAAATATCACTAGGAGAAAGCACATTAAGAAGTAGTTGTTAATAATTTTTAAGCTATTTAACTAGAATCTCCAGGTCCAGTATCACTTCATTTTTTTTCCTATAACTCTACTAAATACATTTCATACAGTCCTAACTGAGCACAAGCTGTTCTTTTCTCCAATAACAAAGGATACTCTCTTAAAAAAACACATGATGGCCCAGCCTGATGGCTGACAATTGTAATTCCAGCATTTTGGAAGGCTACGGCAGGAGGATCACTCAAGGCCAGGTGTTCAAAACCAACCTGGGCAACACAGAGACCCTGCCTATACACACATGCATGCACACACAAACAACATGATTTAAAAATGAGACTTAGAACGCTTTTAGCAAAAGGGGAAAAAAAAAGTTCATATCTTTTGCCCAGAATTAAAAACAAAACAAATAAAAAATATGCACATAGATTATAATACAGCTGCCTAGTTGTAGGTATTTATATTTGATAAACTCAAACTTTTATCAAATTTGATATTTCACCAAAATAGAGATTACATACAAAGGAAATAATTTAAAATGCATTTATAGGTAAGTAACTTATAGAGCACAATCCTTTTTGACCATTCAAGAATAATGGTCAAAAAGAATTTTTAAGAAACCAATTTCATCAGTTTGTTTAAATTCTGAAAAAAAGAACAGTATTATACCAGTAATAATATAACAATTAATATTAGGACACTGAACCAATAAATATTTACTAAGACAGTAAAGCTTAGAGATAAAAAGTATGGATTTTGGCACCAAACTACCTGAATTCAAATCTTAGCCCTGTTACTTCCTAAATACATGGTCTTAAGCAAATTAATCATACTGATATATGAAATAGAGATAACAATAATACTTACCCTAGAAGATAAGTATAAAAATTAAATAAATACATGTAGTCAAAGGCCTAGGAGAATAGATGGCACATTGTCAAGCTCTCAGATATATGTTACTGATGATGATGATGATGATGATGATGATGATGATGTAGTGTTTGAAAATGTGCTTGGCAGAAAATTAACAATCTTTTACATACAAAATGAGAAATACAGCACCAAGGTAAACAGGAGTTAAGAGGAGGAAGGAGTGATTCCGTGAGAATATAACAAAAGAAGATACTTTAGAAGAGCTGGCTTTGAAGAATGCACTGGAACTGAATTATATGAAAAGGAAAGTAACAGGAAAGAGAATACAGCATAAACAAAGGCACAAAGGCATAAATGAGCCAAAATTATGAAAACTAAACAATGTTTCAGAAAGAGGCAGTTGGGAAAGGTGAAAAAAGAGTGAGATTTTGTATTATAAGCACTGCTGAGAAGAAACAGAATCTTAAAAGGGAAAGAAGATATTATAAGGAAAACTCTTGCTATCCTGGAACACAGCTCTAGCTTCTAACTCACAAAAAGCTTCTAAAATTAGAAACAATGCACCACATTCAAAGATTAATAATGTTAAAAAGAATCAAGCCAGGAATTACACCATGATATAAAAAGGAAAAGAAAGAAATTTTTTAGAGTAGCAAATGAATCTGATTCAACAGAAAGATGTAGCCATATACCTTTCCACAAATAAAAAAAAGAAAGCAACTCTCTCTATAAAACATGAGCACAGATTACAGATATAAGCAGCTGGAAAGCAGAGATCTAAATAGTTGGAAAAGAAATGGTAAGACAACAAAGGATACAGAAACTGAATTGCCAGAGATAAACATAGGAATAAAAAAATTGAAAATATCAGAGAATTGAAGGTCAGAGTGTAAGAAAGAGACATTAAAAACAATATAGTAGTAGAAATGAGATAGTTTAGAGAAGCTTAAAATATTAAACAGGAATATGCAGTTAAAAAAGATAAAGGAGAAAATAAAAGAAACTATAGACAGACAAAGGCAACATATATTTAACTGAAAAAAAAAACAAAATAGACAATAGTTAACAGGGCTGCTACACTGGAGTTTCAGACAGCCTTGTTAATGTAACTAAAAAATAATCTAAAACAAATATAAAATATTTAAACGGCCAGAGGGAAAAAGATTATATTTAAAAAAACAGCAGTTGAAAGTGACAGCACATCTCTCAATAGCAACAATGGAAGCTGGTTAATAACAGTGGAATTACATTCAAAATGTATTTCAAGAACATAAGTGCCAATCTGGAATTCTACATCTAGCAAAAATACCCTCCCAGAAAGGAGACAAAATTTTCAGGCCAGCAATTCTGACAGAGTGGAACTGCATTACAGAAGAAAGTCTAAAGGTGGGCTTATAGCACAGGAAATGAACATAATCCTAGATATAAGATTAAAGATGCAAACGATAATAAAGAGAAAAAAATCAGTAAATAGTTGGGTAAAATTAATGAACAATTGCTATATAAAATAAGACTAATATTTTATAGGGTCTTTGAACATGGTATCAAAATAAATGACAACAATAGAGCAATTGACAACAGTCGAACAACAAATTAAAGGTGAGACTATCAAGCTGAAAGTCTACTAAATCCACACATGGGAAGAGAGAAAAGGCACTGATCAATTTTGTTAAGGCAATCACAAATACCTGTTGTAATTTCTAAACTCACCACAAGTCAAATGATTTATTAATAAAATAAAAATTTCTTCAAATAAGTTTGTTATTTTTAAATAAAATTTACAAGAGATATTTCTCTTAAAAGGGATAAAGGTTGAAAAGATGGAAAAGATATGCCATACAAATAAGAAATGAAAACAGATCTTAATACAATTTAAACCTTAATGCAAAAATATGTCTAGAGATACAAATGTACTTCATAATAAAAGATTTAATTCAAAATAATTTAAAATTTGTTAGCCACTAAAAACATGGCATCAAAATGTGTAAAGTAAAACTGGACCAACTGTAAGACACATACAATTCCATAATCATAGTGGAAAGTGTTAACATCTTTCTCAGTAATTAAGAGAATCAGACAGAAAATTCTTATTGATAAAAAAGATTTGTGCAATATGTTTAGCAACTCTGATCAACTGAGCAGATATACAACACTGCTCCAACGACTAAAGAATTCACATTCTGTTCAAATACATATGATAATGTTTATAAAAACTGAATAAGCTGGGCTATACAGCAAGTCTCATTAAATTTCAAAGGACTGGAAACATACAGGATATGCACTCTGGCCCCTATGCAATTATGCCAGAAATCACTAACAAAGAAAACAACTAGTAAATCTCCACAAATTTGTAAATTAAAAACCACTGTTCTTCCAAAGAGCCATTTCATTTCATAATGAAAATACTAAACTGAACAAAAATAAAAATACTTTGTAACACAACTAAAGAACAAGAGGAAATTTTATACATTTAAATGTATATAAGGGAAATTTCCAAAGTCTGAAAACTAATGAGCTAAGCACCTAGCTTAAAAAGCTGTTATAAAAAGACAGCAAATTAATCTCAAAAAGAGAAGGAAAACAGTAAACACAGAGTGTAAGTCAGGAACACACGAAATAACAGAAAAGATGAACAAACCAAAAGCTGATTCTCTCAAGAAACTAGTGAACTTGATAAACTTGTGCTATATATATAATTCAAGATAAGTAACAAAAAAAGGGACATCTCAAGAAATCCTGCTAACACTAAACTGATAATAAGAGGATATTAGGTATACCTTAATACCCATAAGTTTGAAATTTTAGACAAAATAGATAATTTCCAGGAAAATATCATTTAATAAAGCTGAACCAAACAAATAACAACTCTGATTAGTCCTATGATGTTTAAAGAAATTAAATTGATAGATAAAGACACTCCCATCCATCAAATTTCAAGCACAGACAGCTTCACTGGAAACTTTTTTTTAACCAAGTATACAATAAAGAAGTAATTAAGCTGGGCATGGTGGCTCATATCTGTAATTCTAGCACTTTGGGAGGCTGAGGCTAGGGGATCACTTGAGCCTAGAAGTTCAAGACCAATGTGGGCAACATGGCAAAATCCCATCTCTACAAAAAATAAGCTGGGTGTGGTGGTGCATGCCTGTAGTCCCTGCCACCAGGGAAGTTAGGTAGAAGGATCACTTGACCCCAGGGAGGTCAAGGCTGTAGTAAGCCATGACTATGCCACTGCACTCCAGCTGGGGCAACAGAGAGAGACTGTGTCTCAAAAAAAGAAGAAGAAGAAAGAAGAAGAAGAAGAAGAAGAAGGGAGAAAACAAATAGCTCACATCTGTAATACCAGTGCTTTGGTAAGCTAATATGGGTGGATCATTTGAGCAAGGAGTTAAAGACCAGCCTGGGTAACATGGTGAGACTAAATCTTCACATTTCAAAAAATTAGCCAGACATGGTAGCATGCACAGATAGTCCCAGCTACTCAGGAGGTCAGAGGATAGCCTGAGCCCAGGAGTTCAAGGCTACAGTTAACTGATCATGCCATGGTACTCCAGCCTGGGTGACAAAGAGAGGCCCTGCTAATAAAACACAAAAACTTCCACATAAAAGTAACTCCAGGTCCAGTTGCCTTCACTAGCAAATTCTACCAGGCTACTACTCATTCTACGCAAACACTTACAGATTCCTGCCTCATTTTATAAGGCTAGAACTACCCAAACATAACAAAAGATACCAAAATGACATGCACTTTGTAAGAAAACTGCTGACAAATATCTTATATACAAATATATGCAAAAATACTTCATAAAAGTTTGGCAGATCAAATACAATAACTGAGAAGAATAAGACACCATTATAAAGTAGGGTTTGTAACAGGAACACAAAATTGCATTAAAAACAGAAAAGCGGGCAATCCCAAGATGGCCGAATAAGGGGCAACTCCGGAAAGCAGCTCCCAGCGAGAGAGATGCAGAGGCCAAGTGGTCTCCACAATTGCAAATGAGGTAAGAGGTTCATTTTGTGGGTCTGGTCGGACAGTGGGTATAAACTAAATAGGGCAAGTTGCAGCAAGGTGGGACAGTGCCCCACCCAGGAGGAGCACGCAACCGACCGGAGGACTGGGGGATCTCCCCCTCTGGGACTTCGGTTTGGATACAGCGCTCTACCCAAGCCCTCTACAACCCACAGAACAGGAGATCTTCACAGGGCTGAAAAGCCTTAGCGAGCTGCCTAAACTGGTTAAAACAGCAACTTTGGCCCTGGGGCTGTCAGTATAGATCTAGGCGGAAGCACTGGCTGATGCCAAGAAACCTAAAAAGCCGATGGGATGAAGCTACCCACCCCCCAGTAAGAAGGTGAACGAAAGGCAGGGTAACAGCCCAAACAGCAGGATGGGTCCCCAGACGCTGCACAAAGCCCAGCAGGCCAAAAAACTCTCACTCCAGAGTTAGGCACCGAAAACATCAGAGAGAGACCAGGAACGCTCCAGCTCCGGCAGAAGGGAAGCCGCCATTACAGAAACCGGCCTAATTTTCCGGAGTAAATAAAAGACGCAGCAGCTCCACTGAATTTGTGGCAGCCCAGCAGCGCCTCCGCAGGCAGGCAAAGGAAAGGCTGCCTCCCCAAGCAGCTACCTTCCATCAAAACGATATAAATGCAAGAGATGAGGAGAAACCAGCCCAAGAATGAAACCATCAAAAACCAGAACATCTCTCCCCGACCATGAGTTCATGACTCCTCATCAGCAAGGGAACAAAGCAGGACGGAGAATGAATTTGACAAATTGACAGAAGCAGGGTTCAGAAGGTGGGTAATAACAAACTTCTCTGAGTTAAAGGAACAAGTTCTATCCCAATGCAAAGAAACTAAAAACCTTCCCCCAAACCTGAAATGCAATAAAATAAATAAATGGGGGGCGGGGGGGGGGGGGAAGAATAAAAGAAACTAAAAACCTTGAAAAAAGGTTAGATGAAATGTTAACTAGAATAACCAGCTTAGAGAAGAACCTAAACAACTTGATGGAACTAAAAAACACTGCACAAGAACTTCATGAAGCATACGCAAGTTTCAATAGCCAAATAGATCAAGCAGAAGAAAGGATACCAGAGACTGAAGATCAACTCAATGTAATAAAACGAGAAGGCAAGTAAAGAGAACAAAGGGTGAAAAGAAATGAACAAAGCCTTCAAGAAATATAGGATTATGTGAAAAGACCTAATCTACGCCTGATAGGTGTACCAGAAGATGATGGGGAGAATGAATCCAAGCTGGAAAACATTCTTCAGGATATTATCCAGGAGAACTTCCCCAACCTAGCAAGGCAGGTCAACATTCAAATACAGGAAATACAGAGAATACCACAACGAATACTCCTCTAGAAGAGCAACCCCAGGCACATAATCATCAAGTTCACCAGGGTTGAAACGAAGGAAAAAATACTAAGGGCAGCCAGAGAGAAAGGTCAGGTCACCCACAAAGGGAAGCACATCAGACTCACAGTGGATCTCCTGGCAGGAGCCCTACAAGCCAGAAGAGAGTGGGAGCCAATATTCAACATCCTTAAAGAAAAGAACTTTCAACCTAGAATTTCATATCCAGCCAAACTAAGCTTCATAAGTGAAGGAGAAATGAAATCCTTTAGGGAGAAGCAATTGCTGAGGGATTTTGTCACACCAGACCTGCCCCGCAAGAGCTCCTAAAGGAAGCACTAAACACAGAAAGTAAAAACCAGTACCAGCCACTGCAAAAAAGAACCAAATGGTAAAGACCGATGATGCAATGAAGAAATTACATCAACCAAAGGGCAAAATAACCAACCAGTAATAAAATGGCAGGATCAAATTCACACATAACAATATTAACCTTAAATGTAAATGAGCTAAATGCCCCAATCAAAAGACACAGACTGGTAAATTGGATAAAAAGCCAAGAACCATCAGTGTGCTGTATTCAGGAAACCCATCTCATGTGCAAAGACACATATAGACTCAAAATAAAGGAATAGAAGAAGATTTACCAAGCAAACGGAGAGCAAAAAAAAGCAGAGGTGACAATCCTAGTCTCTGATAAAACAGACTTTAAACCAACAAAAATCACAAGAGACAAAGAAGGGCATTACATAATGGTAAAAGGATCAATACAACAAGAGCTAACAATCCTAAATATATATGCACCCAATGCAGGAGCACCTAGATACATAAGGCAAGTCCTTACTGACCTACAAAGAGACTTAGACTCTCGCACAATAATAGTGGGAGACTTTAACACTCCACTATCAATATTACACAGATCAACGAGACAGAAAATCAACAAGGAAATCCAGGACTCAAATGCAGATCTGGATGAAGTGAACTTAATAGACATTTACATAACTCTTAACCCCAAATCCACAGAGTACACATTCTTCTCAGCACAATATCGCACTTCTCTAAAATCGACCACATAACTGGAAGTAAATCATTCCTCAGCAAATGCAAAAGAACAGAAAGCATAACAAACAGTCTCTCAGACCACAGTGCAATCAAATGAGAACTCAGGATTAAGAAACTAACTCAAAACTGCACAATTTCATGGAAAATGAACAACTGGCTCCTGAATGTAGACTGGATAAATAACGAAATGAAGGCAGAAATCAAGATGTTCTTCGAAACCAACAAGAATGAAGACACAACATACCAGAATCTCTGGGACACATTCAAAGCAGTGTTTAGAGGGAAATTCATAGCAATAAATGCCCATATCAGGAGCAAGGAAAGGTTTAAAATCGACATCCCATCATCAAAATTGAAAGAATTAGAGGGGCGAGATCAAAAAAACTCAAAAGCTAGCAGAAGACAAGAAATAACTAAGATCAGAGCAGAACCGAAGGAGATAGAGACACAAAAAACCCTTCAAAAAAATCAATAAATCCAGGAGCTGGTTTTTTTTAAAAGATCAACAAAACAGACCACTAGCCAGACTAATAAAAAAGAAAAGAGAGAATAATCAAATAGCTGCAATAAAAAATGATAAAGGGGACATCACCACCGATTCCACAGAAATACAAACTACCATCAGAGATTACTGCAAACAACTCTATGCACACAAACCAGTAAATCTGGAAGAAATGGATAAATTCCTGGACACTTGCACTATTCCAAGACTAAACCAGGAAGAAGTTGAATCCCTGAATAGACCAATAACAAGGACTGAAGTTGAGACAGCAATTAATAGCCTACCAACTGAAAAAAAGCCCAGGTCCAGACAGGTTTATAGACGAATTCTACCAGACTTACAAAGAGGAGCTGGTACCACTCCTTCTGAAACTATTCCAAACAATACAAAAAGAGGGAATCCTCCCCAAATCATTTTATGAGACCAACACCATCCTAATACCAAAACTGGGCAGAGACACAACTAAAAAGAAAACTTCTGGCCAATATCCATGATAAACATCGACACAAAAATCTTCAATAAAATACTGGCAAAGAGAATGCAACAGCAAATCAAAAACCTTACTCATCACGATCAAGTAGGCTTCATCTCAGGGATGCAAGCAAGGCTGGTTCAACATAAGCAAGTCTATAAATGTAATCGTTACATAAACAGAACTAAAGACAAAAACCACATGATTATCTCAATAGATGCAGAAAGGGCCTTTGACGAAATTCAACAGCCCTTCATGCTAAAAACCCTCAATAAACTAGGCATCGATGGTACATATCACAAAATAATAAAAGCTATTTACAACAAACCCACAGCCAATATCATACAGAACGGGCAAAAACTGGAAGCATTCCCCTTGAAATCTGGCACAAGACAAGGATGCCCTCTCTCACCACTCCTATTCAATATAGTTTTGGAAGTTCTAGCCAGGGCAATTAGGCAAGAGAAAGAAATAAAGGGTATTCAAATAGGAACAGAGAAATCTCAGATGACATAATTGTATATTTAGAAGATCCCATTGCCTCAGCCCAAAATCTCCTGAAACTGATAAGCAACTTCAGCAAAGTCTCAGGATACAAAATCCATGTGCAAAAATCACAAGCATTCCTATACACCAATAACAGACAGCCAAATCAAAAGTGAACTCTCATTCACAATTTCTACAAAGAGAATAAAATACCTAGAAATACAACTAACAAAGGATGTAAAGGACCTCTTCAAGGAGAACTACAAACCACTGCTCAAGGAAATAAGAGAGGACACAAACAGATGGAAAAACATCCCATGCTCATGGTTGGGAAGAATCAACATCGTGAAAATGGTCATACTGCCCAAAGTAATTTATAGATTCAATGCTAACCCCATCAAGCTACCAATCCTAAGCAAAAAGAACAAAGCCGGAGGCATCATGCTATCTGACTTCAAATTATACTACAAGGCCACAGTAATCAAAACAGCATGGTACTGGTACCAAAACAGAGACATACACCAATGGAACAGAACAGAGGCTCCAGAAGCAACACCACACATCTACAATCATCTGATCTTTGATAAACCTCACAAAAACAAGCAATGGGGAAAGGATTCCCTGTTTAATAAATGGTATTGGGAAAACTGGCTAGCCATGTGCAGAAAGCAGAAACTGGACCCCTTCCTGACCCTGACACCTTACACTAAAATTAACTCCAGATGGATTAAAGACTTAAACATAAGACCTACCACCATAAAAACCCTAGAAGAAAACCTAGGAAAAACCATTCAGGACATAGGCGTAGGCAAGGACTTCATGACCAAAGCACCAAAAGCAATGGCAACCAAAGCCAAACAGACAAATGGAATCTAATTAAACTCCAGACCTTCTGTACAGCAAAGGAAACAATCATTAGACTGAACCGGCAACCAACAGAATGGGAAAAATTTTTGCAATCTACCCATCTGACAAAGGGCTAATATCCAGAATCTACAAAGAACTAAAACAGATTTACAAGAAAAAAACAAACAAACCCATTCAAAAGTGGGCAAAGGATATGAACAGACACTTTACAAAAGAAGACATATATGAGGCCAACAAACATATGAAAAAATGCTCATCACTGGTCATTAGAGAAATGCAAATCAAAACCACATTGAGATACCATCTCACACCACTTAGAATGGTGATCATTAAAAAAATCTGGAGACAAAAGATGCTGGAGAGGATGTGGAGAAATAGCAACACTTTACACTGTTGGTGGGAGTGTAAATTAGTTCAACCATGGTGGAAGACAGTGTGGCAATTCCTCAAGGATCTAGAAATAGAAATACCATGTGACCCAGCAATTCCATTACTGGGTATATATCCAAATAATTATAAATTTTTCTATTATAAAGACACATGCACATGTATGTTCACTGCGGCACTGTTTACAATAGCAAAGACCTGGAACCAACCCAAATGTCCATCATCGATAGACTGAATAAAGAAAATGTGGCACATATACACCAGGGAATACTATGCAGCCATAAAAAACGATGACTTCGTGTCCTTCATAGGGACATGGATGAATCTGGAAATCATCATTCTCAGCAAACTGACACAAGAACAGAAAACCAAACACCGTATGTTATTACGCATAGGCAGGTGTTGAACAATTAGAACACATGGACACAGGGAGAGGAGCATCACACACTGCGGTCAGTGGGGGGACTAGGAGAGGGACAGCGGGGGTGGGGAGGGATAATGAGGGAAGAAATACCAGATATAGGTGAAGTGGGGATAAAGGCAGCAAACCACCGTGCCATGTATGTACCTATGCAACAATCCTGCATGATGTGCACATGTACCCCAGAACCTAAATTACAAAAAAAAAAAAAAGCAATTAAGATAATTCAATATACATATGCCTTTATAATGCTTTGCTTTACCATGGTTCACAGATACTGTCTTTACAAATTGAAAAAAATCTACAGATGCCATTTTTCCAAAAGAATTTCTTCATTTTGCATCTGTCTCACATTTCAGTAATTCTTGCAATGTTTCAACCTTTTTCATTATTGTTATAACTATTGTTATAGTGACCTAAGATGAGTGATCTTTGATGTCAATAATGTAGTAACTGTTTTGAGGCACCATGAACCACACCCTTATAAGACGGGGAACTTAATAAATGTGTGTGTTCTGATTACTCCATAAAGCAGCAGTTCCCACATTTCTCTCCCTCTCTGTGGGTCTCCCTATTCCATGAGATGCAACAAGACTGAAATTAAGCCATTTAATAACTTTATCATGGCCTTTAAGGGTTCAACACACATCTCTCACTTTAAATAAAAAATTAGAAATGATTAAACTTAGGGAGGAAGGCATATCAAAGGCCAAGACAGGCTGAAAGTTGACCTCTTGCACTGAAGTTGACCAAGCTGTAAATGAGAAGGAAAAGTTCTTACAGGAAATTATAAGTGAACCCATGACTGATAAGAAAGCAGAACAGACATTGTTAATATGGAGGCAGAGTGGTCTGGATAATCAGTCACAACACTCCCTTAAGCCAAAACCTAATCCAAGCCATGGCCTTAAATCTCTTCAAGTGTATGAAAGCAGAGAGAAATCAGAAAACTGCAAAAGAAAAGTTGGAAGCTAGCAGAGGTCGGTTCACGAAGTTTAAAAAAAGAAGCCATCTCTATAACATAAAAGCACAAAGTGAAGCCACAAGTGCTGATGTATTATAGAAGCTGCAGCAAGTTATTAGTATCTAGAAAATCTAGCTAAGATTATAAAGGCAACTACACTAAACAGATTTTCAATGCAGACAAAACAGTTCAATAGACTTCTATTGGAAGAAGGTGCCATCTAGAACTTTCATAGCTATAGAGAAGTCAATGCCTGGCTTCAAAGCTTCAAAAGATAGTGTGACTCTCTTGTAAGCAGCTAATGCAGCTGGTAACTTTAAGTGGAAGTCAATGTTAATTTACTATTCTGAAAAATCCTAGGGCCCTTAAGAATTAAGCTGAATCTACTCTGCCTGTGCACTACAAATGGAGTAACAAAGCCTAGATGATAGTACATCTGTGTACAGAATGGTTTAATGAAAATTTTATGCCCCCTGTTGAGACCTACTGCTCAGAAAAATAAAAAGATTTCTTTCAAAATATTACTGCTCACTGACAATGTACCTAGTCAACCAAGAGCTCTGATGGAAAAATACAGGGAGATTAATGTTTTCATGCCTGCTAACACATATTGATTTTGCAGCCTATGGATCAAGGAGTCATTTAGACTTTCAAGAAAATTGTAAGGCTATAGTTGCTATAGATAGTGTTTCCTCTGATGGATCTGGGCAAAGTAAATTTAAAACCTTCTGGAAAGGATTCACCATTCTAGATGCCATTAAGAACATTTGTGATTCTTGGGAAGAGATCAAAACATCAACATTAACAAGAGTTGGGAAGAAGTTGATTCCAACCCTCATGGATGATGTGGAGGGTTAAAGACTTCAGAAGTAGTAGTAACTGCAGGTGTGGTAGACATAGCAAGAGAACTAGAATTAGAAGTAGAGCCTGAAGCTGTGACTGAACTACTACAATCGCATGATAAAACTTGAATGGATGAGAAATTGCTTCTCATGTGAAAGGAAGAGCCCACTGATGCATCAAACTTCATTGTCTTATTTTAAGAAACTGCCACAATCGCACCAACCTTCAGCAATCACCATCCTTATCAGCCAGCAGCCATCAACACTAGGGCAAGACCCTTCACTAGCAAACAGATTATAACTCACTGAAGGCTCAGATAGTAAAGCATTTTAAAGTTAAGGTATGTCCATTTTTTAAAAAAGAAATAATGTTATTGTACCTTAACAGACTACAGTAGACTAGAGAAGTAACTTTTATATGCACAGGGAAAGCAAAAAAAATTGTGTAACTTGCTTTACTGTGTCATTCACTTCATTGAGGTGGTCTGGAACCAAACCTGCAACATCTCCAAGATATGCCTACAACCCTACACAATCCAATAGAGGAGAGTGGAGAGATTTTTTTTAAAACGAGATAATAGAAAAAGAAAGGAGCATTTTGAGAAAGACAGAGGGAGAAAGGTAGAGAGTTCAAGTTGAAACTTTACAACTACCTTATTAAACTTTATCCTTCCCTTATCTCACAAAAGAAAATTTTTCTTTCTATAGCAAATAAAATAAGCTCAGCAAAGGAAGGTTTTTAGTACAATCTCTACACGTTTGAGTACAACTTTCCTGTCCCTAGGTGATTACTTTTGCCCATTATCACTGGATCTTGCAATGTCAAAGTGGAAGCTGCAATTATTGGTTCCAAAATCACCTCTAATACAATGAAATGTAAATACAGTGATGTTTCTAGACAAATAAAAAGTCTATTAGAGAAATAAATACAGCCTTACACTTTCTTAAAGTACAGACAATACTTAAAGATCCTATTAAGTAATATACTAAAAATACTAAAAGTAGTTTTTGTATCCTCCATTATAAGAAGCTTGAAGGAGATTCTTTTGATTCCCTCGATCTTCCTATTTAGCAGGAAGGAACTTCTTGTCCTTCTCTGCTATGTTTTTAGCAGAGTAGAAGCCAAAAAACTCTGCACTGTTTACTTCCTTATTTGTCCAACAAATCATCATCAATGAGGTCAGAAGCAAACTGAACAACGCTGAAACGAATGTTTATTAACTAACAGGGTTCCAGGCCAGTTTAGGAGAGCCCCTAGTATTAATAGTACAAAAACTATGATGTAGCTGTAAGTTTCAAGAAGCAACTACCAATTTCTCTAAACTTGGTTCCTTTCTAGAGCCAAAGGATAAATTAAGTCTCTGTAGATATCAAAGCTGCACAAGATTTTATTAGCTAATCTTAACCAACTGAGTACGTCACTAAAGAGAGCTTTAAAACATAACTGTTTTTAGCATATTAATTGTATAGAGTTGCCTGTGGCTGTTGTTTCGCTTTCCCTTAATATCAAAGGCCTTAATGATAAATACTTGAAACAAAACAAAAAAGCCCTAAAATTACCTATTCCTCCCTCATCCTATGAAGTTAAAAAAAAAATACAAATTCACTCCTAGAAATGGCATACGTACATATATACTTTTACTGGTAGCATTTTAAAGGTTTGGTAAGAGATTAGTTACCATATGTGTTTTATTTGTTTATACTCCAAAATAATACTCAATTTCAAACATACCAATCACTTATTTGCAATTATCATCATCAATCAAGTAAGCAATAACAGTGTACAAGGTTTAGAAGCAGATTTGTCATATTTTAAAAAGTGGAGCTCAAAGCAATTCATTTTAAGTTAACTTTAACTCAAAGAAGGCAGTATGGGTCTGGTTTTAAGTTACCCAATATCTGATAAATATGAGTACCTAATAATAGATGATGATAACAGTGATAAAATGAAAATAATGAAAGCAAACCACTGAAAAATCTATTATTTCTTATTTCTTCCTATAAAGGATGCACCAAATTCAATTCCTCAAGTTTTATATTGTGCAACTATTCTGTTCTGTCACTATGAAAGTTACTGTGAAGATTAAAAAAAAAAAAAAAGTCATACTATAAGCAACAGAGGCCCTTTTTATTTTAAATAACAAAACACACCAGACCTTAAATATTCAAATGTTACCCTCCAAAGCTACTACCCTAGGAGATTAATATACATATTCAAATATTCACATTTCCAGATTACAAGTCACACAAGAAAACTGGCAATTATATGGCATTTACACCATAAGAAAGTTGTTTTCAATACATATCTCTTTGTTCATTATATATAATTGTTTAGTGATAACATTTTTAATTATCTAGCCCCCTTCTCAAAGTTACACTGTTAATGAATATTGGCTATCAATATCAAAATAGTATTTCTAATATGATTTAATGCTAGTTAATGTTATCACTTGTAAGCGCATGGTTTCCCAAGATGACAACTTAAATTTATATGTGAGTTCAACTACATTTCATTTTTTTAGTCTCATTACATTATGGATCTATCTTACATGAAAGAAGTCCCTAATCCAAAGAGCTAACAATCTTTAACTGAGTAAAAAAAAAAAAAAAAAAGAAAAAAATTAGAGTAATAACTGGCATAAGCCTACATTCTTTTTGAGAAACAGTTTCCTGTATGTACTTGAAATTAACCTAATAACCAATCTAAGTTTCATACCATTTACAGCTTTTTCAATCAACTCTTCGCAAGCATCAAAATCGCCCTTCAACACCAGCTTGTCATGAATATCTGTTAACATGGGATGTTCCAGGGCAATCTTGGTTTTCTTTTGTAGTGACTCAAAAGCTTCTGTATAGTTGTGTTGTCTAAAGTGTTTTAAGCAAAGGCGAATAGCTTCCTGTTCACGGTACTACTAGAACACAAGAGTAAGTATGGAAAGAAGATATTTGGTTAGATGATACTGTAGGAAATAATAACAGCAGTAAAAATAACTAATCTACATTGAGCATTTATTAATACTATATGCCAAGCAGTGTACTAACCTGATTCATTAGGTATCATTATTTGGCTCGTTTAACGAGCAAAACTAAAGGTTGGCCTGTTGCAATAACTTGCCCAAGGTCACAAAGTATGTAGCCAAAAGTGATTATACCAAACCCAATTCCAGAGCCTCAACTCTGAAGAAAAGCAGCAGAATATCTATTTCTTAAACCCCACTTAAGATTGGAAAAATTATAACTCCTATAGCATCTATTAATCCCATTACAATGCAGGTACTGAGAGTACAAAAAAATTAAATAATCCACATAAATTATATTATGCTTTCTACTTTTGGTTTTTTTAAAAAAAACTATTACTTGAATGACAAGTATTACCAAGTATACGGGTATTTCAAATTTACAAACAGGTATTATGACTCAAAAATAATCAAAAAGAGACTAAATTTAATCATTTTCTTTGGGGTTTTGTTTTGTTTTGTTTTTTTGAGACAGGGTCTTGCTCTGTCTCCCAGGCTGGAGCGCAGTGGCGCAATGTCAGCTCACTGCAACCTCCACCTACCTCTGGGGTTCAAGCAATTCTTCTGCCTCAGCCTCCTGAGTAGCTGAGGTTACAGGCACGCCTTAACACACCCAGCTTATTTTTGTATTTTTAGTAGACATGGGGTTTTACCATGTTGGTTGGAATAGTCTAGAACTCCTGACCTCATGATCCACCTGCTGAGGCCTCCCAAAGTGCTGGGATTACAGGCATGAGCCATTGCGCCCAGCCCAATTTAACTGTTTTTTAAACCTGAACTACCTTATCTATTAAGCAGCTATAAATTAGACAACATCTCAATTAACTGGAATCCAAAAGGTAGGCACTTAATTTATTAAAATTTTCCCCTAATAGGATAGATGCCAAAAATACAATCTTATGAAAAGGGTTTTTTTAAAAAATCTCAACTTCAAGAATATGTTCTAGGATTACCTCAAAAATCCTAAGTATACCACTATACAAACAAACAGATGACATGGAAACCTACATGATAATCAAACAACAATGATTTATTTATAAGCATTATTACCCTTTAATAAGGCAAGAAAATAAAGTAATGAGCTTAGGAAGATGTATAAGAATTGAAACACACATCAGTGATTCTATAGCTATTTTTACATGAATAGTTTCTTACTCTTGGTCTCTAAAAAAGATTTATCTACATAACTACTATGTAACAACATATACTATAGTTATATTAAACAGCAATATCTTTTAACCCTGTTGATTACTTTAGGAGTTTAAATCACATCTACATCTTAAATTTTCCATTAGGGTGCAAAACTATCCCACCAAAAACTATGTTTTAAGTATTTATATCAGTACAAGCAGAAAAACAAAATTCAGAGTCAAATAGAAATAATAATATAAAAGCAGACTGTGGAGTCCAATTGCCTAAGTTCATATTGGCTCATACATTTTACAACTGTGTGACCCTAGGCAAACTATTTAATCTCTCTGTGCTTCATTTCTTCATCTATAAACTAATGAGGATAATCACTGTACCTGTCTCATAGAGTGATAATGACTAAATGAGTGACAAGGATTGCTTAAAAGCTGGCAGACTGGAAGTGCTTAATTAAATGTTAGCTTATTATTATTTTAAATATTTTTAATTATTCTCAATGAAGACAAGATTGACACCACTTTCCTTTTATAGGCATTAAAGTCAGTATTTAAAATACAGTCCTACCTTGCTATACCAGTTGAGACAGGGTTGTACTACATCAGGATCATCAATGCCACTAAGTTCAACATACCAGATGCTAAAGTTAAAGCTGGGTCCCCAGGACAAGAGTGGAACTTTAAGAAGAAAAAAAACAAAAAGAAGAAGAAAAATATTAACACAGTTCAAATAAAACTTCAGCAAAGTAAAATCACTATTCAACCTTATAAGGATTCATTGAATACATTTTATGGGCATCTTTTACATGACTAGCATGGTGCTAAGGCTAAAATAGTAAAACGAAATAGATGACCCATGCCAACATAAGATTTCCTTAGTTAATAAAAACACTGTAAGATAAATTCGAAATGTTCCTATGTCTACCCCCAAATAAATGCCACCAGAATTAGATGATTTAACAGGTAAATTTTACCAAACATACAAGCAGCAAAAAATTACTTTAGAATTTAGCCTACACCAGAACACTGAAAGAGACCGAAAGTTCAATTATTTATCAGTGGCATAACCCTAAATCCAGTGAAGAAGAAAAAAGACTTAAGGCCAATCTCAGCTATTAATACATATTTAATCACAAATTAAAGGGTTTTGGAAAAGTTGCAAAAAGTTCAATTGGATTTTCACTGTAATCAAACAGATCTCATTCCAGGAATGGAAAAATGGTGGTTCAAGAAATAATAGAAGCTATATTAATGTAATTTACCACCTTAACAAAATAAATGAAAAAACACATTTGATGATTTTAATATTTTTTTTAACTCCTCAATATATAAGCAATATAAGGCAATAGGAAATCTCCTTACCTAGATTTTTTAAAAAGCATCAAAAACCTTAAAAATTAAACCTAATGGAAAAATGCTAAGTATTCCCACTCAAGTCAGAACAAGACAAATAGGTCCAATATCTCTACTATTTGACATCGATTAGAGGTCTCAGGCAGTGCAATAAGAAAAAAAACCAAACAAACAAGAAAAGCAAATTGTAATTTAAAAATGACCTATCTAAAAAAATTCAAGAGGGCCAGGAGCAGTAGCTCATGCCTGTAATCCCAGCATTTTGAGAGACCAAGGCAGGAGGATCACTTGAGACCAGGAATTCAAAACCAGCCTGGCCAATAAAGTGAAACTCCGTCTCTACTAAAAATAGAAAAAATTTGTCAGGGATGGTAGTGCATGCCTGTAATCCCAGCTACTCAGAAGGCTGTGGCAAGAGAATTGCTTGAACCCAGGAGGCAGAGGTTGCAGTGAGCCGCGATCATGCCACTGCACTCTAGCCTGGGCAACAGAATACGACTGTCTCAAAGGAAAAAAAAAAAAAGAGATTCAGGCCGGGTGTGGTGGCTCACACCTGTAATCCCAGCACTTTGGGAGGCTGAGGTGGGTGGATAACAAGGTCAAGAGATCAAGACCATCTAGGCCAACATGGTGAAACCCTGTCTCTACTAAAAAATACAAAAATTAGCTGAGTGTGGTGGCACACGCCCCTAGTCCCAGCTACTCGGGAGGTTGAGGCAGGAGAATTGCTTGAACCCGGGAGGCGGAGGTTGCAGTGAGCAGAGATCGCATCACTGCACTCCATCCTGGTGCGTGGTGACAGAGTGAGACTCTTTCCAAAAAAAAAAAAAAAAAAGAGATTCAATTGAAAAAAAAATTTTTTTAAGTTTGTAAACAAGGTAAACACACAAAAATCAACTCTTCCTATACCTACAATAACCAATTAGAAAATATAACTCAAAAAATCCTATTTATAAAGGAAAAAAAAGCTGAAAATGTCTCAGAATAAACAAAATATGCAAAATTTAGAAGAAAATATAAAATTTTAGTGAATCATTGAATAAATGAAAGAACATACTATGTTTGTATATAGGAAAACTCAATGTTGTAAACCTGTAGTTTTCTCCAATTAATTATAAATTTTACATCATGTCAATCAAAATCCCAATGGTATATATTCTTTCTGGAGGTCCCATGTAGTCAAAACTATATTTTTAAAATAAAGACACTAGTTATTTTTCAAAATAACTATTTTTCATAACATAATAAACGTTTTTCTAGCCTTTTAATAATACCAACATTGCACTAACAGTACAAAAGCAATGGTAAGTAAAACTATTAGCACCTTGGTACCTAACTAATGGCGCCAAAAAGTACTAGTAGCGCTGAGTAAGTACAAATTGCACCGTACTCCTCACCACCAAACACTGGCAGAATTTAAAAAAAGAGAGAGAGAATTGATTTTTACTGAAGGCAGAGAAAAACTTAATTTTATTAAACTCCCATCATTAAGTACATATCTTTCCAATATCCTTTGTGACAAAATGAAAATTCCATGTGAAGCATTTTTTGTGGTGTACCAATGCATAGTGGTTATCTCAAGGAAGGGAATTGTACAATTATTTAAGTTGTGAGTTTAAAAAACAACCTATTTTTCATGAGATGCCATTTTATTCTTGAAAGAAAAACAGATGATAAGCTATGATTATTTAGATTTGCATATTTGCCAAATATTTACATGTCATTTCAAGGAAAACAATTAACGATATTTGCTGTCAAGGATAAAAATCAAGCTTTCAAGAGAAAAATTAGAATTTTGGAAGATAGGTACCCACCACTGTGAGCTTAACTGATTCCCAACACTTAGATTTTTTAAAAATGAAATTGGATGTAATATCAATAAATGTGATTTTTAAAATATTATATAACAAAGTGTTTCAACATTTGGGAGATCTGTATAATTCAGTGAATCACTTTTTCTAAATGATCAATGAATGTTGCAAAATCACACCTGGGTAAAAGTCCAAGATAGACCAACGAATTTTAATGTAACAATAGATTCACTGATAGAGTTTCACAATCAATAATGCAACTATCTTTAAGGAACTAACATTTGTACAGTTTTGATGAAGCATCAAAACAGAATATCCACAATAGCCAATACCAGCCTTAATGATTTCCAATATACGACTGAATAAAGAAGATATATTGGGTCTGATACTTTTTTTGTCATCTAAAACAGGGGTCCCAAATCCCCACACCCAAACCTGTACCAGTCCATGGCTTGTTAGGAATCGGGCTGCACGGCAGGAGGTGAGCGGTGGGTGAAGGAGCATTATTGCCTGAGCTCTGCTTCCTGTCAGATCAGTGTTGGCATTAGATTCTCAAAGGGGCGGAAATGCTACTGTGAACTGCGCATCGAAGGGATCTAGGCTGCACACTCCTTATGAGAATCTAATCCTTGATATCTGAGATGGAAAAGTTTCATCCCAAAACCATCTCTCTGCCACACCCTGCCCCCACTTCGGGGTCCACAGAAAAACTGCCTTCCACAAAACTGGTCACTGGTGCCAAAAAGGTTGGGGACTACTGATCTAAAGGAAGCTGTGTGAATAAAAACACAGGCAGTAGCAACCAGCCACGAGGATGTACAAAGGACTCCTGGGATATTTAATATGCCTTTCAGTTTATGTATGTAAACAACACACATTTCAAAAAGTTTTTTTAATAACAAGTATTAAATGATCATTATTGTTTTAGCGTTTATTTCTTTATGTAGCAGCATCATTTAAAAGTTTACTAAATCATAAATAATCATCAAGTAGTATAAGAGTCAAAGTAAAATATGATTCTAAACTCAAAAAGCACCAAGAATATAGTCTATATGTGTAACCAGACATAAAATATTAGAGATTTCCAGGTCCAAGTCTCACTAAGAATTTATTTATTGGTCCTGGTACAGTGGCTTGTGTCTGTAATCCCAACACTTTGGGAATCTGAAGCAAGATAATCACTTGAGCTCAGGAATTCAAGACCAGCCTGGCAACACGGTGAGACCCTATCTCTACAAAAAAATTAAAAATTAGCTGGACATGATAGTATGTGCCTATAGTCTGGCTAATTGGGAGGCTAGACAGAAGGATCACTTGAGCCCAGGAGTTCAATGTTACAGTGAGTTTGATCGGACTACTAAATTCTAGCCTGAGAGAGAGAGTAAGACCCTGTCTCTTAAAAAACAAAACAAAAACCTTTTAAACATTTGCAGTGAAATTTATTTTGCTACCCAATGGTCCAATAAAAATATTTCTAGAATAAAATTGGTTACAATTTTTAATACCTTTAAAGAATTCCTGTAGAGGAAGGAGGTAAATTATGAAGTCATCTCACCAAAGGGCATCATATATTACAGATGAATAAACAATACAATTAATTTTCAACAGACTAAAAGGGTGTGTAAAAAATGAGCAGAATGATGTACACTCACTTCAAATTCCAATCATTTCTGGTAGCATTAACAACACTAATAATGCATATTAGACATACTATACAGAAGAAATCTAAAAGTGAGTTAAAGCCCCCAGGCACATGTTCTTTGTTCCCTGATAAAAGATGGCTCCCTCCTCAAATAAAAGAATTAGAAACTCCTAATACATATCCCAAGGCTAGCAGTTTGTATTCTAGGATTCCACCACCAGTTTTCTCCACAAGACAATCAGACATGAAAATAATCAACATCCCTATGTGTCATCTCTTTCCTAAAATGGCCAGCCTGGACAAGACAGCAATACTCAGTTTCTACAAAAAATTGTTTTTAAAATTAGCCAGATGTGGTGATGTGAACTGTACTCCTAGCTACTATGGAGGCTGAGGCACAAAGATAATCTTTGCCCAGGAACTGGAGGTTGCAGTGAGCTATGACTGTGCCACCTGAGCAACTGAGCAAGACCTTGACTCTTTAAAAAAAAAAAAAAAGGTTCTGAGAGATCCTAAAAATTCAAGATTATTCTGAAAGACTACATCTACTATTCTACTACAGATTTAATGACATTAAGTATACTTAGCACAGTAACTGGCACATACTAAGTGTTCAATAAATGTTAACTGTTATTATCTATTATTACTATATTAATTTTCCTCTTAATAGTATACTTTAAAATGTCACTTTCCCACATGCTCTCCTAAAGGGCTCCCTGGACTTAATACCCAGGATTCATGCTCAGAATGCACGCTGCATCCAGCCAGAGCTAAAGCTGCTCTCTGAAGTCCCCACAATCTCCAGGCTGCAGCTAACTCCTTTACAAAAATCCACATCTCTCCATTTACCAAAAACAAAGACTTCTCCTGAATCTTTCCAAGACCCTGTTATCTCCTTTTGCCCTCACCTACCCCTACTGATTTCCTCATACAGCCTTATTGTGGCTATGAATCAGAACGTAAACCCTTTGAGCCATCTGTAACCAATACCCTCATCCCATTCTACTTTATGTTTACTTTCCTCTGATCTGGTCTCCTGCTGAGGTTTCCCTTCCCAAACCTTTAACTTGCCCTCTGAAATCCAGTCTCCCAATTAATAACTCACCTCTGTTACGAAATTTTCCTTTTACCTCTACGTGTTACCTAAAACCAAGTTTCTTTCTAAAGCCAACTCTCCTTCTACACTAAGCCCATCAAAGTCCCTAAAATACTACATGTAAGAAGGCATGTAAACACAAGCTTTATAAATATAAGTATAAAAATGTAAAAAACAGATAACCAAAATGAAATAATTTCTTCCATAAATGTACTCCTAAATTAAAACCACAGGTCCGCAAACTAGAACAGAACTCAGGAAAATATCCAACATAGCATTAACATCCTCATTTTACACAAAAGGTAACTTAAGAAAGGAAAGTAAAATTTACCTGAAGGAAGGCAGTCCAATGATATCAGTTCAGCTTTGCTGGTACTCTGAATTATCCACAACAGATCTTAAAACTTAACCCCTGCCACACAGTAGAAATGTGGGCTATTTTCCTTGTTAACAATTTATGACCAAACTTACTTCAATTTGCATTAAGCAAAACTTAATGAATAAGCTATATTCATTTTAAATGAAAATTATTATAGTTACATGTCAATAAACAATTTGGAGATTATCTGCCATTGTGTTAGCCTTGCTTCTGTTCCTCTCCATTACTATGAATTGAAGGCTGACTAAATTTAGAAACTGTGCCATTTATGCATTAACTTGATTTTTAAATAAAGCAAGATCTATCAAACATGTCACGATAGGACATAGATGTGAAGTACTCAAAGACTTTTTTTTTCTTTTAAGACAAATTCTAACAATTTACCCCAACCAAATAAACATCTCTGCTAAATTACCACCAAAAGAAAGCAATACATCATTCAAGTCCTTTACTGGAATAACTTTTGAAGAAAATATGACAAACTAAAAATACTGATCTAATATATGTCCTTTTAGTTCCATTATTTTCCTTGTATTACTTAAAAAAAAAAAATTCTTAAGAGAATGCTGGGAAGCACTGCTGACTGGTATTAACATCTTTTAAGAGAAAAGTAAGACATGCTTAGTCATCTAAATATTAATATCCTAGATAGAAAATGAGCTAACAAGTGTCTACTATTATTTAGAAAGCTCCAACTGAAATTTTCCCTAAATACCATAAAACTAAACCTAGGTCAAGTAAAAGACATCATTATACCCTATAATTAAAAGGCTGATGGGAGAAATTGGTGGCTGTTGATAAAAGGGTAAAAAGTTTCAGTTAAACAGGAAGAATAAGTTCTGGAGATCTACTGTACAGCACGGTGACTATAGTAATAATAACTAAAAATTGCTCAGAGAGTGGATCTTAAATGTTCTCACCACAAAAATATAGCAAATATGTGAGGTGAGGGGTATGTAGGAACTGCTAAGTCTAAGTATTGATGAAATCAGTACTCAGTACAAAAGAAGAAATAACTGAAAGTTAAATTTATTTTTAAAATTTGCTTGCTCATAAATTCTTATAAGAAAACAGAATATAGGTTTTTATTTAAACTATTTATTATAACAACAGAAATTATAATCACTACAAAACAAAGTGACATATTGGAATCCAATTGTTCCAAAAACAGTTTCTGTATATATGCGGTCCTTCTTAAGACCTCAAATATTCTTTTGCCCAACGGAACTATTTGAGTCCCACTGTTTAGTTGCAACTCTTGATAGATTGGCAAACAATGACTATGTTTGTTCAAAAAGAGTAATTATTCTCCCAAATCAAAATATGAAATCTTGCTTTTATTATTATTCTTTAAGGTATCTAACTCACTTTAATTCCTACTTTAATATATTTTGAAAAGTATGCACCATAGTTATAAATTATAAAATTTAAGTCTTCAACTTTCCTACCTTCTAAATAATAAATCCTTTTTTTTGGTTTTGTTTTTTTTTATAGAGATGGGGTGTCACCATGTTGGCCAGGCTGGTCTCGAACTCCTGACCTCAGGTGATCTACCCATCTCAGCCTCCCAAAGTGCTGGGATTACAGGCGTGAGCCACAGCGCCTGGCCAATAAATCCTAAAGGAAATGAAATCACGTGAAAAATATGACTTTTGAGAATGCATTATACTTTTTTTTAATCAGTCTCTATAGAGACTGTCAAAAATTGCCAATGCCAACTATATTGCAAGTCGTCACGGAGGGGTATTGGGAAAAGTTTTCAATTAGCAATAATTGCGCCTCGGATAAATCTCATTGGCTACGATACTGCCACCGTGCAAAGCTGCATTATACTTTCTTAAGCTAAAATACTTGCTAAATAAATACATGCCTTAAGGTATGATTTTTGAAACAGTGATTTGCAACCTATTGATGGGTCATGCAATCAATTTAATGGGTTTGACCAGCAAAAAAAAAAAAAAAAAGAAATACAAAAGAACATAACAGATTATAACCATAATATACTACCTTAAGGATTTCATCAGTATTTGGTTTTAGAATATTATTGTTTTAGCGTAAGTGATAAACTTTCCATAAAATTAAGGCAATCAAATCACTAGATCCCATAAAAATCTAAGAAAACTTTCAAATGGGAAAACATTTGGCAAAGATTTCCACTTGAAATAACTGCCACTTCGTAATGGATTTATATAAAGCAGAAGTCAGCGCACTTCTGTAAAAGGCCAAAGAGTAAATTTAGGGGGCTCTATGGGCTATGTGGTCTCTTGTAATTCAAGTCTACTCCTGCAGCACAAAAGGAGACACAGACATTATGTAAACAAACCAGTGCTGCAATGTTCCCATAAAATTTTATTTAAAAAACAATAGGCCTGCAGGATTTGGTATATGGGCTATACAGTTTCCTGAATGATGATATCAAGAATTTGTTTCTATTCCAGAATGCTAAAGCCTTACCTATTTTAATGAATCGACAAGGAAACATCTGTTCATCGATTTTATGCTTCAAGGTGAATGTTTCTTTGTTATAATCATTCTTTAAGCCACTGTGGGAAAAAAATAAGGCTATTAAATCTGACTTCATAATTTAGAAAATGCACTAGAACACAAATTAATGTCATACTTTAAGTTTAATCCAATACTCAAAATATATGACCAAGACAATATAAATGAGTAGTTGAACACAGGCATATAGGTCAAAACTGGTACATTCGAATCAACAGTTTTATTAATGGATTCTCTCAATTATATGAGGATTAATAAAAAATGTTCAGTATTATAAAGAATGTAGCTACAGTGTACGGAAATGTGTGACAGGGCCTAGTGCTCTGAATGGATAACTGAATATAGCATAAAATTTTCAAATGGTAAGAAGGAAACTCAAAACCAATTCACACTCAAATCTGACAACTTAAACAAAATCAACTATTAGAATTTGCCAAAGCATTTCGTTATTTAATTCCGACTGAGATGTCAATGTTTCCTTTATAGTTGAAAAATTTTCAAAGCCAAGCTTACTCTGTTGGTTTAATAGCATCTGCTTTATACTGAATAAAAATAAACTCATATCACCCCTCTATTTAAACAACTAGGACTGACACAAGGATCTATGAGAAAGTCACTTACCATCAGGTTGCTTTTTATTTCCTGAAATACTTTCGTGACTTATATCAAATACGGTATGGAATATTTGCTTATATAAAATATTATGTTAACGGGCCATACCATGTTACAAATATAAGTGTGTGTGTGTGTGTGTGTGTGTGTGTGTGTGTGTGTGTATTTTTTTAGACAAAGTCTCCTTGTGTCACCCAGGCTGGAGTGCAGCAGCACGATCTCGGCTTACCACAACCTCCACCTCCAGGTTCAAGTGATTCTCCTGCCTCAGCCTCCCACCTCAGCCTCCCAAGTAGCTGGGACTACAGGCGCCCCCCACCATGCCCAGCTAATTTTTGTATTCTTAGTAGACACAGGGTTTCCCTACGTTGGTCAGGCTCGTCTTGAACTCCTGACCTTGTGATCCACCTGCCTTGGCCTCCCAAAGTGCTGGGATTACAGGCATAAGCCACTGCACCCAGCCATCACAAATATATTCTGAATCTCCATGGTTTCATTTATCCATTCCATTAGCTATCTGATCTTTCATTTGCTGCGTGGCAAATTAACATCTTCATTCCCGGTGGTCTACTATTATTAAAACTCAATTTTACTGAGCTCCTTCCCAGTGACAGGCACTGTGCTTGGTGTAGTCATGCGTCTTTCAATTTATGAAAGATTTCTCTTTTTAGTCTCCAACTTATAGTAAACCACTACAATACTGCTTCTGGAACAGGGCAATTAATCTTAGTGTTTTGGATAAAGCCTGTATTTTTTTGTAGCAAAGATTGTAACAAAAAATTTTATTAAAGCCGAAAATATTTATGAAGTCATTAACAGCTCAAAAAGGAGGAAACAAAAAAAAAGTTAATTTTCTTTGCTAAAAATCTTAACTTGGGTCTGGTCTGGTGTTTTAAAAAAAAAAAAAAAGGGAAAGCTAACTCAAGCCACAGTATTAAACTAAGGCATTAGGAATAGAACAGAAGGAATACTCGTTTCTCCTCTGAAAGAAAAACCAAACCATGCAGATTAGCTACAAGGAGACTAAACTAAGACTACGTTTTGTTTAGAAGACAGCTTTCTTACCCATAACCATAACTCACCTGGACAACAGCTCTGTCATATTTTCTTCATTCATTCCACCAAAGACTTTAAATTTTTTCAAATTGCAAACATGAGTTTTCTCATATTTTCCAAATGTGATATTCTGAACTATAGCAGGCCTTTCCAGCTTTAGAATCAAGTACTAAAAAAAAGAAACAACCAAATTATATCCTCTTCTGTTTAAAACAAATTTAAACAATTTAAAAACTATTGCCAGTTAACAGAAGGCTGTATAAGGTCCATCTTTGTCCATCCTTTACTAGATTAAAAAAAAAAAAAAAAAGCTATATAATAGTACATAACAGCCTTATAAAGATTATCCCACCATAACCACTTTCACGCCAGTAGATCCCAGAAACTACATTATCCCCAACACTGTAGGTGAAGGGGGAAAAAAAAGAACTAGTGAGATAAATTCTAATCAAGGAATGGTATTCAATAAAAGATATAACCAGACTATGCAAAACCAAATAAAACAAGATTACAATATAAAAATAACAATTACATATTCCTATGGACTCTACTTCAATAACTAAATCAGTGCTTGAAACCAGCTCTAAAATGTTTAGATCTAGAAGCAAACAAAGATTTACTAATCAACCCTGCCAAGTTTATGAATTTAAAACCCCAATCTACTCTAGATATGTCTAATGTAACTTGTTTTCCTACCACATATTAGATAAAATGGATCAGTTATATAGAGAACAATTTATATTATGCAGACTGTTCTCGATTATAAAAATTAAGTAAATTACCACTGCTTGAACACATGCTGGAAAAGCTATTCAGAAAAACAATTCAGATGTTTTGTTGGAGAGACGTCATACTTCATGTTAATGGATGATAAAGATGGTAAGAAAAAACCTGCTGGTCCTGCCTCTTATCACACACAAAAATTAATTCAAGATAGATCAAAACTGATCCAACACCAATCTTTTAAGATTGAAGACGACCTGGCCAGGCGCAGTGGCTCACACCTGCAATCCCAGCACTTTGGGAAGCCGAGGCGGGCAGATCACCGAGGTCAGAAGTTTGAGACCAACCGGGCCAACATGGGTGAAATCCCATCTCTACTAAAAATACAAAAATTAGCCGAGTGTGTTGGCGGGCACCTATAATCCCAGCTACTCAGGAGGCTGAGGCAGGAGAATTGCTTGAACCCCAAAGGCAGAGGTTACAGTGAGCAAGATTGTGCTACTACCCTCCAGCTTGGGTGACAGAGCAAGACTGTCTCGGGGGGAAAAAAGGATTGAAGATCTAAATGTAAGAGCTAAAACTTTAAATAACTCAGACAAAAACTTAGGGCAAATCTTCATGACTTTTGATTTGGCAATGGATTCTTAGATATGATAGCAAAAGTACAAACAAAATAAAATAAAATTGGATTTCGTCAAAACTAAAACTTTAGTATCAAAGGACACCATCAAGAAAGTGAAAAAAATAGAATGGGAGAAAATATTTGCAAATCATTTATCTGTTAAAAGTCTGGTATCCGGAATACATATATACATATATATATGTATGTATTTAAACATATATATATATGTTTATATATATATATTTTTAAACCCTTACCAATTTAACAACAAAATGACAAACAATCCAATTTAAAAATAAACAAAGGACCTGAATAGACCTTTCTCCAAAGAAAGTAAACAAATGGCCAAGAGACACATGAAAAGATGATTAACATTATTAGTCACAAGGAAAATGTAAACAAAACCACAAAATACTGCATCACATTCACTAGCATGGCAATAATAATAATAATTTTAAAATGCTAAACAAGTGTTGACAAAGAAGTAAGGCAACTGGAACTGTCATGCATTGCTGGCAGGAATGTAAAATGGTACACATACTGTTGGAAATCACTTGGCAGTGCCTCAAAAAGTTAACCATAGAATTACTACATGACCAAGAACTTCTGCTCCTAGGTATAAACCCAAACGAAGTGACAAAAAGGTATTCGCACAAACAGTTGTACATGAATGTTCACAGGAGTACTATTCACAATAGCCAAAAGGTGGAAGCAACCCAAATGTCCGTCAACTGACGAATGGCCAAACTACAGTATTTCCATGCAATGTAGTATTCCGCCATAAGAAGGAATGCATACCCAAACACACTACAACCTGGATTAACCTCAAAAACATATTAACTGAAAGTAGTCAGATATAAAAGGTATCTGACTCACCCAGAACAAGTAAATGCATAGAGGTATGAAGCAGATTAGTGGTTGTCAAAAGCTGGGCTGAGATCGAAAAGGAGATACTCCTTACTAGGTATGAAGTTTCTTTGTGGATGATGAAAATATTTTGGAACTATATGGAGGTGATAGTTGCTCAATTCTGTAAATGCACTAAATGTCATTGAAATATACACTTTAAAATAGCTAACTTTATATTATGTGTGAATTTTACCTCAGTAAAAAAAGAATTAAGCTGGTGGTGATAAGAACGGCAATGATAATAATGCTAATATTTTGTGAGCACTAACTTCTCATTTGGCACATCGCTCAGACTTATACATGCATTACACTACTTACTCTCTATCCTAATTTTACAGATGAAGAAATATAATTACACAGCTAATACATGACAGAGTTTGAGATAAAAAAAAAAAATCCGTCATCTGCCTCTGGCTTGCACTGTTGGCTGGCTGACCCAACTTCCATTCCTAGCCCGGTTATTCCTAGCCACCTTCCAGGCACGGATGACATATGACAGAGGTCAATGAGATGCAAGCGGAAGTTTGTAATGGGTTAAGTTTTGCTTTCTGAAACAAATGCTACCTCTTCTTCTGCCTCTGTTATATGAACCCTTACAACTGCAACAATCACTGTGCAACCATGAAATGACCAAGAGAATCTCAAAGACAACAATCAAATTGTTGTCTCAAAGACAACAACTGAGTGAGCCACTCAACTCTCATCAGCAGCCTCCTATTTCCAGTTTTATTTTTTCATTCACAGCCACTTTAATCTGTATAAATTCCAGATATATTAGATGTACACATTTCACTAAGTTTCTCCACAAGATACAGACTTAAAAAATACTCATGATACTGTTATATACCAGAAAAAAAAATAACAGTAGCTCCTTAATATAATGACATCAAAAATCCTGTCAGTGTTCACAAATCTACAACTAATAAAAAAAAAAAGATTTTTCTAGTTTCAAGTCCAAATAAAGTTCATGAATTATGATTAGTTAGTATATCTCTTAAGTTTTAATTCATTGGTGTCTCTCAACTGCATTTTCCCCCTTTAAATTTTTTGCTGAAGAAACTGGGTTGTCCTTAAAACTTGCCCATAGTCTGGATTTTGCTGACTATACCCCAGTCCCAATGTTTATTTTCTGTAAATTAGAAACTCAATCTTCTCTAGTTTTCTTATGTAGGAAACAAAAACCAAAAAACCTATTTGTTTAATCCACTGTAATAGAAACTTCTGTTAGTTGGAGCTAAAAGCATTTCTACTGATTCACTGACTAGCTGACCCAAGTTTTAACCACTACTTTACAAAGACTGTTTACATTTATATACCATTTACACTCTAAGTAGCTATTAAAACTTCCTTATTACAGACACTGTCATAGGAAAATTGAAATTGATAATCTTTTGTCATTAACCTTTTTTATCCCTATCAAATTAATAGGTGTAGTAATGTGTCTTTTGGTAATTCAAAGTTTCTTTAAGAATACAACTGCATATTGAACAGACGATGTAGGGAGATACTCACATTCTTTATCTTTGCATATTGAATGGATGATATAGGTAGATATTCACATCTTTCTTTCTTATTAACTCATACTCCATCCCACTGCCATATCACCCTTTCTCTCGCTCTTCAGTAAACCTTAAGTCTTAGATATCACCTTTCCCTGACAATTAGTTAGGTATAGCCTTGTAACTATAACAGTAAAAATGGGCCTTTATATAAATTGTAATACACAATCCATTATCCCATATACTAAACCCCTAAAACCAATGGAAAGCATCTGTTTGTACATTCATAGCAGTATTAATAACAAAATATTAACAGAATTTTTGTTATTAAAAATAAAAATCTAGAATATCTAATCTAAAGTAAAACACAATGGTCTGACTGAAGAACATTTTAGGTAAATTTTAAAATGTTTTAATCACATTTTAACTTAATAAAGTTTTTCAACTTCCATTTTTTCCAACTCTTCCTTTTTATTTTATTTTTTAAAAAAAGACAGAATCTCACTCTGTTGCCAAGGCTGGAGTGCAGTGGTGAGATAGGGTGTATTAGTTTCCTTGGGTTTCCACACCAAATTATAACAAATTGATGGCTTAAAACAAGAGAAATTTATTTTCTCATAGTTTTGGAGGTCAGAAGTCTGAAATCACAGTGTCAGCAGTACCATGCTCCCTTCCAAGGATCTCAGAAAGGATCCTTCTTTGCCTCTTCTGTATTTGGTGGCTCTTGATTTTTTTTAGCTTGTGACAGCCTAACTCCTGTCTCTGCCACCCATCTTCACATAGCTTTCTTCCCTGTGTTTGTCTTTTCTGTGTCTAGTAAGGATACTCATCACTGGATTCAGAGGCCATCCTAATCAAAGATGCTCTCACCTTGAGATCCCTACCTTAATTACATTTACTAACACTTTATTCCAAATAAAGTCACATTCTGAGATGTCACATATCTTGGTAGGGGTGGGGGTTGGGGGAGAGACCATTCAATCTACTACACAGAGCCAGCCAGGCCAAAAAAAAAAAAAAAGCAGTGAATGCTTATAAAAATTAGTTCTAGGTACTGCTGTTAAAATGCTAGTGTGGTTGCAGCCTAGGAGACAGGGCAGAAAATGGTATATGCTGAGAATGAAGAGGCAGGCATTCAGTCACCAGATTATGCAGTTTGTGCAATTACATGGAGTTTGAATTATAAATGCAATAGGATCTATTAAGCACAACAAAAAGCTATGATCTGATTAACATTACACACACATATGCATACAATGTGCATTACAGAGAGTGGATTAAAAGAACTGGCAGACCAGTTAGGATGCTGTTATAATAAACTCAGGAAAGAGATGAGATTAAGGAGACTTGGACTACAATAGTGTGGAGATGGACAAGAACAGACAGTTTTGACACAAATACTAGAGAAATAATTGATGGGATTTGGTGATAGATCCAATGTAGGGAGGAAAGAGGGAGGCATCAAGGGTGGTAACAGTTTCTGACTTGAGTAACAGGGTAACTGGTGATATTATTTAATGGAAAGAACTGGCAAAGAAAAAATGAAACTAGAAAAGTCCAGATTTTATATCTATGTATATCTGAGGTTATATAATAAATCACTCCAGTATCTTAAAACAACAGTGATTTATGATTTCTCATGATTCTGTGGGTTGGCTACACAGCTTTTCCATTGGTAGCTCCTGGATTCATTTATGTAGTTGCATTCAGCTGGTGGACTGGCTAGGGGACTGGGCTTAACCAGAGTGGGGAATGGGGAGGCTGGGCTTAACTGGGATTGGGATTTGAACCACAAAGAAGCTAGATAGGCTTTCTTCAAGCAGTTATCTCTACATTCCTATACGCCTTGCTTAGAAATTGCAATATCACTTCCTTAGACTTTTGTGTTGGTCACAGAAAACCCCAAGACCAACCAAGATTCATAAGGTAGAAGAAGCTGAACCTTCTGCTGGAAGGAGCTGAAATTTGTGACCATATTAAGAAATCTGGACTCTGTTTTAGGACAAGTAGAGAAACGTAAAAAGGTTTAAAGGTGGGCCAGGTGTGGTAGCTCACGCCTGTAATCTCAGCACTTTGGGAGGCCAAGGTGAGCAGGTCATGAGGTAACGAGTTTGAGACCAGCCTGGCCAAAAAAGTGAAATTCCATCTCTACTAAAAATACAAAAAATTAGCTGGGTGTGGTGGCGGGCACCTGTAATCCCAGCTACTTGGGAGGCTGAGGCAGGAGAATTGCTTGAACCTAAAAGGCAGAAGTTGTAGTGAGCCGAGAGCACACCACTGCACTCCAGCCCAGGCAAGAGTGCAAGACTCTATCTCGGAAAAAAAAAAAAAAAAAAGATTTTAAGATGTGGAACAATAGCAACAAAATTCGATATCCATTCAGGATTAGAAATTCTCAGAAAACTTCAAATAGGAGGAAATCTTCTCAAAGGAATACATGTTTTATGATGATTCCCTCCAATACTGGAACAGAAGGAAGGCTGGGGTAGTGAGTGGGGAAAACAGGAAGGGGAAATTCACAGATGCAAAGAAAATATTTGCAAATCATATATAAATCTGATAAAGAATTTAAATACAAAACAGAGAATTCTCAAAACAATAAGTAAACAACAAATTTCAAAATGACAAACCTTTTAAACAGACGCTTCACCAGAAAACATTCAAGAAAGCAAAAAGTGTACAAAAAATGGTCAACATCATTAATCATTTTAAAAATGCAAATTAAAGCCACAAAGATTTGTATATTAATTTTTTGTTTTGAGAGAGAGTTTTGCTTTGTCTGTTGCCCTGGCTGGAGTGCAGTGGCAAGATCTTGACTCACTGCAACCTCCACCTCCTGGGTTCAAGTGATTCTTGTGCCTCAGCCTCCCAAGCAGCTGGAATTACAGGCATAAGCTGCCATGACTGGCTAACTTTTTTGTATTTTTAGCGGATATGGGGTTTGGCCATGTTGGCCAGGCTGGTCTCAAACTCCTGGCCTCAAGTGATCTGCCTGCCTTGGCCTCCCAAAGTGCTGGGAATACAGGCATGAGCCACATTGCCCAGCCACTTCTATATTAATTTTTAGCACATCTTTGTAATGGCCCAAAATTGGAAAACGATCAAATGTACATCAACAGGTATATGGATAAACAAAATGTGAGCTATTAATACAATAGAAATCAAGTAGGCAACAAGATTCTACTATTATTATCTGAATAATGACACTTATACTTGCCAATATATTTGTGTGTACATATAAATGTACCCAGGTACCCGTTTAAATTTGTATTTGATGCAATGAACCCATATCAAGATATGAATGGGCACAAACCTGGTTGTTAGTATTGGTTATTAGAGAGGAAAAGATGACAGGACAAAAAAGGAAAACAATTATTTTATTTTAAAAAGTTATTCCCATTTTAAAAAACCAACATGTATGCTACTTTATGTAAAGTATGTGTCTGTGTGAGTGTATGCTGAGAGTTTAGCTGAATTGTCTTCAAAATGGTGGCAGTGGTGGGTGTGCAGTCAGGATGATGGAATTCAGGTGATGGATAATTTCTTTTAAATTTCTATGTTTTTATCTCCTTGATTCTCACTTTTAATAAATATTTGCAATTTGTATAAACAAAAAAAGTCATTTTCACAGTGATTGTGGCAATATTTTGAGACCTAATGAAAAACACTGCTGTTAATTCTGGATCATCTGTACTGATAGAGAGTAAATGTAGCATGAATGAAAATCCCATGGGGAGGGATCCAAGATGGCCGATTAGGAGCAGCTCAGGATTGCAGCTCCCAGCGACAGAGTGGAGGGTGAGTGGACGCCCATTTCCAAACGGATTTGTATTGCCCACAGCCCAGGAGACTCCCAGGCGGAGGAGCCCCATGGGTCGCCAGCATGGCTGTTTTGGCTGACACCCTGGCGCGGTGGTTCTCCATACAAAACACACAGGTCTGGGCGCCGTTTTAGCTGGTGATTGGAGCTCCTGGGAGACAGAGTGTCCCATTCAACTGATAAAAAAAGGGACTGAAACAGGGAGCCAGGCCAGGAGATTCCCCGGCAAAAAAGCACCATGAATCTCAGCGTGACTGTTTGAGTCAGCGCAGTGGGTCGCCACACAGGAAATCACACAGATCCCAGCACCTTTTGAACAGGCGAATGGAACACCTGGGAGACAGAGTCAACCATTCAACTAAAAAAAAAGAAAAAGGATTCTGAGGCAGGGAGTCCGGTGATTAGGCTCGGCTGGTCCTACCGCCACAAAAAACCAGCAATCTGAAACGCTCTGGATTGAGAGTTTCACAGCAAGCACAGCTGAACCCAGGATGGTCGAGCTCTGTGGGGGAGGGGCATCTGCCATTACCGAGGCAGTCCACCACTACGGAAATAGTCCGCCATTGCCATGGCAACCCGCCATTGCCAAGGCAGCCCGCCATTACAGAAAGAGTCTGCCATTATAGAGGTGGGCCACCACTGCCCAGGCAGTTAACTATACCCATATAAATTGCAGGGAAGTTCACACGGCAGCTTGGCGGAGCCCACAGTAGTTCAGCAAAGCCTCTACAGGCAGGCAGTGACTAGCCTGTCTCCTCGCTGGGCAGGGCGGCCCTGAAAAAAGGCAGCAGCACAACAGAAACTCATAAATAAAGCCCTAACTCCCCGGGACAGAGCACCGGGGGAGAAAAAAAAAAGGAGGAGAGGTTATGAGTTCTGCTGCAGCAGACATAAATATACCTGCCCAGCACCTCTGAATGAACAATGGAGCTCACAGTTCAGCACCTGAGCTCGTATAAAGGAGACTGTCTCCTCAAGCAGCTCCCTGACCCCCGTATGTCTGAAGAGTCACCTCATAAAGGAGAGCTTAGACTGACATCTGGCAGGTATCCTTCTGGGACAAAGATAGCAGAAGAAGAAACTGGCAGCAACCCTTACTGTTCTGCAGCCACTGCAGGTGATCCCCAGGCAAGCAGGGCCTGGAGTGGACCTCAGCAGTCCTACAGCAGAGGGTCCAGAATGGTAGAAGGAAAACTAAGAAACAGAAAGAAATAACTTTATCATCAACAAACTGGATGTCCACTCAGAGACCCAATCTGAAAGTCAACAACTACAACGACGACAGGTGGATAAATCCACATGGATGGGAAGAAACCAGCGCAAAAAGGATGAAAACACCCAAAACCAGAACGCCTCTCGTCCTACAAGGGATCAAAACTCCTCATCCGCAAGGGAACAAGGCTGGATGGAGAATGAGTGTGATGAATTGACAGAATCAGGCTTGAGAAGGTGGGTAATAAGAAACTTCTCTGAGCTAAAAAAACATGTTCTAACCCAATGCAAAGAAACTAAGAACCTTGAAAAAAGATTTGACAAAATGTTAACGAGGATTAGAGAGGAATATAAGTGAATTGATGGAGCCGAAAAAAACAACATGAGAACTTCACGAAGCATACACAAGTTTCAACAGCTGAATTGACCAAGCAGAAGAAAGCATATCAGAGGTCGAATATCAACTCAATCAAATAAAACAAGGAGGCAAGATTAGAGAAAAAAGGGTAAAAAGGAATGAACAAAGTCTCCAAGAAATATGGGACTATGTGAAAAGACCTAATGTACGTTTGACAGGTGTACCTGAATGTGACGAACAGAATGAATCCAAACTGGAAAATACTCTTCAGGATATTATCCAGGAAAACTTCCCCAACCTAGCAAGGCAGGCCAATATTCAAGTCCAGGAAATACAGAGAACACCACAAAGATATTCCTCAAGAAGAGCAACCCCAAGGCACATGATCGTCAGATTCACCAGGGTTGAAATGAAGGAGGAAATCCTAAGGACAGCCAGAGAGAAAGGTCAGGTTACCCACAAAGGGAAGCCCATCAGACTCACAGCAGATCTCTCAGCAGAAGCCCTACAAGCCAGAAGAGAGTAGGATCCAATATTCAACATCCTTCAAGAAAAGAACTTTCAACCTAGAATTTCCTATCCAGCCAAACTAACCTTCATAAGCGAAGGAGAAATAAAATCCTTTACGAACAAGCAAGTACTCAGAGATTTCATCACCACCAGGCCTGCTTTACAAGAGCTCCTGAAAGAAGGACTAAACATAGAAAGGAACAACCAGTACCAGCCACTCCAAAAACATACTAAATGGTAAACAGCATCAACACAATGAAGAAACTGCATCAACTAATGGGAAAAACAGCCAGTTACCATCAAAATAGCAGGATCAAATTCACACATAACAATATTAACCCTAAATGTAAACGGGCTAAATGCCCCAATCAAATGACACAGACTGGCAAATTGGATAAAAAGTCAAATCCCATCGGTGTGCTGTATCCAGGAAACCCATCTCACATGCAAGGATACACAAAGGCTCAAAATAAAGGGATGGAGGAAGATTTACCAAGCAAATGGAGAGCAAAAAAAAAGCAGGAGTTGCAATTCTCATCTCTGATAAATTAGACTTTAAACCAACAAAGATCAAAAGAGACAAAGAAGGACATTACATAATGGTAAAAGGATCAATGCAACAAGAAGAGCTAATGATCCTAAATATATACGCACCCAATACAGGAGCACCCAGAAACATAAAGCAAGTTCTTAATGACCTACAGAGACTTAGACTCCCACACAATAATACTGGGTGACTTTAAGACCCCATTGTCAGTATTAGACAGATCAATGAGACAGAAAATTAACAAGGATATTCAGGACTTGAAATCAGACCTGGACCAAGCAAACCTAATAGACTTTACCACAACTCTTCACCCCAAATCCACAGAACATACATTCTTCTGCGCACACCACACCTACTCTAAAACTGACCACATAATTGGAAGTAAATCACTATTCAGCAAATGCAAAAGAACAGAAATCGTAACAGTCTCTCAGACCACAGTGCAATCAAGTTAGAATTCAGAATTCAGAAACTAACTCAGAACTGCACAGCTTCATGGAAACTGAACAACTGGCTCTTGAATGTTGACTGGATAAACAATGAAATGAACGCAGAAATAAAGATGTTATTCAAAACCAACGAGAACGAAGACACAATGTACCAGAATCTCTGGGACACATTTAAAGCAGTGTCTAGAGGAAAATATATAGCAATAAATGCGCACATGAGAAGCAAGGAAAGATCTAAAATCGACACCCTGTCATCAAAATTGAAAGCGCTACAGGAGCACGATCAAAAAAACTGAAACCCTAGGAGAAGACAAGAAATAACTAAGATTACAGCATAACTGAAGGAGACAGACACACACAAAAAACCCTTCAAAAAAAATCAATAAATCCAGGAGATGGTTTTTCGAAAAGATCAACAAAATAGACAGACTACTAGGAAGATTAATACAAAAGAAAAGAGAGAATAATCAAATAGATGTAATAAAAAATGATAAAAGGGATATCACCACAGATTCCACAGCAACAGAAACCATCATCGAGATTATTACAAACAACTGTATGCACGTAAACTAGTAAACCTGGAAGAAATGGATAAATTCCTGGACACCTGCATCCCCCCAAGCCTAAACCAGGAAGAAGTGGAAACCCTGAATAGACCAATAACAAGGTCTGAAGTTGAGGCAACAATTAAGAGCCTATCACCCAAAAAAAGCCCAGGTCCAGATGGGTTCACAGCCGAATTCTACCAGACATACAAAGAGGAGCTGGTACCACTCCTTCTGAAACTATTCCAAACAATCCAAAAAGAGGGAATCCTTCCCGAATCATTTTATGAGACCAACATCATCCTGATATCAAAACCTGGCAGAGACTCAGCAAGAAAAGAAAACTTCAGGCCAATATCCAAGATGAACATACATGCAAAAATCTTCAATAAAATACTGGCAAACCAACTGCAACAGCACATCAAAAAGCTTATCCACCATGATCAAGTAGGCTTCACCCTGGGGATGCAACGCTGGTTCAACATACACAAATCTGTGAATGTAATTCACCACATAAACAGAACTATAAAGACGAAAACCACATGATTATCTCAACAGATGCAGAGAAGGCCTTTGACAAAATTCAACAGCCATGCTAAAAACCCTCAATAAACTAGGTATTGACAGAACGTATGTCAAAATAATAAAAGCTATTTACAACAAACCTACAGCCAATATAATACTGAATGGGCCAAAACTGGAAGCATTACCTTTGAAATCCGGCACTAGACAAGGATGCCCTCTCTCACCACTCCTATTCAATATAGTATTGGAAGTTCTAGCCAGAGCTATCAGGCAAGAAAAAGAAATAAAGAGTATTCAAATAGGAAAGGAGGAAGTCAAATTGTCTCTATTTGCAGATGACAGGACTGTATATCTAGAAGACCCCATCGTCTCAGCCCAAAATCTCCTGAAACTGATAAGCAACTTCAGCAAAGTCTCAGGATACAAAATCCATGTGCAAAAATCACAAGCATTCCTATATACCAATTACAGACTTAAAGAGAGCCAAATCAAGAATGAACTGCCATTCACAATTGCTACCAAGAGAATAAAGTACCTGGGAATACAACTAACAAGGAACGTAAAGGACCTCTTCAAGGAGAACTACAAACCACTGCTCAACGAAATAAGAGAGGACACAAACAGGTGGAGAAACATTCCATGTTCATGGTTAGGAAGAATCAGTATCGTGAAAATGGCCATACTGCCCAAAGTAATTTACAGATTCAACGCTATCCCCATCAAGCTACCAATGACCTTCTTCACAGAACTGGAAAAAACCACCTTAAACTTTATATGGAACCAAAAGAGAGCCTGCATAGCCAAGTCAATTCTAAGCAAAAAGAACAAAGCGGGGGCATCACACTACCGGACTACAAACTATACTACAAGGCTACAGTAATCAAAACATCATGGTACTGGTACCAAAACACAGATATAGACCAGTGGAACAGAACAGCGGCCTTGGAGGCAACACAACACATCTACAACCATCCGATCTTTGACAAACCTGACAAAAACAAACAATGGAGAAAGGATTCCCTGTTTAATAAACAGTGTTGGGAAAACTGGCTAGCCATGTGCAGAAAGCAGAAACTGGACCCCTTCCTGACACCTTACACTAAAATTAACTCCAGATGGATTAAAGACTTAAACATAAGACCTACCACCATAAAAACCCTAGAAGAAAACTTAGGAAATACCATTCAGGACATAGGCATAGGCAAGGACTTCATGACCAAAAGACCAAAAGCATTGGGAACAAAAGCTAAAATAGACAAATGGGACCTAATTAAACTCCACAGCTTCTGCACAGCAAAAGAATCAGTCATTAGAGTGAATTGGCAACCAACAGACTAGGAAAAAATTTTTGTAATCTACCCATCTGACAAAGGGTTAATATCCAGAATCTACAAAGAACTAAAACAGATTTACAAGAAAAAACAAACAAACCCATTCAAAAGTGGGCAAAGGATATGAACAGACACTTTACAAAAGAAGACATACATGCGGCCAACAAACATATCAAAAACCACTCATCATCACTGGTCATCAGAGAAATGCAAATCAAAACTACATTGAGATACCATCTCACACCAGTTAGAATGGCGATCATTAAAAAATCTGGAGACAACAGATGCTGGAGAGGATGTGGAGAAATAGGAACACTTTTACACTGTTGGTAGGAGTGTAAATTGGTTCAATCATTGTGGAAGACAGGGTGGCCATTCCTCAAGGACCTAGAATTAGAAATTCCATTTGACCCAGCAATTCCATTACTGGGTATATATCCAAAGGATTATAAATCATTCTACTATAAGGACACATGCACACATATGTTCACTGCAGCACTGTTTACAATAGCAAAGACCTGGAACCAACCAAATGCCCATCGATGATAGACTGGACAGGGAAAATGTGACACATATACACCATGGAATATTATGCAGCCATCAAAAACGATGAGTTTGTGTCCTTTGTAGGGACATGGATGAACCTGGAAACCATCATTCTCAGCAAACTGACATAAGAACAGAAAATCAAACACCACATGTTCTCACTCATAGGTGGGTTTGAACAATGAGAAGACATGGACACAGGGAGGGGGGCATCACACACTGGGGTCTGTTGGGGGGAAACAGGGGAGGGGCAGTGGGGGTGGGGAGTTGGGGAGAGAGAGCATGGGGAGAAATACCAGATATAGGTGATGGGGAGGAAGGCAGCAAATCACACTGCCATGTGTGTACCTATGCAACAATCTTGCATATTCTTCACAAGTACCCCAAAACCTAAAATGCAATAAAAAAAAATAAAAGAAAATCTCATGAATGTTTTAAAGATAGAATGTCACCCTTCTCTGTCATCATATATGTGGTTACAGCAGTTATTGATACTGTCATGGAAAACATGTCTTTCACGATGACTGGTGAAAACTCTCTAGAGTTGGTTAAAATGTACAGGCAATTACAAATGTCTTTTTAATTGATATAAGGAAGGGTTAGATCATAACTCCTTTACTGCAATTACAGGCTTTTTCCAAGGTAGTTTAAGTAAATTATGTGCCTTATGGAGAAACTACATGTGTTAGATAAACTTCATTATGATATGAGTGATAGTGTTGTTGGCTGTGGGTTCAATGTTAATGAATCAAAAATACCTACATTAAGGTGTCTTTAAACAGAAATATACACAAGACAAGATTATATATTGATTAGTTGATGAAAATATTGTAACCAAGACTCACAGGAACCTAACCCTGTATTTTCCTAGGAGCAATGGTTCAGTATTTGTGAAATCACTGTTCATGACTACTTTATAGGACATAACTACTGTGAATAACCAGAATCAACTGTATATGAAACCAAAATACCTGCCATAGCTAGCCCTGCAAAGTAGCTACTACATGTATCCTAATCCTTACAATCACTGTATGATCATGGGAAGAATTTAAAAGACATCAACATTCAGTGAAATAAGGTTTTTCCTTATTCAAAACTAAATAAAACTAATTTATATAGCATGGGTATCTTCTTAAGTTATTTGAAGCAAGCAGGTCATGTAACAGCTTATTATTAGAATAAATTTAAAAGCGTTATTCTATCTGTAATATTATATTACTGGCAACAATTATTTTGTTACCAATACCTACCTATAATAATACTGCTACTTTACATAAAGTATACTGAATTTCACAAAATGCTTTTGTACGCATTCTTATTTTATTCTCGTAAGTGCAATTTGCATTCTGGGTATTGTATTTTTCATTTTTATTTTGCTCCTTTTTTATGTAGTTTCCAGTTCTTTGCCAAAATTTTTAATATTAACTTTCATCTCCTTTTTTCCTTTCACATAGTAAGGCACTTATTTTAAGACTTGTATCCAAAACTCTCATTATCTGTAAATCCTTCTATTTTGATAGACACCAAATAAGAAAAACTAAAAGTAACTAGATGCTTGGATATCAGCTTCCTAAAAAAGTGTATCTTCTACTGCAGGCCTATTGCTAGGGATACTATCAATTCTCAATTATTTTAATCCAGTTTCAAGTACTCAGATGATATGAAACTGGGTTTTACTCCCTGTGAGGGCCAGGCTATTTGTAGTTTACACTGACCCTACAGACATAGCTTGAAGGTCTCAACCCAGAGCAAGCGGAGTCTATCACCCTACCACACCCCTGGTTCTAGCTTCTAATCTGTGTCTACCTGGCCCCAAGGGTTTGTCAAAGGTGCTATTTGGCTTCTTAATGTCTTAGAACTTCTTTAAGATATTCAGTAGAAAAGTGGCTCCAAAGTAGTTCTTTTTGGATTCCCATAGTCTGCTGAATCTTGGCCCTATCACTTTTGAAAAAAAGTTTTGTGGGCACACAGTAGGTGTATATATGTATGGGGTACATGAGATGTTTTGATACAGGGATGCAATGTAAAATAAGCGCATCATGGAGAATGGGGTACCTGTAACCTCAAACATTTATCCTTTGAGTTACAAACAATCCAATTATACTCCTTATGTTATTTAAAAATATAATAGTTATTACTGACTGAAGTCAGCCTTTTGTGCTATCAAATAGTAAGTCTTATTCATTCTCGTCACTCTTCACTACCTTATTTTCAATACACTATCTTCAAAAGTATTTTTTTTAATTTCACTTCTATTTCATCTTTTCTACCTGTGCTTAGTGGAAAGCCTTGTCAAAACTGACTTTTATTACTATATTTTTCACTTACAGAAGTTTTATTTGGTTCTTTTTCAAATCTGCCACATCACTTTTAAGTGTCCAATTTCTTTTATTTTTTTAAATATGGTAAGTAGTTGACTTAATTCCTGTATCTTTCAGTAATCTTAATTCTAGTATCTAAAATTCTGGAGGAGGTTCTGCTGTCTACTGTTTCTGCTAGTTCTTAAAGTATCTTACTTTCTGTTATACTTAGTTATCTTTGAGTGTATAGTGCTCAATTTCCTTTAATAATGATTTGTGGAGAATGCCTGAGGCCTAGAAATAAAGGTTAACTATTTTCAGAGAAGATCTGCATTTGCTTCTGCTGAGAACCTTAAATGTACTATTCATCCACAATCACTTTAAACTAAAATCAGACCACATGGTTTCATGGATAGTCAAGTATTGAGACTTTGAGTACCAAATGTGAACAAAAACCAATACATAGCTATTACCTCTCAGGGATGTTTTCTTCTTCATTTTCCCCTCCTCTACTGACTGTCACTGCAATTCTTTCCAAAAGCCCCCAGGAGGTGGGATTCTTCTGTTTCATTCTTATCCTGAGAATGAATTACTTTAAGATCCCAGCTTAAAAAAAAAAGCTCAGCCTTCATTTGTGTGTGTGCTTATGTGTGTGTGTGTATGTATGTATGTGTACGTGTGTGTATTTTTCTTTTAAGATGGGGTATCACTCTGTCGCCCTGGGTGAAGTGCAGTGGCATGATCTTGGCTCACTGCAGCCTTGATCTCCTGGGCTCAAGCAATCCTCCAAACTCAGCCTCCTGAGTATCTGGGACTACAGGCACATGCCACCATGCCAGACTAATTTTTGTATTTTTTGAAGAGACAGGGTTTCCCTTGTCACCCAGACTGGTCTCAAACTTCTGAACACAAATGATCCACCCATCTTGGCCTCCCCCAAGTGCTAGGATTATAGGCATGAGCCACCACATCCAGCCGTGGATATACCTATTTTTTATTCAGTCTGATTAGTAACTTTCATATCAAGAGTGGGAAAGAAATATTATAGCTTACGACCACTAGAAGTGCAAGACTCTTTGCTACGTATCTATACGTGAAAACTATACCCATGCTGGCTAGGCGCTACAGCTCATACCTGTAAGCCTAGCACTTTGGGTGGCTGAAGTGGGCCAATCACCTGAAGTCAGGAATTCAAGACCAGCCTGGCCAACATGATGAAACCCTGTCTCTACAAAAAATACAAACGTTAGCTGGGTCTGGTGGTGCACGCTTATCATCCCAACTACTCAGGAGGCTGAGGCAGGAGAATCACTTGAGCCCAGGAGGCGGAGGCTGCAGTGAGCCAAGATCGCGCCACTGCACTCCAGCTTGGGCGACAAGAGCGAAACTCTGCCTAAAAAAAGAAAAGAAAAGAAACGAAACGAAACGAAACTATACCCATTCCATCCAACATGGCAGTTTCAAACTAAGTCAACACTGAAATTTGCCTTCAATTTTATTTTTTTTTCTGGTAAAAATGTTATTCCTTGAGACTGGCCACAGTAAATCCCAGTTATATTTCAGTAACAACTAGAATGATGACAACTAGATTGCATGGTATTTATTTCCATGACAAATTAGTCCTTCTTCGTTACAAAAGCTTCAGATAACTTCTACTATAGGACTAATCACACTGAAATGTTTCAGGGTAACTGACTCAATACCCTTGGCTCATCAAGAGGAGACAAAATTTAATTCACTACTGTATTCCAAATACCAAAGTTTGGCACTCCATAGATGCTTACTAAGTAATTTTTTAATAAATGAATGAGCAAACCAGAAAGTTAAGAAACACATTAAATTCTACTGCCTTCAAAATAGAGTCCAATAACAAACACAATTTCAAAATAACAAGGTTATCATTGTTTCAGTTATGACTGAATTTTTTTTTAGAAAAAAGATAATTCATGAATAAAAAATAAAAATAACCAAATGAAAATCACTAACATACTAAAACTTGAGCACTAAAACTATTAATAAGTAAAATAAAAAAGTGAATCAAAAAGCGTGATTAAAAACACAATGTATGTCCATTAATATAGGCAAAGAGATTTTAATGTAAAAAGGAAAAAGCAAATTAAAACCACAGTGAGTTAAAATGAAAAATGCACTAAACTGACAACATATAAAAATCACCCATAGACGCGATGAGGAGAACATGATGCAGCAGCAGCTTCCATACACGGCAAGTGGATAAATTCTACAACTACTTTGTAAAACAGTTTACCATTTCCTCATAAACTTCAATATTCATATACCCACCCTATGATTCAGCAATTCTACTCCAAGGCATATACACCTTAAAGAAATTCTTACACATGTGTACCAGAAGACAACATACAAGAATGTTCACAGCAGCTTGTTTCATAATAGCAAAAAATTGTAAAAAACCTAAACGCCTATCAACAGCAAAATGGATAAATAAATTTTGGCATATTTATACATAGAAATATTATATGGTAGTGAAAATGAACAAACTACAATTATATATAACAACATTAATGAACACCATAATGTTAAAAAAAGCAAGTCACAGAAAATTTATAAATGACTGAATCAATTTATATTTTGTTTGTATAAAGTCAAAGCCAAAAAAACTAAATCATAAAATATGTATATGTTATACCTATGTGGTATTATTTTAAAATGCTTAATAAAACATGAGTTATAGTTACTAGGGAGGGGTTAGAGGGAAGATGTAAGAGGGGGCTCATAGGAGGCTTCAAAAGGTAGTATTTACTTACCATTTCTAAACATGGCTGATGAATAAACAGGTTTTATTCTTTACATTATATATAAAAATTATAAATATATATTATTTAGACATGTATTTTGCAATAAAGCATGTAAACACCAGGTGATCCAAATTGGTAGGCAAACAGAAAAATATACACATATATATATATACACATACAGAGAGACAGAGAGAGAGAGAAAGACAGAAAGAGAGACTAGATTTCCATGAATTATACTACAATTAAAAATTAAGTATTATTTACCCATCTGCTTTACCTAGCAGAGCATTAATTTCTTCAAGAATATGGATATATGTGTGCCTAGTACATTATAAACATTAATGCTGAAAGCATATAACTGAAAGAATAATTTTAAATTTAGTCAACCCTAGACCCTACTTGCCAGAGAAAAGAAATTTAGCACATTGTCCTGGTGCCATTTTTAATATCATTTTTAATATTAAATATAATAATATTTAAATAAAATAACAAACTATTTAAGTTCATTTTCCCCATAAGACATTGAGTCAAAGTTTGATTTATTAACATTTTCTTAAACATTTACAGAATAACTTGAGTGTAACTATTCTGGTAGACATAAGTAAAAGTCCATGTTTCATCAAATACCACACTGCATTTGCCTGTGAAATAAAAATTCTTCCAAAATTTAATAAGCAAAAATAAAGACAATAAAAATCTACCTCGCAATCTTAAAAAGAGAATAAACTATTAGATTTGAGATAACTAACATCAATTGAGTGTTTATTTAAATGTTGACTTCTAAACAGCATTAGCGAATGCATGTAATCTTACCTGGGGAGGATAGTTGCTTTCTGAAGACCATCTTGAAGATTGGTCATTTGGTTTATCCACTAAAATGTTCCTGGAATAAAGAAAAGTATTAAAAAATTTAAGTAAACATGAACAGGCAAAACAGGAATAATCTACCAGATGCTGAAATTATCACAAAGTTATGTAATGTTTGGAACTTGAATAAGAACAGAAAACAAAAGAGTAAGAAAAGCACAGAAAGCTTCTAGTATGTGTAAGATTTTAAAATATGACAAAGGTGGCATTTCCAACAACAGAGAAAAATCAAGATTTTCCATAAGGCAACTTTTCTTTAAAATAGAAAGTTCTATTAATACTTTACACTAAGTGACAAAATAAACCTTAGAGAAATATATTTAAGAATTTAAGGTAAAAATAGCTGGGTGCAGCGGCACATGCCTATAACCTCAGCTACTTGGAAAATGACTTGAGGCCAGGAGTTCAAGGCCACAGTGCGCTATGATGGATCATGCCTGTGAACAGCAACTCCAGCCTGGGTAACAGAGTAAGACTCTGTCTTTAAAAAAAAAAAAAAAAAGAATTTAAAACAAAAATACAGCAAAATACATAGAAATAAATAAAATCACATATACATATTATATGTAGCATACATATTATATTGCATGCAATCATACTGCTATATTATATATTTATTACATATACGACAAATGCACCACATAGAACATAATGTATGTATATTTTACACTATATAAAGTCAATTTTTGGAATAAGACAGGCTTTTAAGCATACCATCAAAAGCAGAACTGTGAGTGGAAAAGGAACGGATATAAGTAACTTTAGAAGATTGTGATTTCACGGAAACTGTAAGGCTAAAGGCAGGCAGAGCTTTACATAAACACTGCTTGATTTGGTAAAGTTGTTTTTCACAAGGAATATGAGTTAATTCTGAAACATGTTACATACATATTAGATTAAACAAATAAGCAAATGGCTGGCAGATGTGACAGTCAGGTTTCTCCCTTTTGGAGGGGGACGTTACACTTAAGCAAGGGGACAGAGGTACTGGATTAGAATCAGAGACATCAGTGCAAACTTATATTTACCGTAATACAGATATAAATAGATAAAGAAATCATTGTAGGGGTGTGTGTGCACAAACAGTATTTTCTAATTCTGTCCACTGAGGGGGACTACAGGCAGTCACATACCGGTACCCAAAAGCATATCCAGTACCTGATATTTGTTTCTATATACCATTCTCCAATAAAAGAAAACAGGAGTAGTTGGAGAAATGGCTGATTCTAGAGCTGGGTAAGGGAATACAGAAGACAAACCTGGAGCACCTGACACCAAAAAGAAGTGTTTTTAAAAAAAGGCAAAGGAAGGGGGCAGTATGGATCACGTCAAAGGGTCACAGAGACTCACCAGCCAATGCTAAAAAAATTTAAGCAGTAAAATATCCATGAATCCATATTGATACAAACAACCCCAGTCTAACCAGCAGGAAAACATCAGAGGAAGGTTCAATCAAACACATGAATAGTAATCATCCAAACTCTAAATATAATAAAAAACAAGGAAAGTTTGAGCAACTGTCACAGACCAGAGGAGAGAATGAACATGACAACTAAATGTAATATGGGATCTTGGATCACAGAAAGAATATTTGTGGGAAAACTACTGAAATCCAAACAAAATGTGGCATTTAGTTAAGAGTAGTGTACTAATGTTGGTATCTTAGTTGTGACAAATGTTTCATGTTAATGCAAGATGTCAGCAACAGGGGAAACTGAGTAAAGAACATATACAGTAACTCTGAGCCATCTTTGCAACTTTTCCATAAATCTAAAATTATTCTGCAATAAAAATTATATTTTTCAAAAGTGAGATCTATACTGGCAAAGGGAAAGTACTTAATAAATGAATTATAGATTTATTTATACCATCACAAATAATATATTATCAAAAATAGATCAATGAATTTTTTTAAAAAAGCAAAGTACATGGAAAAGAACTGCCTTGACACATATGTTCCATAAAGACAAAACATTAATACATAAAACAGCTTAAAATCAAATTAACAGGCAAACAGCCAACTAGAAAAAATAAAGGCAACATAAAATACATTGGGCTAATTAAAATTTGAATAAAGAGCATTTAAATATAATTACTCCATATGAAAATGGCCAAAACACAAACATCCATAATCAATAATCAAAAATTGGAGATTAAGACAAACATTTATTGCTCCTATAAAATTAGGCCCAAACCCGCAAAAATAATCACATTTTACAATTATAACAGCAGTTGTTGGCCAGAGCTGGTAAAATGTTACTTTCATGTTTTGCTGACAGGAATGCAAATTCATGTAACTTTTCAGGAGAAAAATGTAATCTATAGCAAAAGCATTTCAAATATGTACATCCTTTAAATAAAAATGATGACAACCATGACTGTTTGAGTCCCAGACACTGTTCTAAGTGCTTTCTAGGTATTTGAAGTATACAAATTAAGAAACTGAAACACACTGCAGGAAAAGGGCAAAAAAAAAAAAAGAAAGTTTAAAGAAAGAAACTAAAGCAGATGGAAAAATTAATTGCCTAAATGTATACACCTAGGTAAGGATTTGAACCCAAGGCAGTCAGACTACAAAGTCCATGCACTTAATCACCACCAGATGCTAAAGCCTCAGAATTCTTCCACTTCTAAGAACTTTATCCAAAAAAGAAAAAAGAAAAAAAAAAGAAAGAAATCTAGGGGATATAAATCATCCTCATTCATCAAAGCACACTTTAGAAGAGGAAGCTGTAAACAAACTGTCTCACAATGGAGGATTAATTAAATTATAACATGTCTATACAGAATACCATATAATTATTATGTGTTCTACAGCTTGACTTTAATGTCATATGAAAATGTTCAATACAGAGTAAGTGAAAGGGAAAAGTAGTTAATTGTGTATATAAAGAATCAAGTGTTGCTAAGTAATGACATCATACACAGGGAGAAAAGACAAAGAACATATACTAAGTTATTAATATAATTCTCAAAGGGCGATTACAAGTGATTTTTTCTTTGTGCTTTTTTTGTGTGTTTTCAGATTTTCTAAAATTAACACAAATTCTTTTCATATCAGAAAAAAAGCTTTTTCCCAAAAGCTTTTTTTTAAAATTAAAAAAATTTAATTTTTTTAAAATTTAAAAATTAGAAAACACAGAAGATAGGCCAGGTGCAATAGCTCACGTCTATAATCCCAGCACTTTGGGAGGCCAAGGCGAGCAGATCACCTAAGGTCAGGAGTTCAAGACCAGCCTGGCCAACATGATGAAACCCTGTCTCTACTAAAAATACAAAAACATTAGCCAGGCGTGGTGGCAAGCTATTGTAATCCCAGCTACTTGGGAGGCTGAGGTAGGAGAACTGCTTGAACCCAGGAGGCAGAGGTGGCAGTGAGCCGAGATCGTGCCACTGCACTCTAGCACGGGTGACAAGAGGGAGACTCAGCCTTAAAAACAAAAGCTACAAAAGACTGAAGATATGAACTGAGTTTGAAAAAGACTATAGTACAATTAAAAGCTAAAGAACTAGAATTTTTTAAAATTACACTGAGATGCATATTATAAAGCATGAAGGAAAACCTAATACATTATAACTATGATAAACTGGAACCACAAAAATCATGAAGTATAATAAATTTGGGGAGGGGAATATTAGATGTCATGAAAGTGATGTAGTTCTTTCAACTTTCACAGTTCCTAGGAAAGAATAGTTTTTCTGAAGTTGACAAAAAGAAAAAAAAAAATTAACTAAAGTTTAAAATTAAGCAAAGATAGAAATAAAAACATATCACATACCTTCTAAATTATTTGAGACAGAATATCAAGAAGGCAACAGGGAGGGACCCTGTCTCTAAAAAAGATACTCAACAAGAAAAAACATATAGCAATAAGCAGAAAAGAAAAGGTTAAATAAAGGCACAAAACATCAAAAACAGAAAATTTTAAATAAAATAGTATTAATACCAAATGTCAATAAAGCCCTAATATAACACAGTAATATATTCTTTGGATTTGGGTGAATAAGTAGACACATTACTATCTACATAAAGGCCACATACAATTACAAGGTGACTCATGAGAGATAAAAGATATAAAAGCAGATGCAAATTTTGTAAAACTACAGGGAATAAAAAGCAAAAAGTATTAACTAGGTGAAAACATCAACTGTATAATAACAGAGTTCAAGCCATGATGGTGACATAATTCGTAAATTGTAATGAATCAAATAAAACAAAGATAAAACAAAAACCACAATAAATATGAGAAGAAATTGATTAAAAAAAATAGGAGATTAATTTCTCATCTTATGGCAAGAAGTTATTTTTAAAAAGTAAAAATAAAAAATAGGAGATTAACAGCTCTCAGCAATTGGAAAGTTAGTAATATATATATATTATATATGTCAAGTATAATGTAAAGTATTGGTAAGATAGTAGTAAAGAATGATGTTATTAAGAAGAAAAGTAAAGGAGAAACAGGCTTCAATGACACAAGGAAGCTAGCCATGTCATAATCTGAAAAATGAGCAGATGGACCACTAAATGCAAAGTCAAGGGGGCCAAACAGTTACAATATGTTTGGTCTTGTGACACACCTATTGACAGCCCATTGGAGATATGGCAGTTGGCTATCTTGGGCTAAAATTAAAGGAAAATACCAGGGCTGAACAAAATATACTCTTCAGAGATGTCAATGTATCAATGCTATTTAAAGCCACAACATTTAAGTGAGATGACTTAGGGAATGAAATAGAGCTCAGAAGAAAAGCATGATTGGTTATGCTCTGGGAGTCCATCATTTAGGAGGTCCACACGAAAAGAATCAAGCAAAAGAAACCGAAAAATGCCAAAGATAAAGAAAATAAAAACCTAGAAAGTGTGAATACTAAGTGAAGAAAGTATTTTAAGAAGAAACAAAAGTTTTTGCAAAATGCTGCTGATTAGACAAAGACTGGGTGATTCATATTCATAAGCCTAAATGCTGCCATATACAAGGTACTTAATAAACATTTGATAATGATATGAACAAATAAATAACACTAAAAAGTAAAGAAAAGAAAGTAGGCCCACCAAATCATAAAGTATATTAATTCCACTGATTACCTGTAACTTAAGGTCATGTTGAAACTAAAATTAAAAAAAAAAAAAAAAAAAGCCAAAAAAAAAAAAACCAGACCAGAAACGGAGTGAGGTTAGCCAAGAGGGGTTGGAAAGACAGGAGCTTGAAGATATTCCTGCTGATCTCCAGTCCCAGCACTAAGCCAACTAAGCATCTCTCCTGAGTCCAGCAGGTTACAGAGGACAGGCTCGGATCTTTAAGAATCTTGACAAAAGTTTGGCCCTCAGAGAAGAACCATGAAATTCTTGAATACTTCTCTCCCCAAGAGTCAGGCATCAACTGCATAAGCATTGCTGTGACAATCTGCTATCTCCCTATCCCACTAAGAGCTTCAAGAGAGGTAATCTGCCCTGACGGTGGAAGAACTTGCCCTGTCAGCTGAAGTCATCTAATTGCTGAGAGGTGTCCCTGGTGACCAACAGATACCTAACACAGGAAGTGGTATACCAAAAGCCACAAGACAAGCACTGCTGGACTGCCAACTATGTGAGGTATGCACACTTTTACCCAAGGAGTATACAATGTAAAAAGTTTATATGGAAAAATAAACATACAAAACGGGGAATAGTGAGAGAAAATCATCTTATTACTTTTAAAATATTTTTTGAAAATAAGAAATAAAGATTTTAATTAAAAAAAAAGATTCCTTTTAAAAAAAAAAAAAAAACACCTTAAATCCTCTATAATTAAAAACCAAAAGGACTGGTATAGGAACAAAGCAATAGTTCAGAGAAACACAAACACAGAAACTACACCCAGTGTAGATGGAAATTTAATATTAGATTAAGGTGATATTTTAATTCAGCAGGAAACGATAGTTCATTTATTAAATAATACACAATTGAATACCCATCAGAAGAAAGCATGTTAACCCCTGTCTAATATCATACAAAGGTAATCTCATGGCTGGGCGCCGTGGCTCACAGCTGTAACGACAGCACTTTGGGAGGCCGAGGTGGGTGGATCACCTGAAGTCAGGAGTTCAAGATTGACTAACATAGTGAAACCCCATTTCTACTAAAAATACAAAAAGATGGCCAAGTTTGGTATGCCGCACTTGTAATCCCAGCTACTCGGGAGGCCAAGGCAGGAGAATTGCTTCAACCCAGGAGGCAGAGACTGCAGTGAGCTGAGATCGCACTACTGCACTCCAGCTTGGGCAACAAAAGTGAAACTTCGTCTCAAAAAAAAAAAAAAATTATCTCAATTGAAGATTTAAACATGCACATATACATAAAAACCCTAGGGAAAAATTTTCGAGCAAATACATACAACCTACAGTGTTAGAGAGATTTTTTTGCCAAGAAACACATAATCTGTAAAACAAAAAGTAACTGTTTGATTACATTAAAACTTTTAAATTTTGTGTTATTAAAAGTCCCATGAAGAAACACAGGAGAAAAGCAATAGTTTGGAAAAAAATCTTTGCAACTCATATGACTAATAAAGAATTCATATCTAGAGTATGCAAAACATTGTTACACTTGATAAGGATAAGATGAACAGAGCTGAAAATGAGTAGAATGCAAGTCACTGAAGAGTCATTTAAAAAGCCAATAAACTAAGACCAAAAAAATTTCTCAAAATCCCTGTGTATTGTCTGTGCCACGGAAAAAGAAATGAAAATAGTAAGATAGCCCTTTTCACCCCTGAAATTGATGAAGTTAATCCCTAATTATCAGAAAATTAGAGAGAAAAGATGAACATGTGCATTATCCTAGCCTTTATGGAAAGTACACTTGTAAAATCTATTAAAATCTAAAATGTACGCATTCTTTCACCTAGAACTCTCATTTCAAAATCTCTCCCACAGAAATAAAATCACTAGTACGTTAGGACATGCATATAGAGATGTCTGACGCAGCATTTTTTGAAGTAGAGGGAAATGATCAAATAAATTATAGAATATATATCATGGAACGTTATACTACCATTATTAAAAACTTGGAAGGATTTCTAAAATGCAAGATACAAAGAGGCATGCATGATTCTGTTCTTGTTTTAAAAACCTGTTACATATAAATGTGTGTGTGATTATACAAACAAGTTGATATATGATCCAATTTGTATCAAATTATATAAAGCAAGTACAAATATTAGCCCAAAATGAGGCATAAATATCATTAAGAGGTTTTACGTATTTTCTTGTATTTGCCATATTACTCAATTTTATCAGCATATACTATTGGTAAAAATAGTTACTGTAGAAAATAATAGTTGGCTTGACAGCAAACTTTCTGCATATATAGCAAACTGACTTGCAATCTGATATGGTTTGGCTCTGCGTCCCTGCCCAATCTCATGCTGAATTTTAATTCCAAATGTTGGGGGAGGGACTTGGTAGGAGGTGACTGGATGATGGGGGCGGATTTCCCCCATGCTGTTCTTGTCAAAGTGAGGGACTTCTCACAAGATCTGATGGTTTAAGTGTATGGCACTTCCCTCCTTTCTCTCTCTCTCTCCTGATGCTAAGAGAAGGTATTTGCTTCCCCTTTGCCTTCTGCCATGACTGTTAAGTTTCCTGAGGCCTCACAATCATTCTTCCTGTTAAGCCTACAGAACTGTGAGTCAATTAAACCTCTTTTCTTCATAAATCACCCAACCTCAGGTAGTTCTTTATAACAGTGTGAGAACGTACTAATACATTCATCAGAAAATCAAATCAGGCTCTACTTTTCCATCATTTTAAAGACATAGAAAAAGACAGTAAAGAAACTAATAAAAGATCATTGTCTCTTAAAATTTTTAAATGATGGATCTTATTCCAAAACATAAAGTAAGACCTAGACTATTTTTAATTCTGCCTCCTATGATGTTGCTCACCTCAACCCATTTCCACGCTCCTGCAAGGCAAATAAGAAACAAGTGGATAGTGACTATTAACATCAGTTCCTCAGCAACAGTAACAGAGCCTATTGCCATAGTAGTATTCTATAAAAACACATTCAATATTATCCTCACTTGTATTGCTTTCCAAAGACTTATACAATTTACCATCACTAGTGGTATATACAGTCTATACTCCTTCAAATTCTCAGGACTAAGTGAGAGATGTTAACCTCTCATACTATGTATGTCAATCATGGTATCAATTCAATACCCCTTGTTTCTAAAAACAGAATACCCCATCCATAGCCTCTACTGAAGGAGCAATCATAGGCAATATGCTTTGTACCTCTGACTTTTACTTATGACTATTTCAACGACTACTAATCATGGCTGGCTATCTCCTATGACAGGAGATGGGGTGGACCAGTATGAAAATAAAATTCTAGGCCAGGCGCGGTGGCTCAAGCCTGTAATCCCAGCACTTTGGGAGGCCGAGGCGGGTGGATCACGAGGTCAAGAGATCGAGACCATCCTGGTCAACATGGTGAAACCCCATCTCTACTAAAAATACAAAAAATTAGCTGGGCATGGTGGCGCGTGCCTGTAATCCCAGCTACTCAGGAGGCTGAGGCAGGAGAATTGCCTGAACCCAGGAGGCGGAGGTTGCGGTGAGCCGAGATCGCGCCATTGCACTCCAGCCTGGGTAACAAGAGCGAAACTCCGTCACAAAAAAAAAATAAAAATAAAAATAAAATAAAATTCTATTTTTTTTTTTTTTTCTGAGATGGAGTCTCACTCTGTTGCCCAGGCTGGAGTACAGTGGTGCAATCTTGGCTCACTGCAACCTCCACCTCCCAGGTTCAAGCGGTTCTCCAGCCTCGCCCTCTCGAGTAGCTGGGATTATAGGCATGTGTCACTATGCCCAGCTAATTTTTGTATTTTTAGTAGAGACAAGGTTTCACCATGTTGGTCAGGCTGGTCTTGAACTCCTGACCTCGTGATGTGCCTACCTGGGCCTCCCAAAGTGCTGGGATTACAGGCATGAGCCACCACGCCTGGCCTGGAAATAAAATTCTAAGACAAAAAAATGCATAAGAACACAGAACTAAAGAAACACAGAACAGAGATACCAGGTAAGAATAATAAAAGTGGAATAAGGCAGTAAGTAGTATAATAAAAATGCAGATCTAGAAGAGAAGAAGGGGTATCTTGACAGTGCACTACAAGAAATAAAAGAGAATAGAAACTGATGGTTTTTCAGTTCCAACTGCCAGGAGTCACTGCTCTGGCAATCAAAGCAACTACGACCACAACACACTTCTACATACCCATGACTTTCATTTACACTAACATCTAGAAAAACAGAAAATAAATTGTATAAGACACAATTAAGTATCAAAACTATCTGAATCAAATAATAATGAAGATTTGCCAACTAGAGTTAAATTAAATTTCTGTCATTTAAAAACATTTAAAATGCAAATAATAACTGAGAACTGGTCAAGCAGAATTGAAAATAGAGTTGGGTTAAAGACTAAAACGGCTATTTCTATCAGTTTAATTTAATTTTAAAATGTTTATTTTCATTCCTACCAATGCTGGATGAAAACTGAAATCAATAAAAATGAGTAACATTTTAAGTCTCTAATATATAGACTACAAAAGGCTATGAGTAGTTAAATTCTTCTATTACAACTTAAAAAATTTATACTGAAACACAAATGGAATACAGTTTCAATTTTTTCCAAGTTATATGCCTCTATGTTTGCATATTTAAAAATCTACTATATAGCATATACTACCAACTAAATGTCAGGAACTATTAAAATTCATCCTGAGAAGATAATTTATTAAACATTTTAGGTTTCAATTCGTCAGCAAATTATAAACCTTTCTTGATTACATATGCTTAAACCCTAAGCTTGCTTAGCAATACCTTTCAAATTATTACTCTTGTTTTGTTTTGAGACATAGTTTCACTCTGTCGCCCAGTCTGGAGTACAGTGGCATAACTGGCTCACTGCAACATCCGCCTCCCAGGTTCAAGCAATTCTTTTGCCTCAGTCTCCAGAGTAGCTGGGATTACAGGCACCTGACACCATGCCTAATTTTTGTATTTTTAGTAGAGACAGGGTTTCACCCTGTTAGCCAGGCTGGTCTTGAACTCCTAACCTCAAGTGATCCTCCAGCCTCAGCCTCCCAAAGTGCTAGGATTACAAGCATGAACCACCACGCCCAGCCCCAGATACTACTGTTAAGAATACTTAAATATAACAGCAGCAATTGGGCAAAAAATTGAGTATTTAACATTTTTCTTGACAACGGCTGCTCAGGGTGCTTATCAGTAAGTCCAGCCAACTTTAAGCTGAAAGTTTTAGATACTTTAAAGCCACGCCTAACTTTTATTTGAAGAAAAGTCACTCAAGCAGAGTATTTTAAAAAGTATAGAAGGATGTTTTTCCTTTGGTAGTTTAAAAACATCCTTCTAAAGCCTGTGCCCTTTTGTTGAATTATGTGATAAAATGAATCTAAAAAAAAATCAACTTCAACTAGAACTCTTAAGACTTTAGAGTTTGGTCACTAATTGGTTAGATAATCCATTACATAATCTCTCAGGACTTGAATTATTTTATCCGCAGTAAAAGAGAAAGACTTAATTCCTTAGTCTCAAATTTCTTTCAGCTCTAATCATGGCAGTCGAATTGCACAACTCTAGGAAACACTCTTCACGAAAGCCAAGTTAACATTCTACATTTCTATGAAAAGCTTTCACATCCTTCATTCAAGGTATCATGTATACTCTTCCTCCTACACAGAAGTTAGTAATAACAATCAATCAACCAATTATAATAAAACTTCCATTACACGTGAACACTCCACTAGGGTAATACCATACCAGAACAAGAATAGTTATCTGAGGCCAAGGGTATTACAATGTGTTTTTTAAACATAAAAAAAAAATACACATAAAATTTAAGAAACACACACAAAAAAGTATACAATAAAGGCCACACACTTACGAGCATCTGATCTTTGACAAAGTTGACAAGAACAAGCAATGGGGAAAAGACTCCCCATTCAATAAATGGTACTGGGGTAACTGGCTAGCCATATGCAGAAGTTTGAAGCTGGACCCCCGCTTACACCATATACAAAAATCATCTCAAGATGGATTACAGACTTAAATGTAAAACCCAAAACTATAAAAACCCTTGAAGATAACCTAGGCAATACCATCCTGGACATAGGAACAGGCAAAGATTTCAAGACAAATCTAAAGCAATTGCAACAAAAGCAAAAATTGACAAGTGGGATCTAATTAAACTTAAAGCTTCTGCACAGCAAAAGAAACTATCAACAGAGTAAACAGACAACCTATAGAATAAGAGAAAATATTTGGAAACTTTGTATCTGACAAAGGTCTAATATCCAGCATCTATAAGGAACTTAAATTTACAAGAAAAAAAAAACCATTAAAAAATGGGCAAAGGATATGAACAGACACTTTCAAAAGAAGACATACATGGCAACCAACAAGCATATGAGAACAAGCTCAGTATCACTGATTATTAGGGAAATGCAAATCAAAACCACAATGAGATACCATCTCATACCAGTCAGAATGGCTATTACTGAAGTCAAAAATGACAGATGGGGATGAGATTACAGAGAAAAGGGAACACTATTAGTGGGAGTATAAATTAGTTCAACCACTGTGGAAAGCAGTATGGCAGTTCCTCAAATAGGGGAACTACCATTTGACCCAGCAATCCCATTACTAGGTAGAAACCATAGAAATCATTCTACCATAAGACACGTACACACGAATGTTCACTGTAGCACTATGAACAACAGTAAAACATAGGGTCAACCTAAATGCCCACCAATGACAGACTAGATAAAGAAAATGTGGTACATATGCACCACGGAATATTATGCAACCATAAAAAAACAACAAGACCATTTCTTTTGCGGGAACATGGATGGAGCTGGAGACTATTATCCTTAGCTAACTACTGCATGTTCTCACTTGTACATGACAGCTAAATCATGAGAACTTATGAACACAAAGAAAGAAACAACAGACATGGGGAACTACTTGAGGGTGGAGTGTGGGAGGAGGGAGAAGAGCAGAAAAGATCACTACTGGATACCAGGCCTAATACCTGGGTGATGAAATAATCTGTACAACAAACCCCCGTGACGTAAGTTTACCTATGTAACAAACCTTCACATGTGCTACTGAACCTAAAATAAATGTTTAAATAACAAACAAAAAAGCCAAAGTCATAACAATTAGGAAATACTGATAAGGAACACATTTAAATATCCAAGAATAATCAGTTTGGTATACTCTTGGGGCATTCTCTCCCAATATTCAAGAAATAGCTTCATTTGCACACATGGGAAATCTGGAGAGTTTTCGACTATAGTTACAAATGTGTGGGAAGGGGGAATGCTAATAACTTTTCGAGTGTTTTCTGATTTAAAATCTGAAAGATATAAGTACATGTAAATAAACGTTTTTTCTTAAAAAAAAAAAAAAATGCAGTAAGGATCAACTCTCAAATCAATTTTTAGTATCTCCAGCTACAAAGAGTATCCTATAAAAATGACAGCTTTCTCCCAAATTATTTATATTTACACATACTGCAGAGGTTTAGACTCGCAAGTATTTCCCAATTTTAAGACAAGAGCATAGTAGGAAACTATTTGTTGGAGTTACTTATCAAACAAATATTTACTGAGTCCTACTCTTATGCCAGACAGTGTGACAGGCTCTGGGAATATAGTGGTATATAGGATCCCCAGCTGCGAGGCTAACATTCATATGACAAGCAGCAGAAAATAAACAAGTAGACTTATAAACAAGATCATTATGGACTGTGATAAGTGCTATAAAAGAAATAAATAGGGTGCTGACACAGGGCAGGTGAGTTATTTTACTAGGGATGATACAAAAAAAGTAAAGAAAAATCACCTCTCTGAAAATAGTTTAATTATGCTAATTAGAAGGAACCACTCATGTAAAAATAAAGAAAAAGTCTATTCTTCACAAAGGAATCAACAAGTTCAAATTCTGGCAATAGGAAATAATCTGACCAAGACCTGAGAGCTAAGTAAAGTTAGATAACATCCTTCTCAGGCTCCAAGATGTAGGTAAATGCAAAGAAGGCTGGAAAACTGAGAGAGCCAGCTTCTACACTCTAAGGGACTGTAGAAGTATCCTACCAACAAATACTCTCTTACTTTCACAAAAACAGAAACCCACTCTGAAGAGAAATTGCAAGAAACAGAAATAGGCCAAGGCAAAGCAAAAAGATTGAGAACCCTCCAGGAGAGATAAGATTCATATTCCAGGTAGGCAGAGGTCCAAGTGACACAGATCTCAGAAAGTACCACAACAGTAAAATACATTTAAAGAGGCCTCTTCAGAATGCAAAATACCTGGAAAACATAAAGGCAAAAAGTGTTACTGTATCTCGAAAGTGCAATTAAAAAAAAAAAAAAAAAAAAAACTCACAAATGTGACCTGGAGCCACAAAGCTCAAAAACTGCACTGGTCTATCCCTTCCTCCTACAGAAGTTCTTCCTTCTAAAACTACAGGAAAACCAACTTGTTTAAACAGTAGCAAATAAAATAAAATAAAAATCCACTCTAAGATATATAATAGATAAAAATACTTGAGAAAAATGTGGCTACAAAGATGAAAATTGTTAATTATTCCAAAATGGCCTAAATGATATTAAGTAGTTTATAATTTTATTCTCATTACTTATTAAGAAGCAATAATTCAAAATTAGAACAGCTTAAAAATAGTACAACCAGAATGACAGGGAGAGCTGATAAGACTCACATATAAGGGAGAAGAGATTTTTTCAGAAACAAAGACTAAATTTTAAAAATCCTCCTCCCAAAAATACAGTTTGAAATATCTGTCTAGAGTATTTTTCAGAAACAAAGACTACATTTTAAAAATTCCTCCCAAAAAAATATACCGCCAAAATAGCCTAATAGTGGAAAAGAGGTTAGAAAGTGAATGAAAATAATGAAACAGATACAAAAGAAAGCAACTGTCTGTAACATAATGGAAACTAGACAAAAAAACACTATAATTGAAACTAGACAGATACTTTAAATTGTGCTTCAAGCAAATCTTCCTAAAATAAAACTTGAATCTACACACTCAAATAATAGCCAGTATACTAGGGAAATTTAACCCAGAATATTCCTAGTACAAACTATTTGGACTTTGAAGACTTTTAAAGAAAACTTCCTTGAGCTTCCAGATAGAACTATCAATTCACTCAAAAAATTAAGAAATGTTTATTGTCCAAAGAAACCTCACAACAGCTACAATAGTCATAAACCGCATTATGATGTTTCTGTCAATAACGGACCACGTTTAAGACTGGTAGCCCCACAAGATTATAACAGAGCCATATAATGGAGTAGGCTATCCTATTTAGGTTTGTGTATGCACACTCTATAGTTTGTACAATGACAAAACCACCTAAAGAGGCATTCCTCAGAATAGATCCCTGTCGTTAAGCAATACATGACTGTATTTCATACCCAAATACAATAAACAGGTATTTTAGCCGGGCGCGGTGGCTCACGCCTGTAATCTCAGCACTTTGGGAGGCCGAGGCGGGAGGATCACGAGGTCAAGAGATCGAGACCATCCTGGTCAACATGGTGAAACCCCGTCTCTACTAAAAATACAAAACATTAGCTGGGCATGGTAGCGCGTGCCTGTAATCCCAGCTACTGAGGAGGCTGAGGCAGGAGAATTGCCTGAACCCAGGAGGCGGAGGTTGCAGTGAGCCGAGATCGCGCCATTGCACTCCAGCCTGGGTAACAAGAGCGAAACTCCGTCTCAAAAAAAAAAAAAAAAAAACCAGGTATTTCACATTCAAATACAATAAAATAAATTTATGAAAATCAAGTACAAACAATGTGAGCCTAGGACTTTATATATAATCAAACTGTCAAGTTTAAAGGCATAGCAAAGTTAACAAAGTGTTCCTTGAGTCATTCTTTCTGAGAGACCTACTAAAGAATAAACTATACATACTGAATAAATGATTTGAAAAGCTTCAGCATAAAATCTGGTTACATGAAATAAAAACATTTAACCACAGAACTAAAACTAACCATGAAGATGAGAATAATATACATAACAGAATATAAATGTGTGGTGCAACAATGTAGAAAAGATAGAGCTAACCAAAACATACATATATATATATATATATATACACACACACAAGGAGAGAAGAATGGAGAGAGTAAAGAGGAATTTAGAATGTACTTACTGACTGCCTCATAAATACTAACTGAAAGGAAAAGATCATCATTTAAGATCAGATGTTGGGAGAGTGAGGAAAGAAAGATAGAAAAAGTTCTTAACTTCCTCATAGAGATTGAAGTGTTAAGGAGATTGGATTGAAGGGAATAAAAAAAAAAAGAGAGAGAGAGAATTAAAAAAAAAAATGAAAAGCATGCTAAATAAGGCAAGAAAAAACAGTGTGAAGAGACAAAACAAGCCAGACTCAGATATTAAATAGATTTTGAAATGATCAGAGAGTGAATTTAAAGTAACTATGATTCATATTTTAAGGCCACTAATGGAAAATGTAGACAACATGAAAGACAGATGGGTAATGTACCATAAAAAAAATCAGTGAGCTTTAGACAGGACAACAAAAAGTTCCCAAACCGAAAAAAAGAAACATAATATCCAAAAACGATTTATAAAAAATCAAAAAGCTGTGACAGGTACATAACTGCAATATGAGAAGGGAAGAAAGGAGCAGAAGAAATATTTGAAGTACTAATGGCTGGAATTTTCCAAAATTAATGACAGGCACCAAACCACTGACCAGAAAAAACCAAGCAGGAAATTAAAAAAAAAAAAAAAATCTGCAAGTTGGAGTATCACATTCAAACTGTAGAAAACAAAAGACAAGGGGGAAAAAAACCTCATTTATAGAGAAACAAGAAGAATTACAATGGATTTCTCATCAGAAACTATGCAAGCAAGAAAAGAGTAGAATGAAATACTTCAAGTGTCAGGGGAAAACAAAAACAAAAACACTTAGACTTCCATATCCAGTGAAATAATCCTTTAAAAGTGAAGGAGAAACAAATACTTCCCAAAACAAAAACTGAGGGAATTTGTCACCAATAGATATGCTTTGCAGACATGTTAAAAGAAGGTCTTCAACAAGAAGGAAAGCTATATAGGTTACAGCACTGATCTACATAAAGAAAGGGGGTCATTGAAGGATTAAATGAAGATAAAATTAAAACATGATTTTTTTACTTTTAACTGATCTAACAAATAACTGTTCAAAGTAACAATGTTAGCAATATATTGGGTGATTATGGCATGTAGATAAACAACAACAACAATATAAGGGACACAAGAGAGGATCCCAAGAAATACTCTGATATTCGGTACATGGCACATGAAATACTACACTTTATACAGAACTGGACTCAGGTTAGACGTACATGAATATTATAAACTCTAGGACAACCACTAAAAACAAGTTTTAAAAAAGTGTAACTGATATGCTAAGAGATGAGAAAACAGAATCACACCGAATGTCCATTTTAAATCAGAGTAGAAAAAGGGGAAGAGAAGAAATAAACAAGTAGAGTAAATAGAAAACACATATATGGCAGATACCAATTCAACTGTATCAACAATCAATTTGTATGTGAATGGTTCAAAAAAACCAATTAAAAGACAGGCTACCAAACAGGTTAAAAAAATAAAGTCCAAATATGTTGCCTACAAGAAACTCCATAAAGATACACATAGGTTAATATAAAGAAATGGAAAAAGACATACCACTCTTTAAATAGAAAGCTGGAATAGCTATATTAATTAATATCAGACAAACAAAACATAATATCAAGGAAAATCATTAGCAAAAAACAGAGAGATTGGCATGCAGTGGCTCACGCTTATAATCCCCACACTTTGGGAGGCCGAGGCAGGTGGATCATTTGAGGTCAGGAGTACAAGACCAGCCTGGCCAACATGGTGAAACCCTGTCTCTACTAAAAATACAAAAATTAGCCAGGTGTGGTGCCTCATGCCTGTAATCTCAGCTCCTTGGGAGGCTGAGGCAGTAGAGTCGCCTGAATCTGGGAGGTGGAAGTTGCGGTGAGCTGAGATCTCGCCACTGCACTCCACTCTGGGCAACAGAGTGAAACCTTGCCAAAAAAAAAAAAAAAAAAAATTGGCATTAAATAATGAAAAGACTGTCAAGTTTCCAAGAAGACATAACAATCCTTAAGGTGTCTGTACCAAACAAAAGTGTGTCAAAATACTTGAGAGAGAAACTGACAGAACTTCAAGAAGCATTATTATAATTGGACACATCAACATCCCTCTGTCAGTAATTGACAGACTCAGCAGGCAGAAGCTCAGAATACCCTTGAACTGACTAGCATCATCAATCAACTGATCTAATTGACTTTGCAGAGTATTTCACCCAATAACAGCAGAATACATATTCTTCTCAAGCTCACACAAGAACATTCACCAAGAAAGACCATCAAATATGTTAGTAACGTAAAAGAGTTGAAGATTACACAAAATATGCTCTCAGACCACGATGGAATTAAACTAGAAGTCATTCACAGAAAGACAGCTGGAAAATCCCAAAATATTTGGTGTTAACATACTTCTAAATGATACATGGGTCAAAGCAGTCTCCAGATAAATTCAAAAATATTTTGAGCAAAGTGAAACTAAGAACAAAACATCAAAACTTGTGTGATACAGTGAAAGGAATGCTTAGAAGGAAATTTAAAGCATTAAAAGCGTTTTGTTAAGTTAAAATGACTTAAAATCAATCACTTGAGCTTCCAACCTAGGAAACTAGAGAAAAGCAACTGAAGCATAAACAAAGCAGAATAAATAATTAAATAAAAATTAGGGCAAAAATCAATGAAATTGAAAACAGGAAATGTGTAGAATAAAGGAATGAAACCAAAAGCTTGCTACCTGAAAAAAATAAATAAATAAAACTGTCAAAACTCTAGCTAGGCTAACAAAGAAAAAAACAGAGAAGGCACAAATTACTAACATTAGAAATCAAAAGGAGTAATCACTATTGATCATTTGGATACTTAACAGATAATAAAATGAACAACTCTATTCCCACAAAACTGGTAACATAATGAAATAGACCAATTCCTTAAAGATACAAACTACCAAAAGTTGAGAAAGTGACCTTCTGAATACACCAATAACTATTAATGAAACTGAATTTGTAATTAATTATCTTCCAGAAAGGAAAATCTCCAGGCCCAGAAGGTTTCACTGGTGAATTCTACCAAACATTTAAAGAAAACAATGATACTAATGGTATAGAATGTCTTTCAGAAAAGAACAGCAGAGGAAACACTTCCTAATGCTTTCCATGAGACCAGCATTACCCTAAAAACAAAACCAGATAAAGACATCACAAAAAGAAAACCTCCGGCCAATCTCTTATGAATATGGATGCAAAAATCCTCAATAAAATATTAGCAAATCAAATTTAAAAATGTACACAAATAATTACACACCATAATAAAACATTTATTACAGATATGAAGGGCTATTTCAACATCCCAAAATCAATTAGTGTATTACACATCAATAGGCTAAAGAAGAAAGTCATATGATCATAACAAATGCAGAGAAAGCATTTCACAAAATTCAACACATATTCACGATTAAAAATCTTAGCTAACTAGGAATTTGGGTGGCCTTCTTCAATCCGATAAAGAGTACCTACAAAACACCTACAACTAACATCATATTTAATGGTGAGAAAGTACATGTTTTCCCTGAGACTGGTAATAAGGCAATTCTATTCAACACTATCCTGGAAGTGCCAGCCAAATCTAATAAGGGTTAGAAAATGGTCTACAGATTGAGAAGAAGAAAATAATTCTGTCATGATTCACAGATGACAGGACTGCCTATACAGAAAATCCCAAAGAACTGATGAACTCCTGGAAATAATAAATGATTATAGTAAGGTTGCAGGATATAAGGTTAATGAGAGGGACTAAAAGAAACAAAACTCCCAAAGTAGAACATCTAGCACCCAGATTTTGGTTTCTGATGCCTTTCTCCAATAAAAGGAACAACAGTTCCATGGAGAAATGGGGCAGAAAATAAACAAAATGAACCTAGGGCATATTGCAATGCCAGAAATTAAGAAAGCACTAAAACAACAAACAAAACAAAACAAAAATGATGGAGGTTATGTCAAAGGGGCACAGGAGCCAACTGAAAGTGCTTCCAACAGCCAAAGCTGGAACAATTTGAGCAACAAAATAAATAAAGTAGTACTGGATTATAAAAAAGTATAAAATACATATCTGAGTCCATATTGATACAAATAACTGATTGGATAAATTAGTATGGCAGAAGAGACAAATCTCCCATAAAGAAGAATTCCTAAGAAATTATGTAATACTCTAAAGAACTGAGAGCACTTCCTCAGTGTTGGCTGTGTATGATGACTTCTTTCCAAAGAGTACAGTAGACAAAAAAGAAAAAAGGGGAACATTTTACAGTGGAGAAATCTGACAAACAGTACCTCAGGGAGGTGTAACAAGGGCTTGCTTACAATAGATTCTCTCCCAATCACCCAAATTCCAGTAGAGAGGCAACCTACAATATGCCTGTCCAGCACTCCTCAAAACTGTCAGTCCAAAACAAAGGAAGTTCAAGAAACTGTCACAGTCAAGATGAGCCTAAGAGACATGACAATTAAACATGATGTATCCTTGATAGGAACTTGGAACAGAAAAAGGACATTAGAGAAAAACTTAGGAAATTTAAATAAACTATGGATTATAGTTAGTAATGAACTATAAATACTGGTTCATTAATTCTAAGGAATAGAGCCTAAGAATGTAATACATTAATAATAGGGTAACTGGCAACTGGTTTCTCAAGTCATCCACTTGACCCTCTTCCAAGTTGTACTTGCCTTATTTTCCTTCCTTCCCTTGCTGTTCTAAAGCTTTTTAATAAACTTGTACTCCTGCTATGAAACCTGCCCCTGTCTCTCTCTTCTTCTGCCTTATGTCCCCTCATTCGAATTCTTCTGAGGAGGCAAGAACTGAAGTTGTTGCAGACATTTACAGAATCAGGGTAACCTGGACATCCGCCACTGGTAATGTATCTGGTGAACGTGATTCGGATACATTCCCTCATGGCCACTAAGCTCCAGGTAATCCTCAATGAAGGATAACGTCCTCTCAATATTCAAGAATCACCCTTTACAGGGCACCTCTAGACTGTCCATCAGTGGAACATGACAGAGGCGAAATCCTGCCCCTGTCTCCCTTGGACCTAGCTGGATACTGCTTTCACCAACTAATGGGGCCAACTCAGCCCTGACAGCTATCAAGAGGCCAAGACCCACAGAACCACCACTGTCCCTCTGTCAGCAGGAGGCAGTTACAGAAGACTGATCTTAATCCATTTTCCCCCAAAGATTTGGGGCCTTGGACTCTTGAAGGAGGAAATGTTACAGTAGGTAGCTAGTCAGCTATGAGTGGGGCAGTAGGGGGCTCCTCCCCACATGCACACCAAGAGTGTTGAGTGACCATCAGATGATGGTCAGACAGTTAACTGTTTATCTAAAGTAATAATTGGTCACAGCCAGCACCAGGGACAGGCAGTCTTCTAATAGAAAACACCTAAAACTGATCAGGAGCTTCTCAATAACATCTCAAGAGTGGGAAGAAGTAATGCAAGATCCCGGAAGTATGCCAACATATAAAACCCAAAGTCAAGAGGTCAAGCTGTGCACTTGGGTTTCTCAAATCACTTGCTTGGCTCTCTTCCGAGTTGTACTTTCCTCCTTTCCGTTCCTTAAAACAAAACAAAACAGAAGAGGGGAACTGTTGGGAGGTATATAGGAACTCTGTATCACACGCTCGATATTTCAGTAAATCTAAAACTGTTCTAAAGAATAAAGTCTGAAATGTAAGAAACACAGAAAAAGTAATTACAAAGCATACATATTAGAAACAAAAATAAAAACTGTAGGTGAAAAAATTATATAACTAGAAGATGCCAAAATGGTCAATGGGAAAAAATACTATTTAGAATAGGAGAATTTAGTTAAGAAAAAATATATCAAGGGTGGTGTGGTGACTCACACCTGTAATTCCAGCACTTTGAGAGGCTGAGGCAGGAGCATCACTTTAGCCCAGGAGTTTGAGATTACAGGGAGCTATGATCACACTGCTACACTCCAGCCTGGGTCACAGGGACAGTGTCTTTAAAAAAAAAAAAAAAAAAAAAGATTATCAAGTTAAAACCAAGAAATCAGAGCCTTCAAACATAAAAGTGAAAAGCAGTTAGAAGATATAATGCAAGACACTTATATTTACAATATAAAATACGGTATTAGCCATAAGCTTAGAAATGTGTAAAACCTATGAGAAAACTGTTTTAAACAATCCTGAGATATATATACATATATATATTTATATATTTATGTACAAGTAAATTTGGAAAAAATGCAAAGACATGCCATGTTCCTGCATAAGAAGACTCATCATCATAAAGATACAATTCTTGGCAACTGAGATCCAGGATGGCCAAATAGGAACAGCACTGGATTACAGTTCCCAGCAAAAATGCAGAGGGTGGGTGATCACCGCATTTCCAAATAAATTTTTACTGCCCACAGACCAGGATATTCCCAGGCGGAAAAGCACCACAAGTCTCCAGCGCAGCTGTTTCAGCCCGTGCAGTGGGTCTCCAAACAAAAACACAAATCCAGGCACTGTTGCAACTGGCGACTGGAACGCCTGAGAGACAGAGTCACCCATTCAACTATAAAAAAGGGGGCTGAAACAGGGAGCCAGGTGATCTGGCTTGGCTGGTCCCACCCCCACAAAGACCAGCAATCTGAAACCCTCTGGACAGACAGTTTCACAGTAAGCACAGATGGACCTGGGATGGTCCAGCGCTGTGGGGGGAAGGGCGTCCACCATTACCGAGGCAGTCCGCCATTACCGAGGCAGTCCGCCATTACCGAGGCAGTCCACCATTACCCAGGCAGTCCGCCATTACCGAGGCAGTCTGCCATCACAAAGGCAATCCGCTGTTACTGGGGCAGTCCGCCATTACTAAGGCAGACCACCACTTCCAAGGCAGTTTTAACTATAACCCTATAAACAAAGCAGCAAGGAAGTTCACAAGGCAGCTAGGCAGGGCACACGGCAGCTCAGTAATGCCTCTGCTGGCAGACTGTGGCTAGGCTATCTTCTCACTGAGCTGGGCATCTCTAAAAAAGGCAGCAGAATGACAGGAACTTATAAATAAAGCACCACCTTCCTGGGACAGAGCACCTGGGGAAAAAAGGCAGTTATGAGTTCTGCTGCAGCAGACTGAAATGTACCTGCCCAGCAGCTCTGAACAGAAAACGGAGCTCACAGCTCACACTTGAGCTACTATAAGGGACAGACTGTATCTTCAAGCAGCTCCCCAATCTCCCACATAACCAAAGAGACGCCGCATAAAGGACAGCTCAGGCAGGCATCTCGCGGGTATCCTTTTGGGACAAAGATAACAGAAGAAGAAACTGGCAGCAACCCTTACTGTTCTCCAGCCACTGCAGGTGATCCCCAGGCAAGCAGGGTATGGAGTGGATCTCCAGCAGTCCTACAGCAGGAGGGCCTGTTAGAAACAAAACTAAGAAACAGAAAGAAATAATTTCATCGGCAACAAAAAGGATGTCCACTCAGAGACCCATCTGAAAGTTACCAACGACAAAGACCACAGGTAGATAAATCCACAAAGATGGTAAGAAACCAGCGCAAAAAGGATGAAAATACTCAAAACCAGAACACCTCTCCTCCAAAGGATCATAACTCCTCACCAGCAAGGGAACAAGGCTGGCTGGAGAATGAGTCTAATGATTTGACAGAAACAGGCTTCAGAAGTGGGTAATAACAAACTTCTCTGAGCTAAAAGATCATGTTCTAAATCAATGCAAAGAAAGAACCCTGAAAAAGGTTTGATGAAATGCTAACAAGAATAAACAGCTTAGAGAGGAATATAAATGAATTGATAGAGCTGAAAAACAACACGAGAACCTGACAAAGCATACACAAGTTTCAATGGACAAACTGACCAAGCAGAAGAAAGGATATCAGAGATTGAACATTAGTTCAATGAAATAAAACGAGAAGGCAAGATTAGAGAAAAAAGAGAAATGAACAAAGCCTCCAAGAAATATGGGATTATAGGAAAGGACCTAATCTATGTTTGATAAATATACCTAAAGGTGATGGAGAGAATGAATCCAAGCTGGAAAACACTCCTCGGGATACTACCCAGGAGAGCTTCCCCAACCTAGCAAGGCAGGCCAACAATCAAGTCCAATACAGAGAACACCACAAAGATATTCCTCAAGAAGAGCAACCCCAAGGCACATAATCGTCAGATTCACCAGGGTTGAAATGAAGGAAAAAATTCTAAGGGCAGCCAGAGAGAAAGGTCGGGTTACCCACAAAGGGAAGCCCATCAGACCCACAGCAGATCTCTCAGGAGAAAGTCTACAAGCCAGAAGAGAGTGGGGGCCAATATTCAACATCCTTCAAGAAAAGAACTTTCAACCTAGAATTTCCTGTCCAGCCAAACTAAGCTTCATAAGCAAAGGAGAAATAAAACCCTTTATGAACAAGCAATTGCTCAGAGATTTCATCACCACCAGGCCTGCCTTACAAGAGCTCCTAAAAGGACTAAACACAGAAAGGAACAATCAGTACCAGCCACTCCAAAAACGTACCAAATAATGAAGAGCATCAACACAATGAAGAAACTGCATCAACTAATGGGCAAGACAGCCAGCTAGCATCAAAATGGCAGGATCAAATTCACACATAACAATATTAACCTTAAATGCAAATGGGCTAAATGCCCCAATCAAAAGACACGGACTGGCAGATTGGATAAAAAGTCAAAACCCATTGGTGTGCTATATCCAGGAAAGCCATCTCAATGCAAGGATACACATAGGCTCAAAATAAAGGGATGGTGGAAGATCTACCAAGCAAATGGAGAGCAAAAAAAAGCAGGAGTTGCAATTCTCATCTCTGATAAATTAGACTTTAAACCAACAACGATCAAAAGAGACAAAGAAGGGCACTACATATTGGAAAAAGGATCAATGCAACAAGAAGAGCTAACGATCCTAAATATATACGTGCCCAATATGGGAGGACCCAGAAACATAAAGCAAGTTCTTAATGACCTACAAAGAGACTTAAGACTCCCACATAATAATACTGGGAGACTTTAACACTCCACTGTCAATATTAGACAGATCAACGAGACAGAAAATTAACAAGGATATTCAGGACTTGAACTCAGACCTGGACCAAGCAAGTCTATCAGACACTTACAGAACTCTCCACCCCAAATCCATAAAATATACATTCTTCTCAGCACCACATCTCACCTACTCTAAAACTGACCACATAATTGGAAGTAAATCACTACTCAGCAAATGCAAAAGAACAGAAATCATAACAAACAGTCTCTCAGACCACAGTGCAATCAAATTAGAACTCAGAATTCAGAAACTAATTCAGAACCGCACAACTTGATGGAAACTGAACAACTGGCTCTTGAATGTTGTTGACTGGATAAACAATGAAATGAAGGCAGAAATAAAGATGTTCTTTGAAACCAATGGGAACGAAGATACAATGTACCCGAATCCCTGGGACATATTTAAAGCAATGTCTTGAGGAAAATTTATAGCAATAAATGCCCACATGAGAAGGAAGGAAAGATCTAAAATCGACACCCTATTGTCAAAACTGAAAGAGCTAGAGGAGCAAGATCAAAAAAATTCAAAAGCTAGCAGAAGACAAATAACTAAGATCAGAGCAGAACTAAAGGAGATAGAGACACAAAAAGCCCTTCAAAAAATCAGTACATCCAGAAGCTCATTTTTTGAAAAGATCAACAAAATAGACCCATAGCCTGACTAATAAAAAAGAGAGAAGAATCAAATAGATGCAAAAAAAAAAAAATTAAAAAAATAAATAAAGGGGATGTCACCACAGATTACACAGAAATACAAACCACCATCAGAGATAACTACAAACAACTCTATGCACATAAACCAGTAAACCTGGAAGAAATAGATAAATTCCTGGACACTTACACTCTCTCAAGCCTAAACCAGGAAGAAGTCGAAACCCTGACTAGACCAACAAGGGCTGAAGTTGAGGCAACAATTAATAGCTTACTAACCAAAAAAAGCCCAGATCCAGCTGGGTTCACAGCCGAATTCTACCAGAAATACAAAGAGGAGCTGGTACCATTCCTTCTGAAACTATTCCAAACAATCCAAAAAGAGGGAATCCCCCCAAATCATTTTATGAGACCAACATCATTCTGATACCAAAATCCGGCAGAGACTCAACAAGAAAAGAAAACTTCAGGCCAATATCCATGATGAACATATATGCAAAAATCTTCAATAAAATACTGGCAAACCGATTGCAACAGCACATCAGAAAGCTTATCCATCACGATCAAGTAGGCTTCATCACAGGGATGCAAGGCTGGTTCAACATACACAAGTCTATAAACGTAATTCATCACATAAACAGAACTAAAGACAAAAACCACATGACTATCTCAATAGATGCAGAGAAGGCCTTTGACAAAATTCAACGGCCCTTTATGCTAAAAACTCTTAATAAACTAGGTATCGACAGAACGTATCTCAAAATAATAAAAGCTATTTACGACAAACCCACAGTCAATATCATACTGAACGGGCAAAAACTGGAAGCATTACCCTTGAAATCTGGCACTAGACAAGGATGCCCTCTCTTACCACTCCTATTCAATAAAGTATTGGAAGTTCTAGCCAGAGCAATCAGGCAAGAAAAAGAAATAAAGGGTATTCAATTAGGAAAGGAGGAAGTCAAATTGTCTCTACTTGCAGATGACATGATTGTATATTTAGAAGACCCTATTGTCTCAGCCCAAAATCTCCTTAAACTGATTAGCAACTTCAGTTTCAAAGTCTCAGGATACAAAATCCATGTGCAAAAATCACATGCATTCCTATACACAAATAACAGAGTTAAAGAGAACCAAATCAAGAACGAACTGCCATTCACAATCGCTACAAAGAGAATAAAATACCTAGGAATCCAACTGACAACGGATATAAAGGACCTCTTTAAGGAGAATTACAAACCACTGCTCAATGAAATAAGAGAGGACACAAACAGATGGAAAAACATTCCATGCTCATGGTTAGGAAGAATCAATATTGTGAAAATGGCCATACTGCCCAAAGTAATTTACAGATTCAATGCTATCCCCATCAAGCTACCAATGACTTTCTTCACAGAACTGGAAAAAAACCACCTTAAATTTCATATGGAACCAAAAGAAAGCCCACATAGCCAAGTCACTTCTAAGCAAAAAGAACAAAGCTGGAGGCACCACGCTACCTGACTTCAAACTATACTACAAGGCCACAGTAATCAAAACAGCATGGTACTGTTACCAAAACAGAGATATAGACCAATGGAATAGAACAGAGGCCTCGGAGGCAACACAACACATCTACAACTATCTGATCTTGACATACCTGACAAAACAAGCAATGGGAAAGGATTCCCTGTTTAATAAATGGTGTTGGGAAAAAAAACTGGTTAGCCTTGTGCAGAAAGCAGAAACTGAACCCCTTCCTGACACCTTACACTAAAATTAACTCCAGATGGATTAAAGACTTAAACATAAGACCTAACACCATAAAAACCCTAGAAGAAAACCTAGGAAAAACCATTCAGGACACAGGGATAGGCAAGGACTTCATGAATGAAACACCAAAAGCAATGGCAACAAAAGCCAAAATAGACAAATGGGATCTAATTAAACTCCAGAGCTTCTGCACAGCAAGAGAAACAATCATCAGAGTGAACCAGCAATGAATAGAATGGGAAAAAAATTTTTGCAATCTACCCATCTGACAAAGGACTTATATCCAAAATCTACGAAGAACTAAAACAGATTTACAAGAAAAAAACAAACCAACCCATTCAAAAGTGGGCAAACGATATGAACAGACACTTTACAAAAGAAGACATATATGAAGCCAACAAACATGAAAAAATGATCATCATCACTCGTCATTAGAGAAATGCAAATCAAAACCACACAGAGATACCATCTCATGCCACTTAGAATGATGAGCATTAAAAAATCTGGAGACAACAGATGCTGGAGAGGATGTGGAGAAATAGAACACTTTTACACTGTTGGTGGGAATGTAAATTAGTTCCACCATTGTGGAAGACAGGGTGGCCATTCCTCAAGGACCTAGAAATACAAATTCCATTTGACCCAGCAATCCCATTACTGGGTATATATCCAAAGGATTATAAATTGTTCTATTATAAGGACACATGCACACATATATTCATTGCAGCGCTGTTTACAATAGCAAAGACTTGGAACCAACCCACATGCCCATTGATGATAGACTGGACAGAGAAAATGTGGCACATATACACCATGGAATACTATGCGGCCATCAAAAACGATGAGTTTGTGTCCTTTGTAGGGACATGGATGAACCTGGAAACCATCATTCTCAGCAAGCTGACACAGGAACAGAAAATCAAGCACCACATGTTCTCACTCATAGGTGGGTGTTGAACAATGACAACACATGGACACAGGGAAGGGAGCATAACACACTCAGGTCTGTTGGGTGGAGGATTAGGGGAGGGACAGAGGGGGTTGGGGAGTTGGGGAGGGATAACATGGGGAGAAATGCCAGATATAGGTGATGGGAATGGAGGCAGGAAACCACATTGCCATGTATTTACCTATGCAACAATCCTGCATGTTCTTTACATATACCCCAGAACCTAAAATGCAATTTTATTTATATTTATATATATATATATATATATATATATATATATATATAAAATAAAGATACAATTCTATGTTAACTTATAAATTTAATTACACCCCAAAATAAAAACAGGTTTCCCTATAACTATACAACAAATAAGGCTGATATAGTTCACACAAATAATAAACTTAACATAAAAAAATTAAAAGGACAAAAACAGTAATAGAAACCCTGAAAAAGAGTAGCAGAGAAAGTATATTATAAGTATAATAATAAGCATATTATGAGTATATTATGAAGTCTCTACAATTAAAGCAGTGAGGTACTTATACATGAATACACAATCCGGAACAGAAAAGAAAACAGTGAAATAAAACAGAGTGGGCTGGCTGCAGTGCTTCATGCTTATAATCCCAGCACTTTGGGAGACCAAGGCAGTAGGATCACTTGAGGCCAGGGTTTCAAGACAAGTCTGGTTAAGACAGTGAAACCCTGTCTCTAACAAAAAACTTAAAAATAAATAGAACAAAATACATTAAACTTAATAAATAATCAAGGTAGCATCAGATATCAGTAGGGCTAGCGAAAATATGAGCTTTATAATAAATGATGTTGAAACATTTAAATGTTTCAATAGATAGAAATGATGTACAGTCATTTAGAAACAAAATTAGATTTGTGCCTCACATCATACACCAGGTTAAATTTCAAATGAATCTGAAAACTAAATATAGAAACATACAAGCAATAAAAGAAAACACAGGTAAATCCTTTACATCCTGTCACTGAGAAGACACTCCCCGAATATAATTCAAAAATCCAGAAAAAAATAAAACTTAACTCATTCAACTCAACAATGATGCAACCTTCAGAAGGGAAGAAATAAAACCAACCCTGTTTTCAAATGGCATGGTTTGCCTACATGAAAAACCCCATAAAATTTACCCCCCAAAAAAAAAATCCTATAACTGAGTTCAGCAATGTTGCAGGATATAAGATCAACAATCAATCAAACACATTTCTATACAATAACACTACACATGCAGAACCCAAGATTAAATGCACCAAACAATTTACAGTCGCTTCAAAGGAAATGAAGGAAGAATATTTTTAACAAAACATGTACAAGATGATATGTATTCTGAAAACTACAAAATGCTGCTGAAAGAAACAGAAAAAGACCTAAATAAATGGAAGGTATATTGTGTTCATATACTGAAAGACTGAACATAGCAATGATGGCAATTCTCCCAAAATGACCTACAGATTTAATGTAATTCCTATCAAAATCCCAGCAAGATTTCTTTTAGACATAGACAAGTTTACTCTGAAATTTATACATAAAACACAGGACCTAGAATAGCCAAAATAATTTTTTAAGTGAGATTAAAATGTATTTTACAACAATAAAATACAGTATTAGCCATAAGCTAATGAAAGAGAGGAATCACTCTATCCAATATTAAAGCTTGCTCCATTATAAAAGTGCATAATCAACAAAGTGTAATACTAGCAGAGGGGCACACACTTATCAACGGGACAGAATAAGAGACTCCCAAAAGACCCACACATATACGCCCAACCGGTTTTTTTTTAACAAAGGTACAAAAGCAATTCAACAAAGGAAGAATAGCCTTTTCAACAAATACTGCTAGAGCAACTGGACAGCCATAAGCAAAAAATAATCATAGTATCTTGACCTAAAACTCATACTTCATTAAAAAAATTAATCACAAATGAAAATGTAAAATACAAAACTAAAAAACTGCACAAAATATAAACATAAGAGAAAACCTTCAGGGTCTGGAACTAGGCAAAGAAATCTTATCCAAAAAGAACAATCTATAAAAGGAAAAATTGAAAAATTGGACCTTAGCAAAATTAAAAACTTTTATTTTGAGGAAGACTATTAAGTGGATGAAAAGGTAAGCTACAGACCAGGAGAACATATTTCCAAACTACATATGCAACAAAAGACTCACACCTAAAATATACAAGTACTCTTGACATCCATCAGGGAAAAAGGCAAACAATCCAATCAGAAAATAGGTTAAGATGTGTACATATATTCCAGTAAGCAGTTATACAGATGGCAAATAAACACATGAGACATGCAACACCACTACCCATTAAGAGAATAAAAAACATCTATATATCAGATATCACTACACACCTATCATAATAGCTAAAAGAAAAAACAGTGAGGACATCAAATACTGACAAGGATTCAGAGAAAGTGTATTACTCATACATTGTTGATGGGAATGTAAAATGGTACACCCATTTTAGAAAAGAGCATAAAGATTTCTTTTTTTTTTTTTGGAGACGGAGTTTCGCTCTTGTTACCCAGGCTGGAGTGCAATGGCGCGATCTCGGCTCACCGCAACCTCCGCCTCCTGGGTTCAGGCAATTCTCCTGCCTCAGCCTCCTAAGTAGCTGGGATTACAGGCACGCGCCACCATGCCCAGCTGATTTTTTGTAGTTTTAGTAGAGATGGGGTTTCACCGTGTTGACCAGGATGGTCTCGATCTCTTGACCTCGTGATCCACCCGCATAAAGATTTCTTACAAAACTAACCATTACAATCCAGCAATTGGACTCTTGGGCATTTATCGCAGTAAAATGAAAACCTATGTTCAAACAAAAACCTGTATCAAATGTTTATAGTAGCTTCATTTCCAGTAACCCCAAATTGGAAACAATCCAGATGTCCATCAACTGCTGAATGGTTAAACAAACTGTGGCATATCTAAACGAATGGATACACATATAGATGTTTGTATTCGCAAAAAGAAACAATGAAAGAACTAGTCCATTGTACAGGGAATAAAAAACGTTGACGGGAAAGAGGTGGAAGCCTATAGTTTAAAACTTGAAACTATGCAAATGTTTTACATGCAGAAACAAAAACAGGAATCACTAAAACCTGAAAACAAACTAAAACAAATTAACCTCACTGTGTATCAAGGTGGTGACATAATCCACAGAAAATATTTTAAAAAATTATTCCAACTGACCTTAAAACATAGCATTTATACTATCTTCAGTGAAATACAGTCTAATGACAAAAAAGAATCTACAAAGAAATGCTACACTTCACCCAGTAGTAATACTGATGTTCTTACTTTAAATCTGTGTTTTAAACATAATTATGTGCAACACACACACACACACACACACACACAGATAGGGCTCAAAGTAATTATACTAATGTTAATACTGGAAAACATTTTCCACTTTAAAAAAGTGTAAAACGAAAGAAGTTACAACCTCCCAAATCAAATTTGAACTGGAAATAGCAGTATGAATTCAAGATATTTTTTCTCTTAAACAAGTTTTTCCTAGTTCAATTGCCTGGAAGGATCTAAAAGAAATGACAATCTGGTAACACCAAGTACGCATCTCTATTTTCCAATTATGCACTCTGAACATCATTCCTTGACTAAAGCATGATAGATTAATTCATTTTCCTATGCCAAAAAGCAAGAAAACAAAGAATGGGGTCATGTCAAAGGAACACGGGAGCAGGAGCTAGCCTCAAGGGGCTCCTACTGGCCTAAGATGGAACCATCTGGCATCACAAAGAATGACTACTGAAGTCATTTGAAACACAATGAATAAAGAGACTAATGTTTATAAATGCTTTTTGTTTTTAAAAAAGAAAAAATTAATTAGACACCTGGAGGTATATAACAACTCATTATGCTGAAAACTGGTGATTAAAAGGAAAGAATTAAGCATTTATCTTGCTTTTTCAGTAGAACTGTATTTCAGAGTAACCAAAAAGCTCCAACAGATGAAGGAAGTTTTTATCCAGGAAAATTACAGCTAGTAAATGCGAAAGGAATGGTAAGATGAGAGAAATCCAATTTTGATACTTCTTTTGAAATAGTTTATTCTAATAATGATTATCTTTGGATATTAACACTATTAATGAAAAGTGGATAGCTTTACAAATAAGTTGTCACCACCACATTTTGTGCCTTCTGAAGTGGTAAAATACAAAATATATGGCATCACCTAGGGAGAGGTCTTTCTAAAAAATTAATGGAAGCCAGGAGTTAAAGACCAGTCTAGGCAACACAATGACACCTTGACCCTACAAAAAAAAAAAAAAAAATTAAAAATAAGCCAGGCATGGAGGAACACACCTGTAGTTTCAGCTACTTGGGAGGCTAAGATGGGAAGATCACTTGAGCCCAGGAAGTTCAAGGCTACAGTGAGCCTTGATTGTGCCACTGCATTCCAGCCTAGGTAACAGAGCAAGACCCTGTCTCAAAAAAATAAAAATAAAAAATAAAAAATCTAAATAAGGCTGTTTAACTCCCAGCATATATAAAGCATGACAAATAGAGGAGTCAAATGCCACTACAGAAGAGCAAGTGGACATATCCAGAATTGGAGAGCTTCTTCAGGACAAATGACCCGATTTCTTCAACAAGTCAATGGATAAAAGGAAAACAGGAAGAGGGTGGGAAGACTCTCCCCTCCCCTTCTTTTTTTTTTTTTTTTTTTTTTTTTTTTTTATTTTTAAAAAAAAAGAGACAGGGTCTTGCTCTGTTGTCCATGCTGGAGTGCAGTGGCACAATCATAGCTCACTGCAGCCTTGACAGCCTGAACTCAAGCAATTCTCTTGCCTCAGCCTCCAAAGTAGTTGGGACTACAGGTGCATACCACCATACCTGGCTAATAGAAGACTTCTTGATAAAAAGAATTTTAAAGGGACATAACAACAAATACAAAAAGTGGTTGGATCCTGATTCAAACATACTAACTATAAAAAGACATTTTCTAGAAAACAGAAAATTAAATATGGACTAGTTATTAATTGTATTTAAAGAATTGCTGCTAACTCTGTTAAGTAAAATAATGACACTGTGGCTATTAGAGAAAATGTCTCTGGCAGGGCAGCAAAGATAGCCTCAAATGATCCTAACCACCCAGTATTCACACTATTGTGTAATTCCACTTAATTGTAATTTCATCTCATTGAGTGTAGATTGGCCTAATGACTTGTTTTTAACCAAGAGAATATAGCAAAGGTGATGGAACATCATTTCTGGGCCTAGGCTACATGAAACTGTGACTTCCACCTCACTAGCAGACTTTCCTTTGTTGGCACTGATGAAGCAAAACACCACATTAGAGATGCCCACATGGCAATGAACTGAAAACAACCTCTGGGCAACAACTTTCAAGAAACTGAATTCTGCCAACAACCACATAAGCTTAGAAGCAGATCCTTCCCCACTTTGCTGCCCTGCCAGAAACCACAGCCCCAGCCTTAGAGACCTGGTGCAGAAGACCTCTCAAATCTATGTCCAAACTCTGGACCTTCATCAACTCTGAGATAATTCATGTGTACTGTTTTAAGCTGCTAAGTTTGTAGTAATTTGTTAGGGATTAATAGATAACTCAGGCCAGGTGCAGTGGCTCATGCCTATAATTCCAGAACTCTGGGAGGCTGAGGTGAAAGAGTGCTTGAGTCCAGGAGTTCGAGACTAGCCTATGCAACATAGCGAGACCCATCTCTACCAAAAAAAAAAAAAAAAAATTTTTTTAATAAAATAATGAAATAAAAAA
>NW_022436947.1:10335678-10411151 GCF_009761245.1 Sapajus apella
AAAAAAAAAAAAAAAAAATTTTTTTAATAAAATAATGAAATAAAAAATAACTAATAAAATGTCCTCTTCTTCATGTATACTGAAAGAGTTAGGAATAAAATAACTTATATTTACTTTAAAATATACCAGAAGAAAGAAAAAGAGGTGAGTGCAAATACAGGTTGAAATTTATAGAATGTCAATGTAGTATTGTTAGTTACCATTACTCAAAGCAAAACTCAAGTCAACTTATTAGTACTAAGCACCTGAAAATGTTTGAGCATGTAGTAATTATCTCTAAGGACTCAAAGCACTTTGGGAACACATACCTACATACTCCACACAAATCAATGGAGCAACCATTGGGAAAAAACAATAGGAACAAAATAAAACAAACATTCCTATACAGAAGAATGATAAAATAGGAAATTCTCAATAAACAAATATAAAACTAAAAAGCTCACTAATGTGATTTGGTGTCTTCCCAAAACAAACAAAAATCTATCTGCTGAGACATTAATATAAAAAAAAGGCTCAATTGCTGAATATCTCACAAGGCTTGAATTATCAATTATCAATCTTTTCAGTAAATAAATGGCCCTTCAGAATATATTTCAAAATTAAGAACTACCCCCTTTCTACCTAATGCAAAGATCATTAAATTTGGCCATGCTCTAGCAATGATTTACTGCTTAGTAAACACATTCTTCAAGACTCAGACAAAATAACAATATTCACAGAGGGATTACAAAGATTTAAGGTGCAGTAACTCACGTCTACAATCCCAGCACTTTGGGAGGCTGAGGTGGACAGATCATGAGGTCAAGGGATTGAGACCATCCTGGCCAATCTGATGAAACCCCATCTCTACTAAAAACACAAAACATTAGCTGAGCATGGTGGCACATGCCTGTAGTCCCAGCTACTCAGGAGGCTGAGGCAGAAGGCAGAGGTTGCAGTTAGCTGAGATTGTGCCACTGCACTCCAGTCTGGCGACAGAGCGAGATGCCATCTCAAAAAAAAAAAAAAAAAAAAAAAGATTTCAGAAATCAAACTGTTTCTAAGCACTCTCAAAGGCTTCATTTTTATGTAATTAATTTTACTAAAATAAGCACTATCATCTAATTAAATCAACTTCTTAAAATACCTTTGCTGGGCAACAATTTAGCGAATTATGAACGATAATATATGGATGCGGGGGAGGGTGTATGTCTTTAAAAAATTACTCTGTAATATCAACTCTTTGCTATCTTGTGTCAAAAAAAGACCTTCAGAGTCTAAATCTCTAATTTTGTATGAGGAAAAAAAAATAAAAGGTTAGAGAAACTAAATGATTGATCTAAAATTACCAATTAATCAGTGGTAGAACTGGGATTAGAGCTTGAGTCTCTGGTTCTAGGTCAGTGTTCTCTCAATACCACACTGTTTCAATTCTTTCATGTTTTTGTTTGCACCAGATCCAGCTTTTGCCACAGTATAATACAGTAATTTAAACTGCACTAAGGATGACAGGTCAAACCAATATTAATTAATCCAAATCTAATTACTTAATGAGAATTCTTCTCTCACCCCCTAACAGGTACCTCTGACCAAGGTCCTAAGTCCTGTGGTAAAGCATGTTTCAAAGTCTCTTCCTCAGAAACACCCGAGAGGAGCTACAAATATTTTAAAATTACATTTGTGAGACCCTGTCTAAAAATAAAAAAATAAACCCAACAAATATATTTAACTCTTTAAACTACTAAAAAATTCAAAAGTATTATAGATCAAATATTACCACAATGGATAATACCCTATGTAAAAACTTGTGTATCTTGTATTTTGTGTTAGGCTTGGAATAAAACTTCTCCCAGCATCTCTGCATATACATGAATTATTTTCTACCTGTGTCCCTGACTAATGGCTGTAGTTGTAAGCTGGTCTTTCAAAAACTCATTTCTATATATGTCTGTTCGCATAAAATTCACAAATAAATTCATACCTAGAACATATTTGATAAATAGGCAAGGCTGTTTGGTTTTAATGCTCTCTCCATAGATTAATAAGAGATATGTCATACAGCAAATCACAATATGGATTGCTGTAGCACAGAATATAAGTTTGGAGCGCTTTTCTGTTTAAATTATTATATGGAACATGAGCAGTTCAGTGACACAACTGAAATCAAGTTTATTACAGGTAATAACTCTCCTCACTCAACTGTCAGATGACCTACACTTACGTATCTTAGAGCTCTCAGCCTTTCTTTGTTAAATTCAAAATGCTCATCAGTTCACAAAACATTAGTTCGTTACTATACTATGACTGCCTCACATGCCAGCCAACATGTTTCAAAAGCACTACTGTCTTTATAATTCAGTATCCATTTTTGCAATTTAAAAAACATTATTGCACTGTATGAATGGAAAATAGAAACACAAAAGCCTACTATTAATATTAATCCCCTTAAAACAATAATGGGCACCAGATTATCCAGAAGAAGAAAATTTCATGTACTAGACTCTACCAGTTAAAGTACAAACGAAATGCTGAGAAAACAGTTTTTAAAATCACATCAAAAGCTAAAAGTAAAGGTGTGCCAATTATGGATTTATTGACTCTCACCTCTAAAGTCAACCTTTTTGTCTCGTCTTTGAAAATGGATTTGGGCCCTTTATTTTTCCTTTACCAGCTAGCACAATGTTTAACAGTGTCAGTAAGAGGTTTAACAGCAAGGCACAGCAAGTAAGGGTTTTTTGTCGTTGGAGCATTTTTTTGTTTGGCTTCTTGGTTCAGGTATGCTTGCCCTGCATGCTCTTGCAGCATATATAGCTCCTCTAACTCTTCATTCCTGCCATACAGGTTTCTCTGACATCAGCCTCCAGCAGCATACACAGCTTCAATGCCCAGTTCCTGTGCCTGAGCAGCTTCCCTAGCACCAGGTTCCGCATCTGAATACATACTAATTATGGGTATTTTTGCACTTAGTCTCTTGACATTCAGCAAGCCTGTTCAAACTAATGACTTTAACCAAGGCTTTCTTTAGCTCAGAAATTTTCTTGTTTTTTTTTTTCCTTTATTTCTATATTTTTCTAATCTCTTTCTGGGCCTATTATCAGGTTGAAGGTGCAGGGGTACAGGGCTGCTATATACAATTATGCAGTTTGTACTGTGCACTAGAAGATCCCACTGAAGAGTGAAAGCTGAAATTCAGCCTGTGTCCCACCCATCAAGTCTTACATCCTGGTCAAAGAGCATCATCTTCTCATTAAGCCATGCGTCCTGAAGGTGAGAAAAGGTAGACCTTCAGGATCAAGGCTAGCCTCCATGTTCAACTTTTCATTAATATTTTCCTTATCTTTCTGCTTTTGTGTTAGATTCCAAGTCTTTTTTCTGTCTATGCATGTAACTATAAACAAATGTGTATATGTAATTACAGAAAATAATCACTTTTGTGAGATCTTCATCACATTCTAGTACTTTGGGACTAGGCCCAAAATAATAGATTATTTTATAATCTAGGGCCATCAAAATTTTTAAAAAATTTGCAAGTAACCCAGTGCACAAGCTTTTCTGTTCAAGTACCCTCTAAATTAATTTTGAAAATCTATGCACATCCTCAACACTTTTAAATTGTAAAATGTTTCATACCTTATAGTTATTGCAAAGGTTGTGATTTCCAGTGTACTCTAAATATTGTTAATTTTTAATAAAGTTGTTATATATGTTCTTTTAAAAGTATCAATTGAATAAAAATACCATCATCTATTTTTTAAATGTACAGCCTCTTCTTACACAGTAAAAAATTTATATTATCTTGGTTTCTCACTTCTCCCACAGAATTTTACAAAATGTAATATATGCTGGAAGGTCTTTCATTTTTCACTTCACATGACTTCTCTGGGAAAATGCAGTATAAAATAAAATAAACTTTTTTGGTTTTTGAAGTGATTTTCAAAATTTCTTCTGGATACTATTATCAATTTTGTAAGTATACTATTGACCAAAATAATATAAATATATTAGAAACTTTGACAGAGAATGATTAAATATAGAGTAAAGGTATTAGAGATCATTGTCAAAGACACGTGTACTCTTGAAAGAATTATCTCATGTATATATGAATATCACTGCTAGAATAAAATGGGATTCAGCATCAACTCTCTCTCTCTCTCCATATACATATACACATTTTTTTTTCTTTTTTGAGACAGTCTTGCTCTGTTGCCCAGGCTGGAGTGCAGTGACATGATCATAGCTCACTGCAGCCTCAAATTCCTGGGCTCAAGTGATCCTCACGCCTCAGCCTCCTAAGTAGCTAGAGCTACAGGAACAAAACACCACACCAGGCTATTTAATTTTTTGTAGAGAAGGGGTCTCACTATGTTGCCCTGGCTATTCTCCAACTCCTGGCCTCTAGTGATCCTCCCTTGCTCACATAAAGACAAGGGAACAGAAGGAATTTCTGTTATTACAGTTTGAGAATGCAAAATCTGAAAATCAAAATCAGAATGTTTCAAAATCTAAAAACTTTTTGAGTTCTGACATGACACTGCAAGGAAATGCTCATGGGAGCATTTCAGATTTCAAATTTCAGATTAGGGATGCCCAACTGCTAAGTATACATTAACATAATGCAAATATTCCAAAATTGTAGAAATTCCAAAATCCAAAACACTTCTGGCCTTAAGGTATTTCAAATAAGGGATATTCAACCTGGACTCTTCCTGTATTGTTAACTTTTTTTTAACCACCTTCCAAATTACCTGCCAAAAATAGCATGCATAATGAGCTATCTTTAAAAATTATTTATGATCTATCACTCCAGGCACAGTGGCTCATGCTTGTAATCTCAGCACTTAGGGAGGCCGAGGTGGGCAGATCGCCTGAGGTCAGGAGTACAAGGCGAGCCTGGCCAACATGGTGAAACCCCAATCTCTACTAAAAATAAAAAAAAAAATTAACCAGGTGTAGTGTTGTGTGCCTGTAATCCCAGCTACTCGGGAGGCTGAGGCAGGAGAAGCACTTGAACTCAGGAGGCGGAGGTTGCAGTGAGCCAAGATCGTGCCACTGCATGCCAGCCTGGGTGACAGAGCAAGATCTGCATCAAAAAAAAAAAATTATTTATGATCAACTAAAAAATTGATTAGGTCTTCCTTTTGTTTAAAAGAATTCAGAACCACCTTTTTTGCATTTAGCAAGCAACCAGTAATAACAATACTGCTGGTGAACAGACCACATTTTTGAGGAGCAAGGGCCACAGGCAAGTTCTTAGGCAGATCAATTTTAGGAAAGAATCCACAATAGTAAGACTTGGGAAACTGAACCTTTTAAAACTATTTTTTGCCCAGCTATCCAGTGGAAGGTCTACATGTAATTCCAGGGATAAGCATGCCTGAATTTGAAGATGCTCAAAATTAGCTACTAAAAACTAACATTGCTGGGTCATAAGAGTACTTAAAATTTTTAAAGACTTAACTTTATTCACATCACTTTTCTATTTAAAAAGCCTTTGATGGCTCCTCACTTTAAAAAAAAATAAAACTCACACTCACTAACATGGGACATAGGATCCTACATAATTTGTGTTTATAATCAAAGCAATTTACACAAACACAACTCTCCATTTTTTTCTTATTTAAGAGTAGTATTTGTTATTTGCTAAAATGAGATAATATTTAAAATTTCAGGCAATACCAAAAAAAAGGCATTTAAAAAATAAAAATCACCCCAATTACTACAACCCAGAGACAATCACTTAATATTTTGGTAAATTTCCTTGCAATTTTTTCTATATACACAGGCATACGAATCATGTGTGTGTGTTTTTAAAATATAAATCGAATCAAACCATTTTAAAATCAGGGTTTTTTGTTTGTTTGTTTGTTTTTTACCATTTTCTCTTTTACATGGCAGTGTATCTGAAGCATTTTCTCTATACCATTAAAAAATATTCCAGAACTTACATTGCTGTGGCAGCCCAATAGCCTATCATAATTCAAGGATGTATCAAAAAACTGTCTCATTAAATCCAATAAATCTCCGGGCAACGTATCTCCATCAACAGGATTAGATACCTGCTAGCAGATTAATTTGCAATTCACACATTCTCAGATTTATATAAAAATAAGTGCTGCCCTGTATGCCCTGGAAAAGGTTAGAATACGATAAAAAATTCAAGATATCTTAATTTCCTCAAAAGAGTAAAATTCAAAGAGTTCTATTTTCAATATATTTAAATTTTTTACAGAGAGTAGTACATCCCTTAAATGCATTTGTGATAAGTGCTCATTATCTTCTGATATGCAGAATCATAAAGAAATTATAAACAGAAGGGAGTTCACTAACAAATAATGAGGAGAATAAATGTTAATCATGCAGAGAGGAAAGTGGCAAGTGATTCTTAACAATATCAGCCAAGCCACCTTGAATAAATACTATCTTATAATACTGTAACTATGAAATACATCTTAATAAAAACTGAAAAAACTTACTAAAATCATTAAAAATGGTGAATGTGGAGAGAAATAAGGACAAAGACACCATTTCATATATGCAAAGTCTAAGAAAAGAAGTACATGATAGAGGATCCAGCCCATTAAGTGCCTTGTATAAACTTTAGGGAAAAGTCTGCCTCCAAGCATCTTTCTGGTTATGATATGTTACACTAACCAATTTCCTAAATTGGAGCTGCTGAATATGCACATGGGTAAGGATAAATTCCTACATTCAAGAAATGCAAAAAAATGGCTAAAGAAATTAAATCAGTACTCAAAGAAAGGTGTAGCTCATTTCCCTCTTTCAAAGTCTCCCCTCAAGCCTCACCCAACGGTGGAAGTACAATTCTCTGAATTTCAGTTCTGCAGCATATACTGCTTTTGTCACTTTCTCAAACAGCCTTTGCTACCTCCTAGTGAACCATGTATGGACAATGCATCATCAGAGATTCTCTCTCTTCTACCTTCTAATAGATCAGGCTATTATCTGCAATCAGTGAGCGCCTAACAATCTGTTTATGGTAAAAATAGGAATTTGAAAAGCCATAATTGCTATTCAAATACCACTATGTAGCAATAAAAATATAAATTTTTAAAAAAGGTTTGTCTTTAACCTGTCACCCATCATAGCATTTGTAGAAATGAAGATCTTCATAGATGCCAAAGACTTAAACTTTCAGACCTAGATGTATGAATTTTCCATTCATCTGAAATTCTAAGATCTGGAAGAAACTACTTTATTAAACTAGAAGTTACATTCAGCGCTTCAAAAATCTATGTCTCTCACTTCCCAGTCATCAATGCTAAAAGAAACAAGGAGAAAAGTTTGTTGTTGTTGTTGTTTTTTAATGTATGTCTCATTTTGCACAAGGAAAGAATTCATAAACAAATTTCACTGCTTCCAAAAATATCTTCCATTTGATATTTCACATGTAAACAAATGATATAAATTTTAGGGAAAAACACATTGACTTTCAACTACTGTCCCCAGCACAAACTGCTGAGTAAAGTATGATATGTGTACCTATGTGTGTACATGTATGTACACTGATAGGTAAATATCTTCAAAGATGAAGGCAGGGAGTTAATTCATGCATTCTCAACAAAAATAAGGAAAATAAAGGACTAGCTAAACTGTCACACATTTGAAGTCAAGCAATTTGCTATCTAATCCCAAATGATCACTTTCCTTACAGGGTTTCAAGTTATATGCACTAAACAGTTTCTTGACACCACACAGTAACAGAAAAAAAAAAAAATCAACAACAAATCTGGCATTTTCTCAAATAACTAAACCATAGAGATACCAAATGTCCCAGAAATTCCACTGCTAAGACATATACCCAAGAAACGAAAACATGTCTACAAAAATCTTGTACAAATGTATATTATAGCAGCATTATTCACAATAGCCAATAAGTGGATATAATCCAAATGTCTATCAACTAATGCAGAGATCCCAAACCCCTAGGCTACAGACCAGTATCAGTTCAGTTCCTATTAGGAACTGAGACACACTGCAGGAGTTGAGCGGCCGTGGGCTAGCAAGCATTACAGCCTGGGCTCTGCCTCCTGTCACACCAGCGTAGGCACTAGATTCTCATGGAGCACCAACCCTGCTGTGAACTGCACATGCAAGGGATCTAGGTTGGGCACTCCTTATGAGACTCTTTGTGTTGTTATTGTTTTGTGGTTTTGATTTTGTTCCTTATAAGAATCTAATGCCTGATGATCTGAAATGGAGCAATTTCATCCTGAAACCATCATCCCCATCACCCCCATCCGCGGAAAAACTGCCTTCTACAAAGCCAGTCCTTGGTGCCAAAAAGGTTAGTGACCACCGAACTAATGAGTAATGTGGTATATCCATCCATACAATAGAATACTACCAGCCATAAAAAGGATATAGTAGTGATACATGATACAATACAGATGAACTTTGAAAACAATATCATAAATGGAAGCCAATCACAAAAGGCCATATGTTATGCGACTCCATTTATAGAAAAAGTCTGAAATAGGCAAATCTATAGAAACCGAAAGTAGTTTACTGGTTGCTTGGGGATGGAAGAATAAGTGGGTAACAGCCAAAGACTACAGTTTTCCTTTTGGGATTATGAAAATGTTCTAAAATTGACTGCAGTAACGGTCACATCTGTGAATCTATCAAAAATCCTTTGAATCAAATACCCTAAAGTAGATGAACTGTATGGTACATAAATTACATCTCAAAAACACTATTACATTAAGAAAACAACCAAGAAATAATTATGTTCAAAGAATTAGAGGAAATGATCCCTATCTTAAAATTAATCAAAATACTGATATTAAAAAACTATTAAAAGCTGCTAGGCAAATCAAGTTCTGTAATAAACTGCAGTCTATAAATTTTTCAAGGTCTCATTAAAAACATTATCTGTAAAATCATAAATAACTTCATAATAAAAATCTTTTAAAACTCCAAGATTTAAATAAGAAGCTTTCTATTGTTCCAAGTCTTTTCAAATATAGTAACTCCACCTTAGAGATAACCAATTTCACTTAAGATTTTGCTGAAACTCATTTAAAAAATACAAAATGGACTTAAAACAGTAATGTGACATTCTGAATATGGTTGATATGACTCCTTACAGCCCTAAACCAAAACTGCATTAAAAAGAGAAAAGTAGGCCGGGCGCGGTGGCTCAAGCCTGTAATCCCAGCACTTTGGGAGGCCGAGGTGGGTGGATCATGAGGTCAAGAGATCGAGACCATCCTGGTCAACATGGTGAAACCCCGTCTCTATTAAAAATACAAAAAATCAGCTGGGCATGGTGGCGTGTGCCTGTAATCCCAGCTACTCAGGAGGCTGAGGCAGGAGAATTGCCTGAACCCAGGAGGCGGAGGTTGCAGTGAGCCGAGATCGCGCCATTGCACTCCAGCCTGGGTAAAAAAAGGGAAAACCCGTTTCAAAAAAAAAAAAAAAAAGAGAAAAGTCATAAAAATGGCTAGTTAATTCGCTCATTTAGTTTTTTAACAAATATTATGCTTGAACTATAATGATACTGGAGGAAAATTCCATACCTTCTATGGAGCTTTTGGTCTAATTGGGAAAACAGTTATGAATCAAGTAATTATACATTTTAATACTTAATTATAAGAGGCCAGGTGCAGTGGCTCGCACCTCTAATCCCAGCACTTTGGGAGGTCAATGCGGGTGGATGAAACCCTGTCTCCACTAAAAATACAAAAATTACCCAGGTGTGGTGGTGCACACCTGTAGTCCCAGCTACTCAGGAGTCTAGGGCAGGAGAACAGCTTGAACCTGGGAGGCAGAGGCTGCAGTAAGCCGAGATCACACCACCGCACCCCAGCCTGGGTGACGGAGCAAGACACCATCTCACATTCACAAAAACACACACACATGTAATTACAAATTGTAAAAAGTGATATATCAGATAGGTACATGTTGCTATAAAAGCATTTAATTGTAGGGGCAGGGGAATGGGTGCCAGATCAATGGGGAAAGAGGGTCAGGTAGGATTTCCTGAGAATGTAACATTTTAGCTGATAGCTGAAGTTAGATTTTATGACTTTTCTGATGGAACTTCTTAATCAAAAGAGTAAAGGGAAGAAAGATGACAGTGACAGGAAAGGAAAACGAACATATCCAGGCTTGCTTAAAATAGCTTATTACAGCATTTCTATGTACATAAGACAACTTCCTTAACAACAAATACATGGGTGATATTGACCATAATAAATAGTTATGCTGGCTGGGCGCAGTGGCTCACACCTGTAATCCCAGCACTTTGGGAGGCCAAGGCAGGTGGATCACAAGGTCAGGTGTTCGAGACCAGCCTGGCCAACATAGTGAAACCCCATCTCTACTAAAAAAAAAAATTAGCAAGGCATGGTGGCATGTACCTGTAATCCCAGCTACTCAGGAGGCTGAGGCAGGAGAACTGCTTGAACCCAGGAGGTGGAGGTTGCAGTGAGCTGAGAGCACACCACTACACTCCAGCCTGGGCGACAGAGTGAGACTCTGTCGCAAAAACAAATAAATAAATAAATAAATATAAATATTAGTCATACTAAAAAAAGTAGGAATATTTTTGAAGTATTAAATACTAACATTTACAAAATCAAAGTTTACACCAAACCCAAGTATCTTCCTTCTAAACATACATCTTCACATAAATATGATTTCATAAAAGTTCTGATAAAAAGGCAGATAATTTAAAAATCATACTATCTGAAGAGAAAATACTATACTTATGGAAAGATTAAACTCTCAAAAAAATTTTTTTTTTTTTTGAGACTTGAGTCTCACTCTGTCACTCAGGCTGGAGTGCAATGGCATGACTTCAGCTCGCTGCAACCTCGGCCTTCTGGGTTCAAGCAATTCTCATGCCTCCACCTCCCAAATAGCTGGGAGCACAGGTACGCACCACCACGTCCTGGTAATTTTTGTATTTTTAGTAGAGATAGGGTTTCACCATGTTGGCCAGGCTGGTCTCAAACTCCTCACCTCAAGTGATCTGCCCACCTTGGCCTCCGAAAGTGCTGGGATTACAGGCATGAGTCACCGCACCCGACCGATTCTCAATTTCTTAACCTTAAACAAATAAGTCTCAAAATAAATGTGCAAATCACTAACGAAACCAAAAATAAAATCTCATTTTAACTCTTAGTCAATAAGCATTTAAAACAACTACTTAACAATCACTTCTCAGCCTTTTGGCTAAGATCAAGAATAAATACGCTAACAAATAATGTTATACTTAGTTGACCCTTGAACAATGCGGGGGCACAGGCACCAACTCCAAAGCAACTGGAAAAGCCTTGTATGACTTTTGACTCCCGTAAACGTCAACTGCTAATAGCTTACTGTTGACCAGAAGCCTTATCAATAACATGAACAGCCTAACACATATTTCATGTTATATGTATGACATACTACATTCTTAACAATAAGCTAGAGAAAGGAGATTGTTATTAATCATAAGGAAGAGAAAAATATTATTAAATGAAAGTGGATCATCATAAAGATCTTCATCCTTGTCATCTTCATGTTGAATAGGCTGAGGAGGAGAATGAGAAGGGATTGACTTTCTTTCTCCAGGTGGCAGAAGCAGAAGAAAATCATGTATAAGTGGACCTCCAAATTCAAATCCATGTTGTTCAAGGGTCAACTATATTTATGTTCCACAATTTTTTTCCCATCAGATAGCAAGAATAAGCAGTTAATGAAGGAAAATCCTGAGCAAGAGACCAAAGAACTCTGGGGATCAAGTCTTATGTTATTACATTAACATAACTATGAGAAACTCATAGGCCTATAAGATAGAACACTCTATTCCAAAAGAACTAAACACAGATTTCTGCTTCTGAATATAACAGAATAGTCTGTAATAGACCAACACTCCCTCTCAAACTAGAAAACCTGTATTAAATTGGGAGAAAGCTCTTAAACTATAAGAGACTTTCTGAGGTAGCTAAGACTTCAAGGTGGCAAGGAACTCACTGAAGGGTATCTCATTCTGTGCAGCTTTCCCTTTCAACGTTATGTCACCTATTTCTTTAATGGCGCAGGGCAAGGGGCTGAGAAGCCCAACAAGGACAGCCACTAGGAGGCAGAGAACTCAGCAAAACTTGGCAATTTCAAGGGAGTAGGGGGACAAAACTTGGTAAGACAAGCTAAGTCGTGAGGAGTCAAGATCCCACAGTGTAAGAAGGCACAGAAGAACAAATCTGACAGTACTGATTTTACTCTTAACAGATTTGTCAGCTTTTAAACAGCACATGGCAAAAGGCAAAAAAGCCAGCAGAAAGCAATTAAAAAGGAAGAAGGAGCTTTTAAAACTCTCATGAGTCTGGAGAGGAAAAAAGCTAGAGAAGCCCTAAAAACACCTAATCTCTTAACTGAGATCCCTAGAGGGCTGCCAAGCTGGAGCAAATTACAGGTAGAACAAGTTTTATAAGGCTGAAAACCCAACCTCAAGTCAGCTCAGTACTTGACAGCTTCAGTGATCTCTATCTGCCTGCAAGAAGATGGGTGAACCTGAAGATGTATAAATCTATCTGGAGAAATGCATCATTATGGATACAAAATTTGTATCTAAAATTCTGCATATGGTGTCTGGCACTCAATCAAAAAGTTGCCTAATAATAATTATTACTATTATGTTATTATCAACATTTAATAATATACAATATAATATGTAATTCAATAATATATAATTAACATACATTAATATACAAATATATTAACTATTATTATTATTTGGCCTAACAAGATGCAAAACCAAAAGAAAAATGATGATGGAAATGGGCCTATAGGTAATCCAGATAGTGGAGTTTTCAGACACAGACTTTAAAGTAATTTGATTAATATGATAAAAAAAATAGGTAACAAGAGATTTTTCACCTGAGATTTAGAATCTACCTTAAAAAGAGAGATAACCAAATAAAAATTCTAAAACTAAAAAGTACTATAACCAAAATTAAGAATAGATGGGTTAAAAAGCAAGTTGGACATAGTTAAATACAGAATAAGTGAACTGAAATATAGGCAAGTAAAAACTATACAGAATGAGTAAGGGGAGGAAAAAAATTATAAAAATAACAGAAGAAAGCAGGAGACATATGGGAGATGATCGAAAGTATAATAAAAATTTAATTGGAGTTGCAGAAGAAAGGAGACAAAAATGGGGCAGAAACAGTATTTTTTAAAAGTCAAAATTTTTTCACAACTCATCAGTCAAACTACAAATTCAAGAGATGCCAGAAACTCCAGAGTACAAACAAAGAAAACCATTCTTAGATGCATCACTGAAAAGCTGTTTAAACTTAAAGAAAAAGAGAAAGACAAAAAGAAAGGCAAGTTAACAAGAAAGGCACATTACCTTACAAGAAGCAACAATAAGCCTGACAGCTGATTTTGCAACAAAAACAATGGAAGCTAGAAGACAATGAGCTGAGATCTTTAATGTGCTTCAAGAAAATAACAGCTAATAACACAGAATTCTACAGTCAGTTAATACATTCTTTAAGTATGAAAATAAATATATTTCAAAACACGCAAAAACTGAGATTTCAGTACCACCAAGCTCCTCAAAAGGAGTTCTTCAGACAGAGGAAAATTAATATCAGATGGAAGCATGTAAATACAAAAAGGAATAAAGAACAACGGAAAGGGCAAATATTAACTGTACAAAATAGTCTCTGGATTTAAATGTAGACTTGAAATGCACGACAATGATAACATAAAAGCAGGAGAGCGAGACATACCATTCAAAATCCTAATGAATATGCAACTCTTATGTACCACAGGAGTGCTTGTGGTAATCTAGTGTAACCACCAAAAAAATAGTAAAGAATATATAACTAACAAGCTAACAGAAAGGGAGGAATTAAATAATATTTTTTAAAACACTTGATTAATCCAAAAGAAGGCAACAATGGAGAGAAAATGAAATATAGAACCAGTAAGACAAACAGAAAATAAAATGATAGACATAAACCCCAATTTATCAATAATTATATTAAATGTTAATGAGCTAAATATACTTCAGATTTAATTAAAAACAGGCAAACAAAAATCTGTTTATTCTTAACAAGAAACAGACCTCAAATATAAAGCTACAGGAGCATTAAGAGCAAAAGGAGAGGGAAAGTTATACTATGCAAGCAAACAGTAGCCAAAATAAAGCAGGTGTAGCTATACTAAGCCTTTGAGGCAACAAACAAGAAGTGTTACTAGAGATAAAAAGGGACATGTTATAATGAAGAAGAGCCAATTTACTAGAAAGATTTAAGTTTGTATGTGCCTAGTAACATGACTTCAAAATACATAAAGCATATAGTTTAATTCTTTATAGAACTAAAAGGAGAAATATACAAATCCATAATCACAGTAAGATACATTCAACACTTAACCTCAAGACACCTCTCTCTGTGTAATGAATAGAAAAAAAGGCAAAAAAAAAAAAAAAAAATTCAGTAAGGATAGAGAAGATTTGAACAACACAATAACAAAATTTACAAACTTTACCTTAATAAAGTACATAGAAGACAGTAGTTAACAGCAGAATACATAGTCTTTTCAAGGGTAAATAAACATTTATAAAAATGCTGAGCCATAAAATAACTATCAATAAAGGTCTGAAATCATTCAGAGTGTGTTCTCTAATCATAGTGAAATTATAAGAGAAAGATAACTAGCAAATCCCCAAATGTTCGGAAAGAAAGCAATATACTTGTTCAAAAAAACAAAAAACAAATAACTCACAGGTCAAAGAATAAGCCAAAATAAAATTTGAAAAACATTTTTATGTAAATGATAATGAACATGTAACATACCAAAACTTGTGGGACACAGCTAAAATGTGTTGAGAGGAAACCCTACAATGTTAGGCTATGTAATCTACAGCCTAGTTTTCCAATTATTATTAACTACCAATTCAAAATATAAGTTATGTTAGAGTACTTCAATCTAATTAGCTGCCATTTAACAACTTTTTTAAGGACAGATTTATATTAGACTACTTAAATTATTACTAGGTAATGACTATAAATAATATTTCCTTTCTCTTTGTATACTTTTTTAAACATCGATTAATCTTAATAAGTAACATTTCATCATAAGCAAAACCCATTAAAACAAACAATATTTGTTTATCTACAGTATAAATATATATATATTGTAGTCTATAGAATGTTACTTTGACTTCATGGGTTTTTACAAATATTCATAACCAAGTCATGAAGTTCTCATTAAACAACAAAAAAAATTTTCTAAGAGAAACATCTCCACAATGCGCAAAGATGATAAAAAATATTTTCTTCAAAAGTCCTTCATATTAATACATTTTAATACTGCTGGACTTCTCAGAGCTTTATCTGACCACCCCTTAGTAAGCAACAATCTACAGAGCCAGCCATTCACAAAACAAGCCCTGGGAAATCCAGAAGTAGAGAAGATATCTGGATCAATTATCCTAAGATTGAACCTATAAAGATCTAGCAATTTTATAAATATTCCACTCTATGGTCCCTCATCAGAAATTTCTGACAAATGATATAGCAAACAATAATCAGGGAGCTCTAAATTCTCAACCGTTTATTCTTTGAAACATACATATTAAAATGTCTATAAATAGCTGTATCTCTAAAATTACAGTCTAGGAAATCTCTCATATTTTCAAAAACGATTTCTGAATGACTGAAATACAGCAAACTCATTGCCACAAGTGGCTGAAATGTATCTTATCTACATATAAAACATCACAAAGGCCAAAAATCATTCATCAAAAACCTATTTAAATATTTACCTAAAAGTTATGCAAATAAAACAACTATTTGCCCAACTGCTCAAAAAATTCTACATAAACCTGGCAACATTTTATCCAGATAAAAAGTGTTTCTACACAAGAAGCTGATGCCCATGAAAGAATCATAACTTGCCAAAAGTCACAAATATCTAATTCTAGGAATTAGCTATAAAGACAAATTCTCATCCTGCGTCTATCTCATATATTTCTTCCATCCTGAGTGTTTTTATTTTTCTGAAGTTTTAACAATCCCAGACTAAAAAACACAGAACCTTCAGTGGCCAGTAAGGTTCCCAAGCAAGGTCAGTGTCCTTAAATCTCAGTTTAAAGTAGGGAAAGAAAAGTAAGAAAAGAAAGGGATAATAGTCTCCAGTCTCCTGGGAGTTGCATTCCTCCAAACTAGTGGTTCACAAATTGTACGTTGCAGGAGCCTACAGAATTATAACAACACCTCAAATCCATTTGTGCAACCATGTTTATCTGTACACCAAATACACAATAAATTTCATAAATATGTCCTGTTTTTCAATTATATGTAATTAACAAAAATCAAAATTCACTTAAAAGCTAAAATAAAGGGCTAGAGGAGGAAGAAAAAAAAGTTATCAGAAGTATTATCACTTCTGAATTATAAGCATTCTCCAGACATCTCGAACGACCTGTCTCTGATTTAAACATTTTTTTCTTCCAAATTACCAAGGATAATGCCAAAATGAACCCAGAGTGCCCAGAGTGCTGTCTGTCTACACAGATAGAAGGAAAATAAACTGATGTCTTTAATCCAGCAACTCAACATTTAGGGATTTATCACCAATGAGTTCAAAATTTTTTTCTGACCCGGGTGCAGTAGCTCACGCCTGAGCTACTTTGGGAAGCCGAGGCACATGAATCACCTGAGGTCAGGAGTTCAAGACCAGCCTGACCAACATAGAGCAACCCTGCCTCTACTAAAAATAAAAAAATTTAGCAGGGCGTGGTGGCACATGCCTGTAATCCTAGCTACCTGGCAGGCTAAGACAGAAGAATCGCTTGAACCTGGGAGGCAGAGGTTGCAATGAGCTGAGATGGTGCCACTGTACTCCAGCCTGGGTGACAGAGCCAGACTCCTTTTAAAAAAAAAAAATTGGCCAGGCATGGTAGCATGTGTCTACAGCTCCAGCTACATGCGAAACTGAGGCAGGAGGACTGCTTGAGCCCAGGAGGTCAAGGCCACAGTGAACTATGATCGTGCCATTGCACTCCAACATCAGTGACAGAGCAAAACCCTTTCCCTAAAAAAAAAAAAAAAAAAAAAAAAAAAAAAAGATAATATAGAAGAATACTTAATAGTATAAGCATTTATTATATGTTAAGGAGGAAAAAGCAAATACAGAACAGTAAACTCAGAACAATAATAAATTGAAAAATATATAATACACTGCAAAAGATCTGGAATGATAAATAATATTTAAAGGGTGACTAGTAATCTTTAGGTAGTGATATCAAGGGTAATGTAAATTTTGTTTCTGTGGGTCTATATTTTGTAAATAATAAACAGAGCGTTTTTTGCATCAAAATATATTTGCATATATAAATATATTAATAGATCATATAAAAAGTGTCTATTATCTATAAAACATATTGAAATACATTTTACATATCCTTTTTTCTTTTTTTTCTTTTGTAGAGATGGGGTGTTGACAGGGTGTTCTTTTTCTTTTATAGAGATGAAGACAAAAGAATATATGGAAATTTATATTTTTTTACATAATAAAAATATACAAATATGCATATGCATTTTGTATAATAAAAATATATAAATATTTACATATATTTTTTATTTTGTAGAGATGGGGTATTACTACATTGCCCAGCCTGGTCTCAAATTCCTGGCCTCAAGTGATGGTCCTGCCTCAACCTCCTAAAGTACTAGGATTACAGGACTGAGCCACCATGCCCAGCCTACATTCATTTTTAAATGTGAATAGTTTTAAAAGGAGTTGAAATAAATTCACTTTCTATTCTAGCTGTCAAATCATAACATTTGTACTCTGAACCATGAATCTCATGTTGACACAAGGTACTATTTTAAGTACTATTTGATTTTAAGTAATAACAGGGAAAAGGTAAACACATTTAAAAATCCATCAAATTTTATCATCTAAATTATTTGTCATTCAAAAACATGTAAACAACATAAAAATCATTTATACAAATGAAAATACCTAATATGCAAACAATACTTGCCAAGTTTCTCCCAGTTTTCATGAGTATATTAAAATCTTAAACATCAAGATAAAATATATTTTCCCTCTCTTGCTGTTCTAACCTTAGAGTACGTCTTATCTGTAATCTCAATTTGACATACGTACATGATAGCCATATGTAATAATGAGACAGTTTTCAGAAGTCAAAAGGCCCAAGGTGAGAACCGTATCTCCTACATTTTCTTCCTCCTCCTCCTCCTCATTGTTTTTAGAAATGGGGTCCCACTGTGTTGCCCACGCTGGTCTCAAATTCCTGGCACATGTAATCCTCCTGCCTTGGCCTCCCAAAGTGCAGGGATTACAGGTATGAGCCACCCTGCCCTGCCCCTCCTACACTTTCAACGCTTAGACCTGGACAAGTTAATTTACCTCTCTGAATCTCACTTTTCCTAGCTGTAACAGAGAATAATATTTATCTCATAGGGTTTTTGTGAAGACTGAATCAAAGAACACATGCAAAGTGCTCAGTACAGTACCTGAAGAATAGAAGGTACTAAATAAATGGTGACTGTTAAGTCACAACGCAATAGTTTTTAAGTCAGAAAACCTGTCAAGGGTCTGGAAAACTATATGACCCTGGGCAAGCTACTTACTCTGTATGGACCTCAGTTTCATCCTCTGCAAATTTTTTTTTATATATAATACCTATCTTACAGGTTTGTGCCAAGAATTAAACTGTATACAAAAAGCATCTTGCATACATTAGGTGCTCAATAAATTATAGCTAGCATCATTATTGGCTACAACAATAAACATCTGAGCACAGGGATTAGCAGTTTACAAAATACTTTTATGTGTAAGAGTATATGTAATTCTATGAATTATTTAAGTAAGTGTATTTAACTCTCAAATTAGGTGTAAATTTCAGAAAAAAAGTAAAATACAGGCAATCTCTTCTAAGCACACAAAAATAAAAGGCCATTTTGTTAGTCTCAAAGTAAAAACGTATTCCCTAAAACTGGATCTGCTTTAATTTTTTTTTTTTAAGTTCAAACTCATTTCCCTTTTATTAAAGTACAGGTTACCATTACATGGCTTGGTACTCAATAAAGGAAAACTTGTTCAAATAAGATAATATTAACATATTATGTTATTTCCAGGTGACTGTTTACACTCAAGTAGCAATATCAATAAATCCTTGGGAAGCCAATCCATGGGGTTTACACTTTGTCAAGGCCCAGTTCCTCTGGAGTGGAGATTCCCAGTTCATGTAAAGCTGGTCTAAGTTCCTGGATGACATAGGGGTAGATTTCCTTATGAGGTCCTGCTTTGTCCTTAACAGCCTCTAGGATGCGAAATGTACTAGCAAAATCATTTTAACTGTCTGCATGCCGGCAAAGCAGCATCAATGATTTTAGGCTCTGGAACCAGATCACAGGTAACAAGTGTGTTTATCCCTTTACGCAATTCCCAGGCATCAATATCTGGCTTGTTGAGGTATGTTACCCAGCGAGCATCAAACTCCTCATCTGTCTCATTTGACCCATGGGAATAATAGCGAACTGACTGGATAGCCACGGCGGGGCCGGGGGTCGGGCCCGGGCGGCAGCCACAGCGCAGCGGCGGAGAGCGGCGCCCAGCACGACGGCGATGGCGGCCGGCAAGCAGAGGATGAAGAGAGAAGCCGGTGTGAGCTCGCGGGTGGCTCGCGAGCTGGCGGGGGCTGGACTCACGCCTGCTTTAACATTTTTAAGGTCCAAATAAATCAAAAAGAGTTGAAAGGGGAAATGTTTGTTTTTTCTGCCCTGAAAGAAGGGGGAAAAAATTCTAAGTCCTTAGAAGGAAAATAAGAGATAAAATTGTTCAACTTTTTAAAAATGACTTCACATTTCTTTACAAAACTAAAATGTGTCTTTAACACAAGAACTCTTTGAAAGCTCTGATCTCCTGTACTGCATCTACTTTGTGCAGAAGCAGTAAATCACTGTACTCAAAGACCAGACTGTGGAGGCTGACTACCTTGATTCAAATCCTGGCTCCAATCAGTTGTGTGACCTTAGGCAAGTTTTAACTTCTCCCTACCTGTTTCCAACATCTGGGAAATGGAGATTCCACTTGGGATTTGCTCTAAGGATTAAATGAGTTGATACACTTAAAAATGTTCGTTCATAAGAGAGCCTAGCAAGTGGAGGGCACATCACAAATGTTTACCATTTTTGTTACTGTTTTATTACTGCCACCTCAAAATGTTTAGATCTATGTCAACAAATTATTTGCCAATTTGTGGACAATTTCAACAAACGACTTCACCTAAAATGAGACTGTTTAAGAAGCACCTTAATGTGGTTTCCACTGCCAATAAAGATATAGCAATTGCTGCTAGAAGGGATTTTAAGGCAAAGGTAAGTAAAGCCAATCCCTTTCTTACATACAGAGGAGTAATATCTTTGCTTGCTTATAGAAGTTCAGAGCCAAGAGTTTTATAATTTAGGCATGGCACATACCAACCCAGCAGACACAATATTCTCCAGCTTAAGCTCCATAATAATACTCACCCACACTCCTTCAAAGAAAAAAGCTCAGACTGCTCTAATACTTTATGCTTTAAATACAAACTATACTGCCAAACAAACTATATTTGTAAACAGAATGTCATAAGGATTAAGATACAGTAAATGGAACTGTATGAAAGTCAAATAACTATTAAATACTATTTTATGTATGTGCTTGAGAAAATTGCAGCAATGTATTTCTCCAATCTCAAATTGCTGCTAACTCCAAAACTAGTGTTCTGCCCACTGCAAACCAGGGACCAGAGTAACAAGATACAAAGTCAGATTAAAGCTGCCATCCCACTAAATCATTTCCTGCTGGAAATGTACTCTTTCTTAAAATGTCCATGCAACAGATAACGCAGATATTACATGTGTTATTCAAGAGGCCTACATCAACAGTTTAAGGAGTGACATCCTGGAAATAGACTAATTCAAGACCAGAAAAATGTCTCTACAGTTTGATCAAACAATGCCACACCAATTCCCAACTGTTCATAATCCTAGCCTGGGTATAGAAAAATGCTGAGTAACTTCACATTCAAGAACATGGTAACCTAAAATATCAGAAGTCAGGTACACAGGGCCACATTTCAACTGCAGCTGATGGCTGGAATGTTCAAGTGGCTCACTCTAAAACTGAAAGTTGAGTTCCAGCATCAATCAGGGATATGGCCATGAATAATAGGCTACACCGGCCAAATCAAAACACCGGTCACTTGGCATCCTTCAGTGAGCCAGATCCTACTGAATGCTAAACCCTGACCTGGTGAATAAAAAGGGAGGCTGGTAGTCTAAACAGATTCTTCCAGTTGCAGCTCCATTTTGAGATTCCTCATTGATTTAACTAGTGAAATCAAATTTGGATAAATGTGAAGAATTTCTCAAATATAGGTGGAAAACTTACTTGAGTATGCCTCACAGATCTAGTCACTTTTTTGTTTAGTAAGATAAAAATGTAGTATTCATTAATTTGTTTGTTCGTAAAATCGTTTCCAGCCTGTGAGATGATGGTTAGAGGGACAACTAGCACTTTTCTTCAGGATCTGCACAGATCTGAAACCTTTACTAAGTCAGTTTCTCCACTAGCACGTAAAATTGGAGTTAGATCTGCTCCTCCTTTCAGAGGTAAGCCAAAGATATGTAAGATACTACGTAAGAGTATTTTCAGGATTTCAGAAGGAATTTGCTAGAGGAAAAAAGGATCTGCACAGATCTCAAACCTTTGCTAAGCCAGTTTCTCCACTAGCTTGTAAAACTGGGAGTTAGATCTGCTCCTCCTTTCAAAGATAAATCAAAGATAAATAAGATACTGTGTAAGAGTTTTTTCAGCATTTCAGAAGGAATTTGCTAAAGGAAAAAAAAAGAAAAAAAAAAAAAAACTAACAATGCAACTGAACTGTTTAACACCTAAATTGGGGATCACGAGAGCCGGTGTTGAAAATCAAATTCATTAAAGCCAGATTTTTCTGTTTGAGTTTCTGGGTTGGGAAACTGGTCTGTGTCTATGCAAACCCATCTTCTAATGAGCCGTAACAGTGGAATTCTTCAGTAACGTCCCTCCTTCCCCCTCCCTATCTTTTTCAGAACTTCCAGGCATTAAAGACATCGTCTGCCAGCCCTACAACTTCTCCCCGGTTGCCGGGATTCAGAAGGATTCCATAACTTTTCAGCCTTCTGTGACTTTTAACGCTACACTAGAGCTAATCACTTTTAATGACCCCACTCTGGAATACACTCCTCGTCTTTACACTTTGTCCCGGCAGCAATCGACTGAACTGTCCCCCAACGCCGGCCACCGCGGACGACCTCAGACCTTCGGAGTAGTTTGCCCGCGGGCCGGGCCCCGCAAGCTCCGATTCCTGCCCCACCTCCCTGAGCCGCCCGACCCGCAAGCCCTCCAACCTCAACCCCCAAATCCCAAGCGCAGCACCACTGGGCTTCCGGTTCTCCTGTGCGCGCCCCGGATCCGCCACACACTTCGCCCCTTCTCCCTGGGCTCGCTCCAGGGACCCTAACCCCTTCCGGAGCGGGGCCGAGCGGGGCCGAGCAACGCTCTCAGCAGCTGAACTAAGGCTCCCGAGGCCGCGCGTCCCCCTCAGCAGGCCCCGCCTGGGCCTTTCGGCTCAGCTGCCCTCCATGGCACCCCTGGCCCAGCCGTGCTGACGCGGAAGAGTGGGGTAGCACGAGCTCAGGGCCCGGCACTTACTCGGGAAGGTAGGTGGAGGAAAAGGAGCTCCACTTGTGTAGCGCGTAGGAGAGAAGCCGGCACTCGGGCGCCGCAGCGACAGCTCCGCCAGCCGCCATCTTGTCAGCACCGTAGCGGCCGCCACCGACCGCTGGCCGCGAACAGAAGGAGGGAGGGGGCGTGGCCTGCTCTTAAAGGGGCCGCCGCCCTCCCAGGCCGGCCGCGCTCCGAGCCCCCGCATCGTTACCCGGCCCCAGCGCGGGGCCAGGGTCTTATCTCAGGGTTTCCTACGTCGCTCGCTCCTTGACCGCTGCGCGACACTGGGGCTGAGGTGGGAGCGTTTTCCCACCTCAGGCTTTTTTCTGGGGCTTGGAGGGGAATGGCGCAAAGGATTTTTCTTACAAGCAGAGATAAGGACAAGCCAAGATGATTACAAACAGAAACACGTTGTAGTTATGGAGCAGGAAGGGAAAATGAGAAGACCAAGTTGGAAAAGGGACGCCTGTGCGCCTTTGGAAGCCACCGCCCTCGCCAGTGTTTAAATCCTTTACGAAAACAACACTGAAGGGGGCTGGAGGGCAGTAGCTAACGTGCTCTTCTCCTGGAGTGGTCCTGGTTTTAAATGTCCCCGCCTTCCAGAGTCAGATGGAGACAGGAAAAGGAAATGGTCCTGTGTTCTCCTGCCCTGTTTGGTTTTCAGTCTGTGATGCCCTTCATTGTAAACATATCTTGTGAGGCACGTCCTGCTAATCTTGTAGCATCGGGAATGACGTTCACCCACAGACCTGAAAAGTCCTTACAGAGTTGGGAGGCTGCGTCTCATCATCTTTCCAGCTGGCAAATCTGCCCACTTTGAACTCACAGAAATATGGCCTCAAAGTTCAGAGAAAGAGAAGTTCAGGAAAAAGACTGTTCCTCACAGAGGGAACAGCAGCCCTGAAAACCATATGGGTATCACACCAGCTTATAACAAAAAGAGCACTTGGTCTAAATATCTGGCAGCTTTAGATAAGGTTCCCATTAAGTACCTGTTTGTCGTAGTTATGCATATTTTTTCCTTGGCTTAGCCACTGCAGTTACCAAAGTATATGTTGCTTATTGTCCAAGAGGTTGGACTTCTGAAAACCTGAACGGTATCGTCATCTCCACCTGAAGAGTGGAAACATTTAAGCAAAGACTTTCTCGGGAAATGACCAAGTGAGTCAAAACACCTCAATAATTGTATTCTCTTTCCATTGCAATCATTAACCTGCCGAAACTCCCTCCAGTCCTTTCCTGACTTCCTACTTCTATAGATGGAAATTTAATAGTGGCCTAAATGAGGATATCAGATCAGAAAAAGCCAAATAGAAAGGCCAGGCTGGGCACAGTGGCTTACACCTGTAATCTCAGCACCTTGGGAGGCCCAGGTGGGAGGATCACTGGAGCCCAGGAGTTTGAGACCAGACTGGGCAATGTAGCAAGACCCCCATCTCTAAAATAACAAAAATAAAATAAGAAAGGCCACAAGTATGTTCACTTTTAAAATTACATGTGCTTGGCCAGGTGCAGTGGCTCACACCTGTAATCCTAGTACTTTCGGAGGCCGAGGCAAGTGGATCACCTGAGGTCAGGAGTTGGAGACCAGTGTGGCCAATATGGTGAAACCCCGTCTCCGGTAAAAATACAAAAGTTAGCCGTGTGTGGTGACATACACCTGTAATCCTAGCTACTTGGAAGGCTGAGGCATAAGAATCACTTGAACCTAGGAGGCGGAGGTTGCAGCCAGGCAAGGTCACACACCTGCACTCCAGCCTGGGTGACAGAGTCAGACTCTGTCTCAGAAAAATAAATAAAATTACATGTGCTCTGTGTGTTGCAGCAGGTTGGAAAAGTATGTGTTCCTTGAGGGAACGCTGTAGCCCTCGTGACTTGGGTTGGGAGCTGCCACAGACAGTGGGAAAAGGACAAAGAATGTTAGCCCCAGAGATGATACAGTGGTTATCTTTGGAGAAAAGAGACACTTTAAAGGAGAGGAATTAACTCGCTCCAATTCTTTTGGGCCCCAGGTTTTGTAACTCCATGTCTTACCTTAATGTAAGTCAAGCCCTGTTCTTTTCCAGATATAGTTCCTGAGCAATCTTTGTTAAAAACACGTATAAACTAATTCTTCTTAAGCTTAAATCCTATTGGTGTCTTTCAGTCCCCTTCTAAACTGTTTAACAGAGGACCTTCTTAACCTGCCTTGATTTTTCTCTCCAGCTTCCCTTGTCCCCTCCCCCCATCTTTCTCCTTTGCACTTTGACATCTGCCCTCTAAACCAGTGCACTGAATTTGTTCCCATAGAGTCCATGTTCTTTCTAGCCTCCGGGGCTTATTCTAAGCCAGGCATGAAATATTCTTTCCTATACTTTACCTGGCTAATTCCAGCTCATCCTGTAGACTATTTTGTCCTGGAAGTTTTTTTGAGACGGGGTCTCACTCTGACTCTGTTGCCCAGGATAGAGTAAAGTGGCATGAACATGGCTCATGGAGGACTTGACCTCCTGGGTTTAAAGGATCATCCTGCTTCATCCTCCCATGTAGCTGGGGTCACAGACGCACATCACCACACCAAGCTACTTTTTAAATTTTTTTGTAGACACAGAGTTTCACTGTGTTTTCCAGGCTGGTCTTGAACTCCTGGGCTCAAGTGATCCTCCTGCCTCAGCCCAGCCTCCCAAAGTGCTGGGATTACAGGTGTGAGCCACTGCATCTGGCTGAAAATCTTTCTTCATCACCTGCTATGGGGTTAGGTGACATTTTTCTTCATTTTTTTTTTTCCTGTGCAAGCTAACACAGGATAGGTAACATTTTTTACATTTCTCTTGGCACTCTAAGTTTCCCTCTTTATCTTAGAACACATCACAATGTATTTTAATTTCCTCTTTATTTCTGATAGCTCCCATGAAGATAAGACTCATGCATATCTTGTTCACAGTTGTATCCTCAGTCCTGTTGATGTGTCTAGAAAATAGTAGATGTTCAGTAAATATTTATCAAAGAATGAATGAACAGTGCTAAAAGAGAACTTGAATTAGCGACTTCTGAGTTGCAAAGGAAGAAGAATGCCAGCACTTCTCAGACTACAAACATGTATCCCTCAGGTATGATTGCTACTCAGAAGGTGAAGACCCAGGATAGCGTGGCTTTCCTGCATCACAAATTTTATAAATGGTAAAATAATTTAAAGCATTACTATGTTAACATAAATACAGATAGTTATATTATGATACTGGGCTGAAAATTTTTTAAATGTTAAGAAAAGAACTTTATCTGAGAAATGCAAATCCTTTTAAATTATGAGGCCCAGAGAGGCATTAAAGTGAAACAGCTGTGAAATACATAGCTTTTGAGCCGTGTATTTGTCTCTTGAAACTGCTTACTATTGCCACAGAAGCTAAACAGTAACCTACTAATTAATGCTGCACCGGACATTATAACCCACATCCTGTAGTTTAATAATGTATAGCCAATCATAGCTTATTTTATTTTAAGGCCAATTATTGGTAAATAACTCAAGATCATCTTTCCCTTTAAAATCCACTTGTAAAAAACCTTTCTCTTTGAAAATCCACTTGTAACTGCTGCTACTCAGAGTGTATATTCAGGGCAACTTGAATCTATGTTCCGGGGTTGCAGTCCTCAAGCTTGGCCCACATAAACTCCCAACTTATATTAATTTTGCCTCAGCTTCTTCCTTATAGGTCAAACATCTGGAGTAAGTCAGCAGGATTCAGTGACTCCCCCAGCCACCTGGTGTTTCTCTCTGAAAGCAGCACTTGATAGCAGTGTGAACTCTCCTCATTCAGAAGTGCCTTCAGGTGTTTCAAGTGAGATTTCCTGAATTTGGACCTCCCACTCTTTGGTTGAAGGTCTACACTTTATTTGGGCTGTTTTTCAAACCCTCTCTTTTTTTTTTTTTTTTCAGAATAAGGGCTTCCTTCTCTGTCTTTGGACAGGAGATTTGGGTAAAGAGCTCTGTAGGGAACTGCCTTTTTTCCCCCTTTGTCTCACAGCAGAGGTGCAAGTCATAGCTTTTCTGCCTCTGCCTCAGAACCAGGGGTTTGGGTCAAGTTTTTTTCACCTCTGTCTCACAGCAGAGGTTCAAATGAAGGAACTGGCAGATGGTACCAGTGGTTTCATTTTAGATCGTATGCTTTTGAGATAGGAGCTGTCTTCTATTTCTTGAAATTCTGAATTTGCCTTTAATTTTGACCAATTCCTGTTAATTCCTAACTAAAAAGTATACCCCTTTTGCTCTCCCAGATGGGCATAATATGAGGGTCTGGTCCCTTGTACCTTGAGGACTCTGCCATCTGACAATTACAGACAATCCAGTTGTCCTCATCCTTGAGGACTCTGCTGCCATCTGACAATTAGAGACAGTCCAAGACATGTCACACTTTGATCCTAAACACATTCCTGACTTTGGTCACTTTTGAAAAGTTTCTGAATTATGTGAAATCAATAATAAGAGTATTCAAAACCCAAACACTCTTTTTAGAAATACCAGCTGGAATTACATATACGATTTATGGGGTACTCTCTTGCAGCATCTGGGAAAGTGGACCCCTCTAACCTGGAATGATGATAGGCAACAATGACCAAAAATGGGGATCTTTTGAATATATCTTAAGTAATTTACTTGTGCATACCAATGGAAAGAGCTGGTTTTACAACCAGACATATAAATAGGAGACTTACTTCCAGTGGCACCTAAAAACTTTTAAAAGAAATCCTGAAAGAAAAAATCACCTTTATTCAAGAGGTAAACAAGGGGATATTTGAAACTATTTAAAAAGACTTCAGAGGCTTTCTCCTTTTCATCCCCAGATCCTCCTTTTCCTTCCAGCCCTGTGATCTGAACTCATCTCTTTCTGCCTCTTCCTTGGCTTCCATACATCTCTTAGGCAGATATTTTTTTTTTTTTTTAAATCTCACAACACACACACTTCCTTCTCTCAGGGGAAATGAATTTAAATTTAGAGCAGAAGGAACAAACAGAACAGCAACAGAATGGGAATAAGACTGCTGAGACTATAAAAATACAGACCCAACAAAATTTTTTCTAACCAGGCCTAGTGAATGACACTGTGATATGAAGGTCTGGTTCTATGTCCCCAACCAAATGTCATCTCGAATTGCAATCTCCATGTGTCACGGGAGAAGCCTGGTGGAAGGTGATTGGATCATGGGGACAGTTTCCTCCATGCTGTTCTCATGAGATCTGATGGTTTAAAAGTGTTTGGCAGTTACTTTTCTGGCTTTCTCTGGCTTGTGAAAAAGGTGCTTGCTTCTCCTTCACCTTACACTATGATTGTAAGTTTCCTGAGGCCTCCCCAGCCATGCGGAACTGTGAGTCAATTAAACCTCTTTGATTTATAAATTACTCAGTCTCGGTAGTTCTTTATAGCAGTGTGGGAATGAACTAATACACACTGATTTATTGACCCACTATCAGAAAGTACCCTTTAAATCTTATCATGTCTTTAAAATGCTAACCTTCAGGGAATTAGTGAAGCAGCATTCCAGATGAGATCAGATCTAAAAAAAGTTAAAATCCTTAAATGCTTAAACTGCCTACTTTGAATTCCCTGCAAGATTTACCAAAAAACAAACACACAACAACAACGACAACAAAAAATGAAAACACTCTACCCTGTGGTATAATGGCTAGGATTTAGTGCTTTCACCACTGTAGCCTGGGCTCAATTCCTGGCCAGGGAGCTAGTCCCATTTGTTTTAAATTATTGTATGATTCTTGACCTTTTGGGATACTGTTTGTTGTTGAACCTTATCCCTTCCATGGACAACTTTTGATTTCCTGTCTTCATCCATCTGTGGGACATACAGAGCATTTGGGCCTTCGTGAGTACCCAGCTAAGAAGCTAAGATCCTGGAAATCGTGCCAGATAGCAATGTGAGTTGTACTTCACTTGTGGACAGTGAAACTTTCCTTTCTTTGAGCTGTCTTTGGGGTGATTCTGGCTGTTGTGAGGACTGTGTTGTGCCTCCTTTGAAGATGGCCCATGCATCTTTGGTTAAGTCATAACCTTGATTGAGGCTTGTTGGTTTTGGTGAGTCATTTGGAAGGGTACCTTTGTTGTTGTTGTTGTTGTTGTTTTTTAAATAAAAGTTCAAAAACCAGGAATAATAGCTATTTGTGCTGGCTAATACCTGATAATGAGAGATTTGAAAAGTTTTTGTTTTTTTAATTTTAAACTGTGGGATACATGTGCACAACGTGCAGGTTTGTTGCATAGGTAGACATATGCCATGGTAGTGTGCTGCACCTACCAACTGTCATCTAGGTTTTAAGCCCCACATTCATTAGGTATTTGTCCTAATGCTCTCCCTCCCCTTGGCCCCACCCTGACTGGCTCCAGTGTGTGATATTCCCCTCACTGTGTCCATGTATTCTCATTGTTCAACTCCCACTTATGAAGGAGAACATGTGGTGTTTGGTTTTCTGTTCCTGTGTTAGTTTGCTCAGAATGATGGCTTCCAGATACATCCATATCCCTGCAAAAGGACATGAACTCATCATTTTTTGTGGCTACATAGTATTCCATGGTGTATATGTGCCACATTTTCATTATCCAGTCTACCATTGATGGGTATTTGGGTTGGTTTCAAGTCTTTGCTATTGTAAATAGTGCTGCAGTAAACACATATGTCATGTGTCTTTATATCAGAATGAATTATAACCCTTTCGGTATATACCCAGTGATAAGGTTGCTGGGTCAAATGGTATTTATGGTTCTAGATCCTTGAGGAATCGCCACACTGTCTTCCACAGTAGCTGAACTAATGTACACTCCCACCAACAGTGTAAAAACATTCCTATTTCTTCACAGCATCGCCAGCATCTGTTGTTTCCTAACTTTTTCATAACTGCCATTCTAACTGGCATGAGATAGCATCTCATTGTGGTTTTGATTTGCATTTCTCTAATGACCAGTGATGATGAGCTTTTTTTTATAGGCTGTTGGCCACATAAATGTCTTCTTTTAGAAGTGTCTGTTCATATCCTTTGCCCACTTTTTGATGGGGTTGTTTTTTTCTTGTAAATTTGTTTAAGTTTCTTGTAGATTCTGGATATTAGAACTTTGACACATGGGTAGATTGCAAAATTTTTTTCCCATTCTGTAGGTTGCCTGTTCACTCTGATGATAGTTTCTTTCACTGTGCAGAAACTCTAATTAGATCCCATTTGTCAATTTTTGCTTTTGTTGCCATTGCTTTGGTGTTTTAGTCATGAATTCTTTGCCCATGCCTATGTCCTGAACGGTATTGCCTAGGTTTTCTTCTAGGGTTTTTATGGTTTTGGGTTTTACATTTAAATCTTTAATCCATCTTGAGTTAATTTTTATATAAGGTGTAAAGAAGGGATCCAGTTTTCCCAACACCGTTTATTAAATAGGGAATCCTTTCCCCATTGCTTGTTTTTGTCAGTTTTGTTGAAGATCAGATGGTTGTGGATGTGTAGTGTTCCATTGGCTTATATATTTGTTTTGGTACTGGTACCATGCTGTTTTGGTTACTGTAGCCTTGTAGTTTGAAGTCAGGTAGGATGATGCCTCCAGATTTGTTCTTCTTGCTTAGAATCGTCTTGGCTATACAGGTTCTTTTTTGTTTCCATATGAAATTTAAAGTAGTTTTTTTTCTAATTCAGTGAAGAAACTCAGTGATAGCTTAATGGGAATGGCATTGAATCTATAAATTACTTTGGGCAGTATCGCCATTTTCACGATACTAATTCTTCTTATCCATGAGCATGGAATTTTTTTTTCCATTTATTTGTGTCCCCTCATTTCGTTGAGCAATGGTTTGTAGTTCTCCTTGAAGAGGTCCTTCACATCCCTTGTAAATTGTATTGCTATGTATTTTGTTCTCTTTGTAGCAATTGTGAATGGGAGTTCACTAATGATTTGGCTCTCTGCTTCTCTATTATTGGTGTATAAGAATCCTTGTGATTTTTGCCCATTGATTTTGTATCCTGAGACTTTGCTGAAGTTGCTTATCAGCTTAAGGAATTTGGGGGCTGAGATGATGGGGCTTTCTAAATATACAATCATGTCATCTGGAAACAGAGACAATTGACTTCCTCTCTTCCTATTTGAATACCTTTTATTTCTTTCTCTTGCCTTATTGCCGTAGCCAGAACTTCAAATAAGATGGTGAGAATAGGAGTTTAGTAGGAGTGGTAAGAGAGGGCATCCTTGTCTTGTGCCAGTTTTCAAAGGGAATGCTTCCAGCTTTTCCCCCTTCAGTATGATATTGGCTATGGGTTTGTCATAAATAGCTCTTACTTTGAGATATGTTCCATCAATATCTAGTTTGTTGAGAGTTTTTAGCATGAAGGTGTTGAATTTTATCAAAGGCTTTTTCTGCATCTATTGAGATAATCATATTTTTGTCATTGGCTCTGTTTATGTGATGGATTACGTTTATTGATTTGCATATGTTGAACCAGCCTTGCATCCCAAGGATGAAGCTGACTTGGTCATGATGGATATGCTTTTTGATGTGCTGCTGGATTCAGTATCTCAGTATTTTATGGAGGATTTTCACACTGATGTTCATCAGGGGTATTGGCCTGAAATTTTCTTTTTTTGTTGTGTCTCTGCCAGATTTTGGTATCAGGAGGACATTGGCCTCATAAAATAAATTAGGAAGGAGTCCCTCTTTTTCTGTTGTTTGTAATAGTTTCAGAAGGAATGGTACCATCTCCTCTTTGTACCTCTGGTAGAATTTAGCTGTGGCTCTGTCTGGTCCTGGGCGTTTTTTGGTTGGTAGGCTATTAATTACTGCCTCCATTTCAGAACTTGTTATTGGTCTATTCAGGGATTTGACTTCTTCCTGGTTTAGTCTTGGGAGGGTGTATGTGTCCAGGAATTTATCCATTTCTTCTAGATTTTCTAGTTTATTTGTATAGAGGTGTTTATAGTATTCTCTGATGGTAGTATTCCATACTTCTGTGGGATCAGTGGTGATATCCCCTTTATCATTTTTTATTGTGTCTATTTGATTCTTCTCTCTTTTCTTCTTTGTTAGTCTAGCTAGGGGTCTATCTATTTTGTTAATTTTTTCAAAAAACCACCTCCTGGATTCATTGATTTTTTTTTTGAAGGGTTTCTCGTGTCTCTGTCTCCTTCAGTTCTGCTCTGATCTTAGTTATTTCTTGTCTTCTGCTAGCTTTTGAATTTGTTTGCTCTTGCTTCTCTAGTTCTTTTAATTGTGATGTTATAGTGTTGATTTCAGATCTGCCCAGCTTTTTTGATGTGGGGATTTCATGCTATAAATTTCCCCCTTTTTTTTTTTTTTTTTTTTTTTTTTGCGACAGAGTTTTACTCATATTCCCCAGGCGGAGGTTGCAGTGAGCCGAGATCGCGCCATTGCACTCCAGCCTGGGTTCAGGCAATTCTCCTGCCTCAGCCTCCTGAGTAGCTGGGATTACAGGCACACGCCACCATGCCCAGCTCATTTTTTGTAGTTTTAGTAGAGACGGGGTTTCACCATGTTGACCAGGATGGTCTCGATCTCTTGACCTCGTGATCCACCCGCCTCGGCCTCCTAAAGTGCTGGGATTACAGGCTTGAGCCACCGCGCCCGGCCAAATTTCCCTCTTAACACTGCTTTAGCTGTGTCCTAGAGATTCTGGGATGTTGTCTCTTTGATCTCATTGGTTTCAAAGAACTTCTTTATTTCTGCCTTAATTTCATTATTTATCCAGGAGTCATTAAGGAGCAAGTTGTTCAATTTCCATGTAGTTGTGCAGTTTTGAGTGAGTTTCTTAATCCTGAGGTCTAATTTAATTGCACTGTGGTCTGAGAGACTGTTATGATTTCCATTCTTTTGCATTTGCTGAGGAGTGTTTTACTTCCAATTATGTGGTCAGTTTTAGAATAAGTGCCATGTAGTGCTGAGAAGAATGCATATTCTGTTGATCTGGGGTGGAGAGTTCTGTAGATGTCTATTAGGTCCACTTGATCCACAGCTGAGTTCAAGTCCTGAATATCCTTGTTAATTTTCTGTCATGTTGATGTGTCTAATATTGATAGTGAGGTGTTAAAGTCTGCCACTATTTTTGTGTAGGAGTCTAAGACTCTTTGTAGGTCTCTCAGAACTTGTTGTATGAATCTGGGGGGTCCTGTATTGGGTACATATATAGTTAGGACAGTTAGCTCTTCCTGTTGCACTGAGCCCTTTACCATTTTGTAATGCCCTTCTTTGCCTTCTTTTGAACTTTGTGGATTTAAAGTCTGTTTTGTCAGATACTAGAATTGCAACCCCTGCTTTTTTTTTTTCTTCTTTCCATTTGCTTGGTAAATATTCCTCCATCCCTTTATTTTGAGCCTATTTTTGTCTTTGCACATGAAATGGATCTCCTAAATATAGCATACCAGTGGGTCTTGACTCTTTATCCCATTTTCCAGTCTGTGTCTTTTAATTGGGGCATTCAGCCCATTTACATTTAAGGTTAATATTATTATGTGTGAATTTGATCCTTTCATCATGATGCTAGCTGGTTATTTTGCACATTAGTTGATGCATTTTCTTCATAGTGTCACTGATCTTTTTGGCATGTTTTTGGTCTGTTTTGGTGTGTGTTTGCTGTGGCTGGTGCCGGTTTTTCCTTTCCATATTTAGTGCTTCCTTCAGGAGCTCTTGTAAGGCAGGCCTGATGATGACAAAATCCCTCAGTATTTGCTTTTCTGGAAAGGATTTTATTTATTCTTTGTTTATGAAGCTTAGTTTGGCTGGGTATGAAATTCTGGGTTGAAAACTATTTTCTTTAAGAATGTTGAATATTGGCCCCCTCTCTCTTCTGGCATGTAGGGTTTCGGTAGAGATATTCGCTGTTAGTCTGATGGGGTTCTGATTGGCGAACTGACCTTTCTCTCTGGCTGCCATTAACATTTTTTCCTTTGTTTCAACCTTGAAGAATCTGATGATTATGTGTTTTGAGCTGATTTTCTCGAGGAGTATCGTAGTGGAGTTCTCTGTGTTTCCTGAATTTAAATGTTGGCCTGTCTTGCTAGGTTGGGGAAGTTCTCCTGAATAATATCCTGAAGTGTGTTTTCCAACTTGGTTCCATTCTCCGCATCACTTTCAGGTACACCAGTCAATCACAGCTTTGGTCTTTTCACATAGTCCCATATTTCTTGGATGCTCTGCTCATTCCTTTTCATTCTTTTTTCTCTAATCTTGTCTTCACACCTTATTTTAGCAAGCTGATCCTCAATCTGCAATATCCTTTCTTCTGCTTGATCGATTTGGCAATTGATACTTGTGTATGCTCCACAAAGTTCTTGTGCTATATTTTTTAGCTCCATCAGATCATTTATGTTCCTCTCTAAACTGGTTATTCTAGTTAGCAGTTCATGTAGTTCTCAGCTTCCTTTCATTGGGTTAGAACATGCTCCTTTAGCTCAGAGGAGTTTGTTATTACCCACCTTCTGAAGCCTACTTCTATCAGTTCATTAATCTTATTCTCTGTCCAGTTTTGTTCCCTTGCTGGAGAGGAGTTGCAATCATTTGGAGGAGAAGAGGCATTCTGGTTTTTGGAATTTTCAGTGTTTTTGTGCTGGTTTTTCCTCATATTCTTGGATTTATCTACCTTTGTTCTTTGAGGCTGATGACCTTTGGATGGGGATTTTGCATGGGAGTCTTTTTTGTTGATGTTATTGTTGTTGATTTCTGTTTGTTAGTTTTTCTTTTAATAGGACCCTCTTCTGCGCGTCTGCTGCAGTTTGCTGGAGGTCCACTCTAGACCCTATATCATCCGTGGATGCTGCAGAACGGCAAAGATTGCTGCCTGCTCCTTCCTCTGAAAGCTTCATCCCAGAGGGGCACTGGCCTGATGTCAGCTGGAGTTCTCTTGTATGAGGTGTCTATGGACCCCTGTTGGAAGGTTCTCCAAGTCAGGAGGCATGGGGGTCAGAGACCCACTTGAGGAGGCAGTTCATCCCTTAGCAGAGCTGGTATGCTGTGCTGGAATACCCCTTGTCAGAATTAGCTGCTCTCTTCAGAGCCAGCAGGCAGGAACGATTAAGTCCACTGAAGCTGTACCCACAGCCACCCCTCCCCACAGTGCTCTGTCTCAGGGAGATGCAAGTTTTATCTGTAAGCCCCTGACTGGGGCTGTTACCTTTCCTCCAGAAATGTCCTGCCCAATGATGAAGAATCTCGAGAAGCAATCTGGCCACTGCCACTTTGCCACGCTGTGGTGAATTCTGCCCAGTCCAAACCTCCCAGTCACCTTTGCACTGTTAGGGGAAAACTGCTTACTAAAGCCTCAGTAATAGCAGATGCCCCTCTCTCCACCAAGCTCAATTGTCCCAGGTTGACTCCCGACTGCTATGCTAGCAGTGAGAATTTCAAGCCATTGGTTCTTAGTTTGCTGCACTCCATAGGAGTGGGACCTGCTGAGCAAGACCACTTGGCACCCTGGCTTCAGCCCCCTTTCTGGGGGAGTGAACAGTTCCATCTCACTGAACTTCCAGGTGCCACTGGGGTATGAGAAAAACTCCTGCAGCTAGCTTGGTGCTTGGTGCCTAACCAAATGGCCTCCCATGTTTGTGCTTAAAACCCATGGCCCTGGTGGTATAGGCTCACGATGAAATCTCCAGATCTGCATATTGTAAAAACCGTGGGAAAAGCATAGTACCCAGGCTAGGTAGCACAGTTCCTCATGGCTTCCCTCGGCTGGGTGAGGGAAGTCCCCCAGCTTCTTGCACTTCATGGGTGAAGCAATGCCCCACCCTGCTTCTGCTCAGTCTCCATGGGTTGCACTCATTGTCTAACTAGTCCCAATGAGATGAACTGGATACCTCACATGGAAATGCAGAAATCACCCACCTTCTGCATTGGTCTTGCTGGGAGCTGCAGACTGGAGTGGCTTCTGTTTGGCCACCTTGGCCCCTCCTTGAAAAGTCTTTTTTAAGAGCTCCATAGTCAAAAGTCAGCTTCATAGAAACAGATTCACCCAGGCATGGTGGTTCATGCCTATAATCCCAGCACTTGGGAGGCCACGGTGGGAAGATTGCTTGAGTCCAAGAGTTTGAGACCAGCCTGGGCAATGTAATGAGACCCTGTCTCTACAAAAAGTAAGAACAAAACTTAGCTGGGCATGGTGGTGCATGCCTGTAGTCTCAGCTGCTTGGGAAGCTGAGGTGGGAGGATCATTTAAGCCCAGAATGTGTCAAGGCTATGTGAATTGTAATCATGCCACTGCACTCCAGCTTCTGTGACAGAATAAGACCCTGTTTCTATTTATTTATTTATTTTCTGTATCAAAGAACAGAGAGACCCTCTCTCTAGAAACAAACATAAATGAGATTCAAGCTCCTCTCTCCTCTCTGCTGTCTTCAGTACCATATGAAAGGATCTAGAAGAGACTTCTATTGACTCAGACTTCTTAAGGAAGACAGAAAAAGATGCCTCTCACTCCCTTCGTAGGGGCTTCTGTCTTCCCGTGGGGTCTAAAAAGTGATTCCATGACAGTTTCCAGCACAAAACTCTGCTTTCTTTTATATTGTGTCACCTGATCCCTTTGGCTTTTTAGGAGTACCAGATATTACTTTCTTCTGTGAGAGTGCTTACCTTTGTGTGTGTGATGGCTAGCAAGTTACTGGTGAGTACTACAGTACTGGAGGTGGCTGACAGCAGTTGTTTACAGTGAATGATTATTATTATTACTACAGGGTGTTACTGGTTTCTTTTGCCCATTGAAATAAGAAAGGCACTGTATAAACACTTAAAGAAATGTTTTTGTAGTGAACGATACCATGAAACTGTTGCATGGCTCAGTCCCATGGTCTTTCCCTTTTTTGGGGGACTCAGGATTCAGTCTAAAAATGGAATCCTTAATTTTTAAAGAACTAGATGCTCTGCCTTCCAATTGCAGTGGCTTTCCACATATTTAAATTATTAGGGTCAAAAACTATAAATGCTTTGTTGGCCCTGTTCCTTAATGGGCTCTGCCCTGAGCCCAGTGATCCAACTGGAAAACAGACTAAATTAAAAGCTACTTATCTAAGTGAAAGTGGTCTCCTTATAAAATCCAATGATAGATTCCTGTGATTTTGGGTTACCTTGGCATCCATTTTTAATTTTCCTCCAACACACCCAAACTCCTCCTTGAAAAGGATTAAATTCTTTCTCTTTGTGCTTTGTGATATAAATTTACTACTCCATTTTTTCTAAAACTCAACACAGGTTTCAGCCATTTGGAACAGATAAACTTTAAACTTTTCCATTTCTAAAGGCACAGTTTGAATCCAACTGTCCTCTTAAACTAGTGAGTTTTACCAGTCTCGTGACTAAAATTTTTTTCTCTGTTTTGTTTTGTTTTGTTTACCTCAGTTCACCAGCAGTTTCATTGTGGCTAAAATTTTTAAATTAAAGCTATAAAGTCATTATCTGTGTCTGTCTGAATTTACGTGTACATGTATACATGTCTGTTTATATATTGTCTACATGGTACCATTGACTTATAGAAAAAGTACTCATAAATTAAATAACCAACCCAAATGCCTTTCACAGTCACTTGACTTCAGTAATCTTGAGTTTAAATTAAGATCGTTTTAAAATTATTGGTAAAGTAAAATAGAAACATCTTCAAATTCTAACTTAGACATGTTTGCCTAGGTCTATTGGTCAGACAAGTTTATACTGTCTCGGCTACATGTTTTAAGGTCATAAGGCCATTGCTTTTATAGTTTTGTTTTGTTTGTTTGTTTGTTTGTTTTTGATATTTGCTTAATTTGTTTGTGAGCTTATGTCTTTGGATTTGAGCCTTTAGATTCTGAGGACTAGACAAATGGCCCTGGGGACAGTGCCTGGGCCCCATCATCCCTAGTTGAGTTGTGCCTCTTGGCTATACGGCAAGGAGTTGGATCCTCCAAGCATTGTCTCCATAGCACTGCCCTTTGTCCTGAGCTCTGCATATGGTACACAAAGTTGCTTACTTTTGAGGTTTTTAACTGAAAATTAGGGTTACTAAGAGTTAACTAAATGGTTAATATATGTAACTAAAACTACTAGGCCAGAAACAGTTTCATATAGAGAACATATAAAGGAAAAAGTAAAGAAAGTTGAAAAGGGGAATTATTTTCTTTTACATGAGAGAGGACTTTGGTCAAAATAATAAGTGGGAAAGTAAATCTTTGTCCTAAGTAGAATGCTAATATAAAAAATGAAATATAGGACAAAACTGAATGTGTAAGCAAGTTGTAGAAAGTTTGTAGAAGATTAATTTCATAAAAAGAATTTTGTCTATGATAAAGTTGGCTAAAATTAGAAAGAGATTATTAAGTTTTTCTAAAAATTGAGCATTGATATTTAAAGCACACCGATGCAGGACCCCTGTTTCAGAGTAACAAGGTTTTCTTGCAGCATTAATCTGCTCTTTAATAGAAAAAAATTTTAAGGTTATCAAAATCTTATGCACTTAAAACTGAGGACCAGATGCAGTGGCTCATGCCTGTAATCCCAGTACTTTGGGAGAGTGAGGTGGGTGGATCACTTGAGGTGAGGAGTTTGAGACCAACCTGGCCAAGATGGTGAAACCCCATCTCTACTGAAAATACAAAAATTAGCTGGGCATGGTGATAGGTGCCTGTATTCCCAGCTACTCAGGAGGCTGAGGCAGGAGAATTGCTTGAACCCAGGAGGCAGAGGTTGCAGTGAGCTGAGATCATGTCATTGCACTCCAGCCTGGGTTACAAGAGGGAAGCTCCATCTCAAAAAAAAAAAAAAATGAGATTGAATAGATTTGTTTATAATGATTTAATGAAATTCACTTTAGGATTAATAATATGCTGATGCAAAAGTAAAATCTGGTTTTCTCTTTTGAACAAGATTTTTTTTTCAATCAGCATACTTAGTTTAATAGGTATATAATCTTAAATTTCTCAAGTAAAACACATCGAATTTTTTCACATATCCAACAGAATGTTATAAAAATTGACTATGTACTTTATCACAAAGAAAGCCTTAGCAATATAGAAATGAGATATTTTTGTAGCCACATTCAATAAAACTAGAAATAAATAATTTAAAATTGATCAGAATAGCCTGTTTATAAATTGAGGAGTCCTTCGTGGATGCTCTTTGGAGCAAAGAGCAATATAAACCTAATAGTAAAAACCTACACTGAAAAGAATGCTTTATATTAACATCTGTATATTGCAGCCTTACATACTATTATCATTAAAGAAGAATGACTAAAAATAAAAGTTGCTTTTCTATGGAACAAGTTCTATGGGAGGAACAAAATAATGCCAAAGAAAATAAAGACGGAAGTAATTAATATAAACAGAACTGGGACTACGGAAAGGCAAGCATGGTGCCTACGGCACATAATTTAAGAAAATAAGGTTGTGCAAGTGCCAGCCCTGGCACCCAGGCACCCCACTCCTTAGGAAGCACCTGATCTCACAGACATGTTAAGGGAGCGGCTGGCACTTGTACAGTATTGCTTCCTTGAATTTTGTGACCAATGTGCCTTGCTTCTCTCACCCTAGTTCTGGCTGACTAGAATAGTAAAAGCTTCCCTCCTGGGGAGGAAAAACCATTTTCTTCTTTCTCTTCTCCCTCCTCTTCCAGCTTCTCTTCCTCCTCCTTCTCCTCCTCCTTCTTTCTTCACCTTACCCTTCTCCTTCTTTCTTCTTCCCTCATTCTTCCTCTTTTTTCTCTTCCTCCTCCTCTTTTTTTTTAATTAATAAAACTCATAATAACCCAAATGTAATTTATACTTATTATTGTGATCTTTGAATTTTACTACTGCCTTATCCCAGCCTAGAAGACAGTGGAGCCATAAGAGGTCTTACAAAAATAACTTACTGATACCCACTAAATGTTTGATTTTAGAAACTCATTTTTTAAAAAATGCATTAGGCCTCTTACCTTGTTTTATATTCCTAAATCAATGGTCCTATTTTATGGGCCTACACATGTCATTGTATGTCATTACTGAAAAATACAAATACTAATAAGACTATCTGTACATCTTTTTTTTTTTTTTTTTTTTTTTGAGGCGGAGTTTCACTCTGGTTGCCCAGGCTGGAGTGCAATGGTGTGATCTCAGCTCACTGCAACCTCCGCCTCCTGGGTTGAACAAGATTTTTAAGTATTTTTAAGAAACTAAAAAAAGGTCACCTTTTGAGTAAAAATAAATAAATGGGAAAGAGAGATTCTGTTGGTCTCATGCCATCTTTATTAGGTTTTTTGATTGTTTGGAAAACTGAATTTACTCTCTATTAAAGAGTAAAAGGTTTTGCTTTTTGAAATCTTTGAATTATCACTTTGGCTAAATAAATGACTACTGTTTTACAGTGACCTATGATCCTATTTGATCAAATGTTTTAAACTTTTAATATTTGACATATTTCCTAAAATCAAATTTAAAATTCTAAAATTAAGTCTTTTCCAAAAGGAACCCCTGGAAGTCCAGGAGAGGAATATTAGGCATATTTAGAAAGCTAAAGTCATCTGGAAAGCATTGTCCAAGAAAAATGGTGTTTGAGTTATATTAGGATGAATGTGTTATTAATATGTGTTCCAAAATTGTATGAGATTCCTAAAATTCTAATGTGTCTTGGTATATTTTATCAGTCATAATTATGATTATTATGTTAAACTGCTGTAAACCACAGGAATAACCAAACTTCCTTGTCAATTTCATCTTTAACCATGGCTATTCTTGGTATATTTTATCAGTCATAATTATGATTATTATGTTAAACTGCTGTAAACCACAGGAATAACCAAATTTCCTTCTCAATTGCATCTTTAACCATGGCTATTCTAAGTCTTTTGCCATCTAAAACAATTGTTATTTTATTTCTATTCTTCTCATAAAGCAGTTTACAATTGGCTATAATTCAAAATTTGCTTTTTCTTCAAGGAAATTCATGGAAAAGGACCTAACAAGTACTCTGGAATATAGGTTTCTGATAACTTGGAGATCATATCATTGGACTAAGTAACAACTTTCAAGTATGTAATAAACTGATGTGTTCCTTAGATTGCTAACTCAACATCAAGCAGAACAAGAATTAATTACAAGTGACTAAGCTGACAGAAGGTTGAAATGATTTTTATGTCATTTTGTTTGAAACATTGCTGGTTTTCTTTTAATTTTGTCTTCCAGAATCAAGAAAACTTGTTTTCCTTTGAGCTGTTTTTTTATACTTTATAACAATTGGTTAAAAATACCTTTGTGAGCAAAATTGAAACATTTGCCTATCTTTCTACCTGATCGCTCCAAAATTTGGAAACTATTCATGAGTACTCTTATTTTATGGCAATCTAGTTATTTGCATACATTTAATAAGAAGCTTTTCTCTGTAACAAGATACAATTAGAGACACTGGTTATTTTACCAAGGCTTTGACTGGAATGACATATTTTCAGATATGACCAGACTGCTTTGAAGAATGGAGGTTGACTTTATAGAGGCAATTAAAAAGCCCCTTGGAAAGACTGGCTTGGTCCCTTCTCTACATAGTTCCCTTTCAAGATTTCTGTCCTTATGGTAAGTAAAAAATGTCACTTTCTAACAGGCCTGTGAACCTCAAAATATTTCCACTGTGTATCTCTCATTGTTTTATTTCTTCTGAGAAAACTAAATTCATGGTACACCGAAGACTAGAGGTGATTCAGCAAGTGATAGCAGTTATAAATCAATGACATTGGTAGGACTATCTGAGAATGAGCCTTCCTGGCAATAAGGGGCTCCTTGACACTCATATTTTGATCATCATTGCTTTCAAAAAGAAAGATTTTTGATCAAAAAGAAGAAATGAAAAAAAGAACTTTTATCTGAAAAACGCAAGTCCTTTCCAATTATCAGGCCCAGAGAGGTATTAAAGTGAGAGAGCAATCTAGTCCTACACATAACCCCTTTTGAGCCATGTACTCATCTCTTTACACTACTTCACTATTGCCACAAGTAGCTAAAAATTAACCTACTGGTGCTGTACCAGACATTATAACCCATACCCTATAACTTAATGTATAGCCCATCAATAGCTTACGTTATGTTAATGTAAATTATTGGTAAATAACTAGGGAACTGCCTCTTCTTTCCCTTTAAAAATCCACTTGTAGCTGGATGTAGTAGCTCGTGCCTATAATTCCAGTACTTTGGGAGGCTAAGATGGACAGATCATCTGAGGTCAGGAGTTCAAGACCAGCCTGGCCTGATGTGATGAAACCTCATCTCTACTAAAAATACAAAAATTCGCTTACTGTGGTGGTGGGTGCCTGTAATCCTGGTCACTCAGGAGGCTGAGGCAGGAGAATTGCTTGAACCCAGAAGGCGGAGGTTGCAGTGAGCCAAGATCATGCCATTGTACTCTGGCTTGGGCAATAAGAGTGAAACTACATCTCAAAAAAAAAAAGTCCACTTGTGACTGCTGCTACTCAAAATGTATATTCAGGGCAACTAGAATCTATGTTCCTGAGTTGCAATCCTCAAGCTTGTTCCAAATAAACTCTACTTATATTAATTTTGCCTCAGCTTCTTCCTTTTAGGTCAACAATGTTAAGATAAAATAGAAGACAAAAGAAATTTCAAAATCTGCAGGAGGCTGCTAGTAGTTAGGCCCTCAGAGCTCCTTGGTACGTCTTAATTCTCCTTTGTCTACAGGACACGATTTTAGGTGATGGGGTTTATTGTAAAATACACAGGAAAAGCCTGGAAATCATAGTCTCCCTAGTTCCCTTGCAATTCAAAGATTGAGACGTATTGAACCCTATGGAAAACTGGACAATGGATCATCATTTTTTAAGCATAACAGCAGCTATGGTGACACAGCCGCTCTAGTGACCCAGTTGTCTTTTCATCCCCCAGAAACTATCATCTTTTACTCTCTGTATTAGTCTATTCTCACACTGCTATAAAGAACTACCTGAGATTGGGTACTTTATGAAGAAAAGAGGTTTAATTGACTCACAGTTCCATATGGCTGGGGAGGCCTCAGAAAATTTACTGTCATGGCAGAAGGTAAAGGAGAAGCAAGCACGTTTTTCACAAGGCATGAGAGAGAGAGATCCAGTCAGGGAAGTCCCAAACACTTAAACCATCAGATCTCTTGAGAACTTAGTCACTATCATGAAAACAGCATGGGGAAAGTCTGTCCCCATGATCCATTTACCTCCCACCAGGACCCTTCCCTGACACATGGGGATTATAATTCAAGATAATATTTGAGTGGGGACACACAGCCAAACCATATCATCTGCTCTTGCCCCCTCCCAATTTCATGTCCATTTCAAATTGCAAAATACAATTATCCCTCCTCAACAGTACCCCGAGTCTTAACTCATTCCCACATTAACTCAACAGTTCACAGTCCAAAGTCTCTTCTGAGACAAGGTAAGTCCCTTCTGCCTAGGAATCTGTAAAATCAAAAACAAGTTAGTTACTTTTAAGGTATAATAGAAGTACAGGTATTTGGTAAATTCTCCCATTCCAAATGGAGAAACTGGCCAAAACAGAGGGGCTATAGGCCCCATTGCCAGTTTGAAACTCAGCAGGACGGTCATCAAATCTTAAAGCTCCAAAATAATCTCCTTTGACTCTGTGTCTCACATCCAGAGCATGCTGATTCAAGAGGTAAGCTCCCAAGGCCTTGGGCAACTCTGCCCCTGTGATTCTACAGGGTATAGCCCTGTGGCTGCTTTCATGGGCTGGCTGTGAGTTCCTGTAGCTTTTCCAGGTGCATGATGCAGTCTGTCAGTGGATCTACCATTCTGGGGCCTGGAGGATGACTGCCTTCTTTTCACAGGTCCACTAGGCAGTGCCCCATTGGAGACATGTGGGAACTTCCACCTCACATTTCCCCTCTGCACTGCCTTAGTAGAGGTTCTTCATGAGGGCTCCACCCCAGCAACAGACTTCTGCCTGGATATCCAGGTGTTTCCATACATCCTCTGAAATATAGGTGAAGGGCTCCCAAACTTTAACTCTTGCTTTCTGCATACCTGCAGGCCCAACACCACATCGAAGCCACCAAGGCATGGGGCTTGCACTCTGAAGCACAGCCCAAGCTGTACCTTGGCCCCTTTTAGACATGACTGGTGCTAGAAGTACCTGGGATGCAGGGTGCCATGTCCCAAGGCTGCACAGAGCAGTGGGGCCCTGTCCCAGCCCATGAAACCATTTTTCCCTCCTGATGCTGTGATGGGAAGGGTTGCCATGAAGGTCTCTGAAATGCCCTGGAGACATTTTTTGCATTGTCTTGGCGATTAATGTTTGGCTCCTCTTTACTTATCCAATTCTTGCAGCTAGCAGCTTGAATTTCTCCCCAGGAGATGAGGTGTTTTTTTACTCCCCACCACATGGGCAGGCTCTAAATCTTCCAAACTTTTATGCTCTGCTTTTCTTTTAAACGTAAGTTCCAGTTTCAGATTATCTCTTTGTGAACACATATGACTGTACATTTTCAGGAACAGCCAGGTCACATCTTCAGTGCTTTGCTGCTTAGAAATTTCTTCTGCTAGATACTCTAAATAATCTTTCTTAGGTTCATAGTTCCACAGATCTCTAGGGCAGGGGCAAAATGCTGCCAGTCTTTTTGCTAAAGCATAGCAAGAGTGACTTTTGCTCCAGTTCCCAGTAAGTTCCTCATCTCCATCTGAGACTACCTCAGCCTGGACTTCATTGTCCATATTACTATGAGCATTTTGGTCAAAACCATTCAACAAGACTTTAGGAAGTTCCAAATTTTCCCACATCTTCCTGTAGTCTTCTGAGGCCTCCAAACTATTCCAACCTTTGCCCATAACCCAGTTCCAAAGTCACTTCCACATTTTCAGGTATCTTTATAGCAGTGCCATACTCCTGGTACCAATTTTCTGTATTACTCCATTCTCACAATGCTATAAAGAACTACCTGAGACTGAGTAATGTATAATTCATAAAAGAGGCTTAACTGACTCTCAGTCAATTAAGACTAAAAGACGCTTAACTGACTCACAGTTCCACATGGCTGGGGAGGCCTCAGGAAACTTAACAATCATGGTGGAAGGTGAAGGAGAAGCAAGCACCTTCTTTGCAAGGTGGCAGGAGGGAAAGAGCAAGTGGGGCAATGTGCCACACTTTTAAACCATCAGCTCTCATGAGAACTCACTCATTATCATGAGAACAGCATAGGGGAAATCTACCCTCATGATCCACTTACCTCTCACCAGGTTTTTTTCCCTGACAGGTGGGTATTGTAATTTGAGGTGAGATTTGGGTGGGGACACAGAGCCAAACGCTATTACTCTTCAATGCCTTTCCAGTATGCGACCCCATATTAAATACTTCCCTGAGAGAGAGAATAACTCATTGTATTTGGGTTGTCACTATCCACTCTCTTTTTCTTGCAACAAATATTTACGAAAAGGCTGTAATGTGCCAGGGTAAGCAGACAGGCCATACGAGGGCCATACTTCACAGAGCTAATATTCTGGTGGGGCAAAAAATAATAAATGTAATAAATAAGTCAACTAGATAATTTTGGTCTGTGCTATGTAGAGACCAAACCAGGGTAATTTTTAGATTGGATGGTTAAAAAAAAAAAAAAAAAGGTTCGCTAAGAAGATAATACTTAAACTAGTACGATAATGAGGAGCCAGCCACACAAAGCCTAAATAAAAAGAATTCCAGGCGGAGACTGGGACCTTGACTGATAGAATGACTTATCCCAGGAAATACAGCTAATCAGTGACAAACCCAGAATATTGTTGCTTCAAAAGCCCATCCTGTTTGATTGCTTCACATTTCTTCCCAAATGAGTTGCTATATGGGAACTAACTTATTAAACTCAAAATACTGTTCAAATATAAGATATTCTCAAATAATAATATTACTAAAGGCTGCCAAAGTTAACAAAGCAAAACAAACACAGCAGAGTTTATTTTCAGCAAAGGAACACACCAGTTGGCTGAGGGCAAAAAGCATGTGTTTTTAATTGTTAAGAAGGTGTTTAATGGTTGCTATGCTAATTAAGGCTGCCTGAGTCTGTTCATGCTTCTATAACAAAGTAACTGAGACTGGGTAACATATAAAGAATCGAAATTGATTTCTCACCATTCTGGACGTTGGAAGTCCATACAGGTTCAGTGTTTTGTAAGGGCCCTGTCTTCCTGCTTCCAAGATGATGCTTTGTTGCTGCATCCTCCAGAGGGGATGAATGGCTGTATCCTCACATGGTGGAAAGAATGGAAAGGCAAAAAGAGGGCCTCACTAGCTCCCTCCAGCCCTTTTATATGGTTACTAATCCCATTCATGAGGACAGAGCATCATACCCTGACCACCTCCTAAAGGCCCCACCTCCTAATGCTGTTGCATAAGGAATTTTTCAAGATGAATTTTGGAGGGGACACAAACATTCAAACCATAGCAAAGGATGAAAAACAAACACTCCAAATAGGCCAGAGTAAATCCATAGCTCTCTATATGATTGGTTAAAACAAAACCCCTATTTCGTTGGAAAAGAGTCTTCAGATAGGTCCTATAAGGGTTTTGTTTCAGCTTACCAGGATCACTCAAAATTCATGTTTTCTTTAACAGTGCTAGCTGTTAAAGGACAGTTGAAGCACAACACAGTACTCAATGCACTATCTCCTACATGAGCTCTGCTGTAAATAAAAACATTTTCTTTTATGATATTATTATGCAACAGATGAAGAAACTAATAATCCAAATATATTAGCTGTCATGCCTAAGGTCATTTACATAACCAGGCTGTTTACAGATCTCAATCTAGAACCCAGGTCCCCAATTGTCAATCACTTTCCAAATGTACTTTTTTGTTTTGTTTGGTTTTTAGAGACAGAGTCTCACTTTGTTGCCAAGGCTGGAGTACAATAGTGGCATAATCATAACTCACTGCAACCTTGAACTCCTAGGCTCAGGTGATCTTACCTCTTCAGCCTCCTGAGTAGCTAGGACTACAGGTGTGGGCTACTTCCTCCAGCTAATTTCTTTATTTTTTGTAGAGTCAGGGTCTTCCTATGTTGCCCAGGCTGGTCTCAAACTCCTGGCCTCAAGAGATCCTCCTGCCCCAGCCTTCCAAAGTGGTAAGATTACTGTCATGAGCCACTGTGCATGGTCCTCCTAATGTACTTAGTGGGACATTTTTGAGGCCTACACCTATATTATACACATACAGCACATAATAGGCACTCAATAAATATTTTTTGAGTTGAATCTCCTAGTTCCTCCTAAATTTCTGCTCACTAATGTATTATTATGTTTAAATAAATAAAAGGAGTTTCCTTAGGGATCACCTATAAATCAGAAGACTAGAAAGAATTACAGGCATGGGGCTATTGGTCAGTTTTTTTTGGTCCATAAATGTAGAAAATAACCATGGGGATATAAGAGTGAACTTGCCTCAAGATAATTCATATCAAACCGATCTCATATGAAGAACTTATATGCATTATCTCAATTAATCCTTATAACAGCCCCCACAAATAAACCAAGACTCTTGGAGGTTGAGGTTCACCAAACGCATGTGTCCTCGGAATCATACAATTCTCAAGTGCATGCATCACCCCAGGATTCAGAAGTCCAAGATCACCCCAGGATTCAGAAGTCCAGGAGATGGAATCTCTGATACATTTCTAAAACAAATGGTTCTAACTCAATCTTACGTCTGCTCTCTCATGGTTCCGGTATTAACTCAATACAATTTTGTCATTGTTGTTTAAGATTATTTCTTTAAGCATAACATTGCCAAAAGGAACAAATGAAAAGCAAAGAATACCAGTGTTCTGTTTGTTGAGTAAGGGGATATCCCTTATGTTTTCCTGGAGAAAGTAATTTCAGCTCTGTGCCAGTAGGCCCTTTGCCTAAGACACAGGTGAACATTGAGGTTGGCTTCAGGTATGAAGCTAAGGTTTGTCTTCTCCCAGGAGGTGGCAGCAGCAGCAGCTGCAGCCTCCGCCTGCTGCAGAAATCAGACAGAATTCATCCGTTTTCCTATTGGCTTACAAACCTAGAAATTCCTGGTTCCAAAGACCACTTCATCTCTTCCTTGGTTTGCTGAGCTTAGTTGGAGCTAGGGCATTGGGAGTTCAGGAGCTGGCAATAATTCCTCTTTATAAGTGCTTAGTTTTTTTTGTAAACACTTTGGTCTGGGCTGTGACCTTGAAGCATGTATAAAGGAGGTTCAGGAAGTCTCTGGCCAGGGAAAAAGAGCTTCAGAAAGAAACAGTAGCTGAAACACATCCACACAAGCATAAATCCAGAGATCCCAGTGCACAGTTTGGTACCACAAAAATCATACAGATTGTAGACCTGGCCTCTCAGCTACCAGCCAGCTGACCTTCTCATTGAACCTGTCAGAACCGTAATTTACTCATCCACCCAGTGTGGACTAGGTGATCTTGAAGCACCTGCTAATTCTTAAATTATAAGCTACTGGACTTTTATTTTCTGGACTAACAGCTGGGCCTTCACCCTTTCAGAATTTTAAAAAATTTCAGACACAACAAAGCACTACTGGTTCCAAGTTAATCCCAGATGAGCACATATCCTGGTTTCGCAAACACTGCCAGCTGCATAGAAGGCGGGCAGGACTCCCAGGAAATGTCTGAACACCACTCAGCTATGGATGAACTGTCAACTGCTGGGGGTTGCTTTGCAAATTACCACATCTAAATGAAGCTGACAAAATGATATTTCAGAAAAGCAATTAACACTGATGCCTAGTGTATTTGGAACCAAAAAGCCTTTTGGGAAGAATGAAATTGGCTCAGAAAAAGGGTACCCCAGCCCTCCAGGTAGAAATGTGAAGTCAGGATCTCCCACACACTGCCATCACCACCAATCAGTCAGCCTGGTCTTTGTGAAGGAGATGGAATTAGTTCCTTTCACCTTCCCCCTGCTTCCACTTGGATTGGTTAAGCTTTCATCTAGTTATTCAGTGAACATTTATTGGGCACCTCCCATGGGTCAGGGGCTGGGTGTACACATGGTTATTGAGGAGTTCACAATGGAGTAGTAAGATGCTAAATAAATTAATATACATGGAGCATTCAGAAAGGGTTGGAATATAAAATGTAAGAGAGGTGATAGAAATAGTTATTATCTCCATAAGGCCACAGGCCAAACACCATACTTCCTAATGAAAGCTATCCCTACAGTATAGCACAATCATCTAGAAAGAATCCCACACTCCTGTAAGTATTGGCCCCTGTGGAATTGTCAATTGAACTTTTCCTATTTTACATGAAAGTTGTCATATTAGAATCCCTTCCTAGATTGGGAGTTTTGGCTCCAGAAGGCCACGCTAAATAGAAATATTGTACATGTTACCTGGCATCAAAGGATGGGGCTGGTGGGACAGCATCTGTCGCTACCTCTTCCCCTTGAAAATACCAGCACAGGTGATGGGCAGGTTAAATAAGTTTCAATGTAACTGCAACAGAGAGAACCGAATGACAGAGGTAGGAGAGCCTGGTGATAGATAGCTTCATTCCTGAAAAGAACCATATTCTGTTTGAAGAGCAGATCAGAGGGCAAGAAAACACAGGGCTGTCCTGTGTGACATGGAATGAGCTGAGCTATAGACCATAACAAACAAGCAGAAAAGAAGCAAACCATGTCTCCTAATTCCCAGGACTAATTTCAGAGTAGTCTGAAAAGGACAATTGAAGTTTGCCTTCAAAGAGACACTAGATGCCCTCATAATATTGAAATCAAGTCCAATATTTCTCAAACGTAATTTTTCAATAGAGACCCTTCTTATGTTGATTTTTTTTTCTTCCTGTAGAGTTCCAAATAAGCCTCAAGAGGATCTCTTTCTTCCCACAGCTCCACAGGCAATTTACAGCTACGCCAGTTACTATATGTATAGCACAAAGGTTGAGAATCCCTGGCCTCTGGCTGAGTTTTATCCAACTGAATGTTTGGTTACTGATGTCACAGCCCAAAAAATAATTAGCATTATAATGGGATTCTCTAGTGAATATATTTAGAGGGAAGCCTCTGAGCAGCAGTTCTGTCCCTTGGCTTCACATGGGGAAGTTTTAAAAATCCTTAACCCACATCCCAAACCGATTACATATTAGGGGTGGGGCCTAAGCATCAACTTTTCTTTTATATACCATAGGTATCAACATTTTTGTACATTCCTCAAAAGATGTCTATGTACAGCCAAGGTTGAGGCTTTCCAATGTTAAGTCTTAGGATAAGGAGATGCAGGAAGCTGCTAGTAACTGGCAGCTGAGCTCACCTCCTCCCTTTGGAATTTCTCCTGAAAAGCCAACATGAAGAAACCAAATACTGCAATGGCAGCCAGCCTAAACATCCACTTTGTAAGATTTCCATTTCTGCTTTCTCACTGTATCTACCAGGTCTGCAATTAAAACGATTTGAGTACCTACAGAGTTATGAACAGTGGCTAATCAGTGTTTTCAAAGAGAGAACTGGTAACAGATGATGGTGGTATGAATGCCACGCTCTAGAGATTCTACATTAATCTCTCTTTTTTTTTTTTTGAGACAGGGTCTCACTGTGTCACCTCAGGCTGGAGCGCAGTGATGCAATCTTGACTCACCACAACCTCTGCCTCCCAAGTTCAAGCCATTCTCCTGCCTTAGCCTCCTGAGTAGCTGGGATTACAGGTTCGTCCCACCATACCCGGCTAGATTTTTTTTTTTTTTTTTTTTTTTTTTTTTAGTAGTAGAGACAGTGTTTCGCCATGTTGGCCAGTCTGGTCTTGAACTCCTGGCCTCAAGTGATCCACCCGTCTCAGCCTCCCAAAGTGCTGGGATTACAGGCATGAGTCACCGCCCCCCGGCGCCACATTCATCTTAAAAACTAAATGCTTTTTTTTCCCACCCTCCAAACTACTCAGCCTCTTCTCTCGCCCCACTCTAGACCCATTTTTCTCTTCTGCTTCGTCTCTCTTCCTGCCTGCCATCTCCTTCACCTGCTCTCCAACCCTGTCACTGACATTCTTATTGCCCTTATTTCTTGTCTTTCTTAGCTTCTGCACCTCACTATTCCTTCCACATTGTCTTATTTTCCTTTAGCCTCTATTCTCTCCTCCTTACCCACAATTACACACCTCTCTTCTTAGTTTCATCCTCTTTCCCACTTGCAGCTCCCTAACTGGCTATAATACGAAGCAAAAGCATTGTCTGATAGTTACAATTGTTAAACCTTTTCTCCTTTGCCCCAAGAATACTCACTGGCAGCACTTGCGGCTGCAGTGTTTACCCCGAGAAAACTTTGCCACAAAATATCTCTCTTTTATTATTATTTTCACATTGCTCTAGTATATCGACTTTGGAAACAAAAGACATCGTTCTGTTTATAGCATTCTATTTTTTGAGGTGGTATTTCCATTTAAAATACAGCCATTCTCGATTGCTGAAAATGTCAAATCCTGGAAAACGTAGCATTCCTATGTGTGATGTTAACATCATTAATGAACAGTTGGCTGAAGATTCATTTGATGAATCTGATTTCTCTGAAATAGACAATTCTGATGATTCAGACAATTCTGGTGTTAGTTCTGTTAAGAATTAACTCTAAGAGCAGTTTTTATATTTTATTTTCACGTTGAAAATCAGTCAGATTTGCTTCAGTCTCAAATAGCATGTTTATGTAAAATTAAATGAGTACTGGCAGCGAGCTATACTTTTTTTTTAATGGGAAAAGGTTAAATAAAATATTCTATTAGTTTTAAAAGCAGATAAGTACTGAAAATATTATATTTGTCTCTCCAAGGAGAAAAAGAAACTGGCTCAGAGTTAGCACTCCTTAAATACTAATTATTATTCTTATAACTCCCTGTGTTGGCCCCAGATTACTTTCTTCATGTAGTTCATTGACCTTCAATAGAAAAATGGTTCTCTGTTCTTCAATCCTGACAACAGCAGCTGACATCAATGTAAAAAGAGAAACAAGCTAAAAACAGTAGTTGAGTGTATACACCCTGAATTGAATATTCAGTTGCAAAATAATCATCATTATTGTAATTACAGAGAGGAGGCATTGCAATAATTGTTCAAGTGTCTTCTTGAGGAAATAACTAAAATAGGGCCAGCTGTCACAAACTACCCTACAATAATGATTCCCGTGTGTGCTGCTTCAGTATTCATAGTGACTCTGTAATAACAAATTTGTGTACTCATCTAATGTTGTTTTCAAAATTTTTAATTTTATAAACAATAGAACAGGGTCTCGCTGTTGTTGCCCAGGCTGGTCTCAAACTCCTGGCATTAAGTGCTCCTCCTATCTTGGCCTCTCAAAGTGCTAATCTGATGCCCTTAAATAACTTAAAAAATAACAAACCTGGCCAGGCATGGTGGCTCACGCCTGTAATCCCAGCACTTTGGGAGGCAGAGACAGGTGTATCACCTGACGTCGGGAGTTTGAGGCCAGCCTGACCAACAAGGTGAAACCCCATCTCTACTAAAAATACAAAAATTAGCTGAGCGTGGTGGCACGCGGCTGTAATCCCAGCTACTCAGGAGACTGAGGCAGGAGAATTGCTTGAACCCAGGAGGCGGAGGTTGCAGTGAGCCGAGGTCGTGCCACTGCACTCCAGCCTGGGTGACGGAGTGAGACTCTGTCTCAAAAAAATAAATAAATACAAGTAAATAACAAACCTATGATTGGATCCAGTATTTCGCATGATAGTTGACCCTCATTTCTAAACGGTGTCCATGAACAACCTTAGCATCATAAACTACCAAACAAAAATTGCACCGTCGATTTAAGAACAAACTAGAGTAGGTGGTCCAGCATTCACCTACAACATGAGGGCAACAAATCTAGGTACAAGAGTGGGGTGGAAGTCAGGCAAATAGGCCAGCAGACAACTAAAATGCTTAGGAGAAACATCTACAAAGACAGGCGAGTTTTATTGACTTGAAAATTGTAAACAAACAAGATCTGTAAGAAAAGAGGGAAGGCCTTGTTTTTTGTTTACTTGTGAAATCAGCCAAAAGTATTTGAAATTTTCTCTTCCCAAGATACAGCTGTGAAATGACTAATGGAAACTGAGCAAGCCTGCATCAGGAACTGAATGTGCCACTTCACCGAGAACAAAAAGTGTTCCCCTGACAGAGGCTGTCCTCTCAGATTAATACCTTGGGTGCTTTAAAGAGGACCAGCCAGGCACAAATATGATGCATTTGTAAAGAGGAAGAATCAGCCAAGCACCTTGGCAAATTTTTTTCCTATTTCAGTACCTCTGAGTCATGTGTATATCTTAACTTTCATGTTCCTGAAGAAATTCCACAAAGAGGCAAAGAAAGAAAAGGAGAAAGAAAATTTCCTATTAAATTATTTTTCCCTTGCTGGCCTTTCCAGTAGGAGTCTGGCTGAAGACTGAACCTGAGCTGCTTCAAAGATGAACTTGGTAACTGCTCTTATCCAATCTTCCTAGGTTCTGAAATTCACACTCCTAGTTGCAAGGGATCAGTACCATTTGCATATTCACATCTCCAGCCAAAAACAATTTACCCTGCACACAACCTTATCCTGTTTCAGTAATTAAAATATATTCTACAAAAGTGTCATAAGGAGCACTGATTGACATTTTGAAAGTTGTTTCAAGGCACAATCTGTGCATTTTTTTTTCCATTGTAAAAGACATGATCGTAATAAAAATACAATCATCCTACAGTAGATTCAGGGGAAATGGTTCTAGGGCCCCTGCATATACTAAAATCTACAGAACCTGCAGATACAAAAAGTCAGCCCTCATTTGAGCTTTGCATCTGCAAATACTGTATTTTTTTTTTTTTTAAGAGATGGGATTGTGGCCAGGGTGGTGGCTTATGCCTGTAATCCCAGCACTTTGGGAGGTCGAGGCAGGTGGATGGCTTGAGTCCATGAGTTCAAGATCAGCCTGGGAAACATAGTGAAACCCCATCTCTACCAAAAATACAAAAAAATTAGCCAGGTGTGGTGGTGCCCGTTTGTGGTCCCAGCTACTCGGGAGGCTGAGGTGGAAGGATTGCTTGAGTGTGGGAGGTCAGGGCTGCAGTGAGCGGAGATCATGCCACTGCCCTCTAGCCTGGGTGACAGAGTGAGACTCCATCTCAAAATAAATAAATACACACATAAAAATGAAAATAAATAAAGAGATGGGGTCTCGCTATGTTGCTTACGCCAGGCTCAAACTCCTGGCCTCAAGCAATCCTCACACTTCAGCTTCCTGAGGAATTAGGATTACAGGTATGAGCCAACTACTGTATTTTTTTATGTGAGTTTGGTTTAAAAAAATCCAGATGCAAGTGGACCCATGCAATTCAAACCCATGTTCTTCAAGGGGCAACTGTAAATTAAAACTTCAAACTGGTTTAAAATGGAAGGAAAAAATCTCCTTCCCACTCTTATCACAAGGCAAGCACTGTTAATTATTTCTGGCGTACTTTTTTCATATGAGGATATATAAAATAGACTGCATCTTTACACAGAGCAAATAATATATAGCATCCTATACCTTGCTTTGTTCATTTAATAATATAGCAGAAATATTTCCATAATAGCACATGTAGATGTTTTAAGCACTGAATGTGCCATACATTTATCTAACTGTTGCCTAACTGATGAACATTTAAATCATTTCTACTTAGACTATTATTATAAACAATATTTCCATGAATATCCTTATACACATCATTGGGGACTTGATGACTCTCTCTGTAGGATAAATTCCTTTCAATGAAATTGCTAGATCAAAATATATGTACACTTAAGATTGGGTTCGATGTTGCCAAAACTAAGTTGTATTGAGTTTAAAATTTTTTGTCACTTATAGGTAAAAATGGTATCACATTGTTGTGACCTGTACTTTTCTAAGCACTAATGAAGCTAAGTATTTTTTCAGTGTTTTCTTCCATTCCTCTTTTTTTTTTTTTTTTTTTTAAGACAGGGCCTTGCTCTGTCACCCAAGCTGGAGTGCAATAATGCAATCATGGCTCACTTTAGCCTCCATCTCCCAGGCTCAAGCAGTTCTCCTGCCTCAGCTTCCCTTGAAGCTGGAACTAAAGGCAAGTTACACCATGCCCAGTTAATTTATTTTATTTTTAATAGAGATGAGGTCTAGCTATTTTGCCCAGGCTGGTCTTGGACTACTAGGCTCAAGTGATCCTCCTGCCTTGGCTTCCCAAAGTGTTGGGATTATAGGTGTGAACTACCACACCTGGCTTTTTGCCATTCTTATTTGTATGAAATATTTGTTCCTGTTCTTTATACATTTTTTTCTGTTCATTTTTTCCCTCATAAGACTGCAAGATCTTTTAGTAAATAAATAAGCACTTTTTCTGTTGGATTGCAACTTTTTTACTGTGCCATTTGTCTTTGGCTTTATTTATGATGTTTTCTTGTTGTTGTCATTTTTATTTTTACCATATAAAGGTTTTATATTTTTTGGTTTCTGAGTTCTGCCTGTGTTTTAAATGTTGGCTCTTAGCTGGGCATGGTGGCTCATGACTGTTATCCCAGCATTTTGGGAGGCCAAGGTGGGAGGATTGCTTGAGCCCAGGAGTTTGATACCAGCCTGGGCAACATAGTGACACTCTGTCTTTACAAAATAAAATAAAATAAAAATAAGAGCAAAAATTAAAATTAAGAAGGTAAACAAATACTAGCTCTCTTGCAAGATGGGTCTTTTTGTAGATGCCATTTTAATGCACCAGAGCTTGATGTGAATTCCCCTGTCACATGGTAGAGGTTGAGAAATTAGGTTTTCCCGTGGAAAGAGAAAACTTACAAAGTCATTAAGAGAAGGAAAGGCAGAGGGACCCCATCCTCCCATCGTCCCTGGGTGACCTGCTAGCCTCACAAGATGGTTTAGGTTCCAAGGAAGGGAACTCTGTCCTTCTTTGGGTCTCTTTTTTGTATGTAGCAAGTGTGAGGGCAGCCTTATCATGAAAGGAATAATCAGATTATCTTGGCACCAGGAAGCCTGGAATTTATCATCAGCTTTTTACCAGAGATATCTGGGAAACGTATACAAGCTGCCCAGCATCTAGACTTTGGGTCCTGTGGGATGTTATATGGGGGAAAGGAAGACAGTGGTCCTGTGAGAAGATGAACCTGTGTGCAGTTTCTCAGCCTGGGAGAAGCCCCCTTCCTCAGCCCTAGCTCTCCACACCTGGTTTGAGCTAGCTCATTTCCCAGCAACACAAAATGAGCACTCAGGTTGGTTTAAAACAAGCCTCCTCCTTCTATCACATTCGATTAATGAAGATTCAGGCAGTAGCAGTACAATAAACTCTTAACCCAATTTTTTATTTTGAAAAATTTCAGGCCCACAAAGATCAAAGAACAGTATAAGGAATGCACCTATACTCTTCACCTAGATTCGCCAATTATTAACATTTTTTCACCTTTGCTTTATCTCTTTCTATAAATAAGCATTTTTAACCATTGACGCATTTGAAAGTGTTGAATACTTTACAATTATTCACTTAAAATAATTCATACATCTCCTATGAATAAGGGCATTCTCCTCCATTACTACAGCTTCATTTTCAGGTCTGGGAAAATTAACAATGATTCAATAATAATATCTTTAAGTTCATATTCAGATTTCTTCATTAGTTTCAAATGTCTTTTATGTAGTCTTTAATCCAAGATATTAACAGTGTCCATACATTGCATTTGATTCCATTTCTCTACTCCAGTGCCCCACGGCAGACTTTTAGCAATGGCTGGAGACATTTTTGATTGTCATGACTGGGGGTGCACCTGGTTTCTACTATCCAGAGACCAGGGATGCCTGCTAAAGAGCCTGAATTCACAGGACAGCCCCCCACAACAAAGAATGACTTAGTCCAAAACGTCGTTTAGTACCTAAATTGAAAAACCCTCTGCTAGTCTATCAAGAACCATTTCCCTACTTTATTTGCTTTTCATGACACTGACTTTTATTATTATTTATTTATTTATTTATTTAGAGACAGGGTCTCACTCTATTGCCCAGGCTACAGAACAGTGACGTGATCATAGTTCACTGCAGCCTCAAACTCCTGGGCTCACACGATCCTCCTGCTTCAGCTTCCGGAGTAGCTGGGACTACAGGTGCATACCACCACATCCAGCTAATTATGTATTTTTTTGTAGAGATGGGGTCTCATCATGTTGCCTAGGCTGGTCTTGAATTCCTGCCTCAAGTGATACTCCAACCTCAGCCTCCCAAAGTGTTGGAATCATAGGTGTGAGCCATGGTGCCTGGTCGGCATTTATTATTTATTTATTTATTTATTATTATTTTTTTTTTTGAGATGGAGTTTCGCTCTTGTTACCCAGGCTGGAGTGCAATGGCGCAATCTCGGCTCACCACAACCTCCGCCTCCTGGGTTCAGGCAATTCTCCTGCCTCAGCCTCCTGAGTAGCTGGGACTACAGGCACGCGCCACCATGCCCAGCTAATTTTTTGTATTTTTAGTAGAGACGGGGTTTCACCATGTTGACCAGGATGGTCTCGATCTCTTGACCTCGTGATCCACCCGTCTCGGCCTCCCAAAGTGCTGGGATTACAGGCGTGAGCCACCGCGCCCGGCCGGCACTTATTCTTTTGTAGCATCTAGTCCAGTTCTTTTGCAGACTGTCTCTCTCACTATAAATTTTTCTGATTGTTTTCTCATGAGCAGTTTAAATTTAAACGAATACCAAAAATACAACACAGATGACTATAACTGCTAGCTATTACTGCATAACAAACCATCCCAAAATTCAGTGGCATAATATTAAGAACCATTTTCTAGGTAGTTCTGCTCTGGACTAGGCTCAGTTGGTTTTGGCTGGACTGAGTCATGCATCCAAGTCATTTGGTAAGTTATAGAGGCTGGTCAGTCTGGGATGATCTCAGCTGGGATGACTGGGCTCAGTTCCATTAGCGTATCACACTTAGCAAGCTAGCCTTGGTGTGTTCTCATGGAAAAGGTAGGTGTGAGGAGTGTAGAAGCCTCTGTTGAGGCCTAGGTTTAGAGCTGGCACCCTGTCATTTCAACTGCATTATGTTGGCAAAAGCAAGTGACAAACCCAGCCCAGAGGTAAGTGGCAGCGAAATAAGCTCAACCTCCTGTTGCTGTCGGTCTATCAAAGTGTTATTGTGTACCTCTTACTGTGTCATCTTCGGGAATAGAAAATGTAAGGCAGTCCCACTATTAGTGTTGTTAAGCTTGAAACTTGGTTAAGTGGTAACTAACAAATCCCTCCTTTGGAGAGCTCTAACTTTTATACATGTGGGGTGATGCTTTGGTGCACTGTCAGTCCTGTTCCTCATTCGTTTCCTGGAGCTAGGCTAACAAAGTACTCGCAAACTGCGCAGCTCAAAAAACAGAAATGTATTGTCTGGAAGCTGGAAGTAGGAAAGGAATGTGTTGGCAGGGCCATGCTCCCTCTGAAACCTGCAGGGGAAAATCCTTGCCTATTCTAGCCTCTGATTGTCCTAGGCATTCCTTGGCTTGCAGCTGCAGCGCCTCAATCCAGCCTCCATCTTTACATGGCGATCTCCCTGGTCTTCTTATAAGGACACCAGTCAGATTGGATTAGAAGCCAACTCTGTTCCAGTATTACCTCATCTTGACTAATTATTTCTGCCACAATGCTCTTTCTAAATAAGGGTACATTCTGGGGTGCTAGGGATTAGGACTTCAACATATCTTCACGGGGGACATGATTCCACCCCTAACACCCATTAACCTTTTACTTAGTGGCTTTATCATCTACAGACGATCCTTGGGGATGGCACAACAGTGTTTCTCTTAAGCATCATCACTTTCTCAACATTTATTACCTGGCATTCTCTCCTCCTTTCTTCCCTTTTAAAAAGCATTTAAATCACTTTGAATGCATGGCTTTTGCTTTGCAAAAAAAAAAAAAACAAAAAACATCATTTTTATACAACCATACAAATATTTTCATGATCAACTTGCCTCAAATTTGACTAGTGAGAGTCTATAAGGTCAACTCTATGTTATTATTATTCTAGAGACAGGGCCGGGCTCTGTTGTCCAGGCTGGAGTGCAGTGTCATGGTCATAGCTCACAAGGGCCTCAAACTCCTGTGCTCAAGCCATCCTCCCACCTCAGTCCCCCAAATAGCTAGGACTCAAGGCACATGCCACCATACTCGGCTAATTTTTAAATTTCTTTTGTAGAGGCGGGGTCTCACTTTGTGGCCCAGACTGGTCTCGAACTCCTAGTCTCAAGAGTTCCTCCCACTTTGTTCCCCCAAAGTGCCGGGATTACAGGTGTGAGCCACTGCGCCTGGCTTATTTCAAACTTAAAAAAAAAAAATTTAAATGTCTTTTTTTTTTTTTAAGTGTGACTACTCCCACTAACTCACCTCTGTAGGACGTATTGCTGACATCCAACTGGAGCAGCTGTGATTATTCCCCATGGGAAAAGTCACATCATCATTCCTAAATACAGCCATAATGAAAACTGCATTCTGCATTTTATATGTATGTTAAATAAAATGAAAGCTGTATTCTGTATTATATATAATATATATTACATAGGTATTCTGCATTCTATATATTTAATTTCACAACAACTCTGTACATAAACACTGTTACTGGATCTTACAAATTAGAAATTTGAAGCTTAAAATGAGATATGGGATTGGCTGGGTACAGTGGTTCTTGCCTATAATTCCAGCAGTTTGGGAGGCCAAAGCGGGTGGATCACCTGGGGTTAGGAGTTCGGGACCAGCCTGGCCAATACAGTGAAACCCTGTCTCTACTAAAAATACAAAAAAATTAGCCAGGCATGCTGGTGCATGCCTGTAATCCCAGCTACTTGAGAGGTTGAGGCAGGAGAATCGCTTGAACCTGGGAGGCAGAGGTTGCAGTGAGCCGAGATTGTGCTACTGTAATCCAGCCTGGGTGACAGAGTGAGACTTTGTCTCAAATGAACAAACAAACAAACAAACATAAAATGAGATATGAGGAAAAGCATGGGTTTGGGAAACTGATGGTTTGCATCTTGGCTCTATTACCTATTAGGTATGTGGTTTGGGGCCTTGGTTTGTTTATCTGTACTATGGTGGTGATGATATTTGCCTCACAAATTTAAGCTTAGAAACTTATCTGACCTCAAGTAGGTGTTATTAGTTCTCTTCTTTCCATACCCTGATGATAGGCTTTAGCTTTTAGCTCATGTTGAATAAATCACAGTGTTACAGAGTCTACCAGCAATTAATTAGGAGTTGGTCTATCTCATTAATTCCAAGTATGTTCATTAGGAATTAAAGAGAATTTGACCTAAGTTTCAGCTAGTTTACCTTTCAATACCTTTGGGGAAAAAAGACAGTTGGCTAATCAGTTTATTAAAATAAACAATGTTGTGGAAGGGAGATTATCTCTATTCAACTTAAAAGAACAACTTTTGGGAAGATCTTTGGCATTGTACATGCACCATAGGAAGCTCATTTAGATATCAGTCTTCAAAATAGACTCCAGCTTTGTTTACCTGAATACAGTCTGTTAATTCATTCCACAAAGAGCATGAGTGCCCATTATATTCCATGCAATGTTCTAGGCACCTGGGATACATCGGAGAATGAAACAAATAGCCCTGCCCTTATTTACCCTTTAGTTGGGAAAGATAGGTGAAAAACAAATTTGCAAATTACATAAAGTATTAGAAATAGATAAGTGATAATGAGAAAAATAAACAAAGCTGGGGTTTACAAAGGATTGCAATTTCATTTTTATTTATTGTTTGAGACAGAGTTTTGCTCTTGTTGCCCAGGGTGGAGTGCAATTAGGCAATCCTGGCTCATGGCAAGCTCCACCTGCTGGATTCAAGTGATTCTCCTACCTCAGTTTCCCAAGTAACTGGGATTACAGGCACCCACCACCATGCCCAGCTAATTTTGTATTTTTAGTAGAGATGGGGTTTCACCATGCTGGGCAGGCTAATCTTGAACTCTTGACTCCAAGTGATCCACCCACCTCGGCCTCCCAAAGTGCTGGGATTACAGGTGTGAGGTACCGCACCTGGCCAAGGACTGCAATTTTAAATAGCATTGTCATCATTTAAAAGACAACGTTTGGGCAAAGAATAGAAAGAGGTAGGGAAATTGGTCATGTGTGCCCCTAGAAGAACAACAAACAAAAGGTCCTTGGACAGAAGAAGTGTGCTTGGCCTGGTGGAGGTGCAGCAATGAGGCCAGTGTGGCTAGAATGTAGTGAATGAGGGGAAATATTTTATTTACCTAACAAACACTTAAATAGCCCTGACTAGTAGCATTATTTGAAGCACTTGAAAGATATTAACTAATCCTCCCAGCAAGTCTATGAAGTAGACACTGATTTTATCTTTTCCAGATGAGGAAACTGAGGTATAAGATGGTTAAATAATTGCTCCCAAATGACACAGCAATCACGTGATAGAGCTAGGTTTGGAACTCAGGTGGTCTGTCTCTAGTGATGCATGCTGTTAAGCACCAAAGTATGCTCTGCTGCTTCCTGGCAGTAAGAGATAAGAAACAAGTGGGAACTAGATCCTGTAAGTCATTAAAGTCCATTGGTGAAGATTTGGGGGTTGGGTTTTTGTTTTTTTTTTTTGTAGAGATGAGGTCTCGCTATGTTGCCCAGGCTGGTCTCAAACTCTTGGCCTCAAGGGATCCTTCCACCTTGGTCTCCCAAAGTGCTGGGATTATGGGCATGAGCCACCACACCTGGCTATCTTTAAAAAAAAATAATGTTTTCTTAAAAGGAAGGCTCTGCCTAACCACCTGCACTTGATGGTGAACAGCCAAACCAGGCAGATCCTTTTGGTGAATTGCATATGAAATACAGAGAGGGAGTTAGCAGTTAGAAACGGGCAGAAACTAAAAGATCCACAGAGAGAAAGAAGAAAGCTGAGGTCATGTGGCAGCAAAAAGCACGCAGCAATAGAAGCTGTGAGATGAGAAAAGAATGGAAAGTACGGAGCAGCAAGGGCAGTGGAGTCACAACACTAGCAGATAATTAGAGTACAAAGCAACAGATACTGACTACTGAAGAGCCACAAGATAACCCAGTTGTTAGGGCTGCACTATGTGCTGAATCACCTTCCAGTTCCCACTCGTCGCCAGAGAGTGGCAGGGAAGGACATGGGGCTTGAATTAGTCTTAAGCTTAGATTGAGGTAGCCTGAGTATATCTCTCTGCTCTGAGAATGAAACTTTTGCTTCTTGGAATCTCTATCACTCAAGATCATGGCAGGAAACTGAAGGCACATTCCACTGGGATTTTGAAAATCATTTGATGAATTTGATATTTGCAAGGATGTAGGGAGGGTTGCGGGAACTTAAGAGGATACCGAGGCACCCAAGGTTGAGTAACAGTAGAAGCCCAAGCCTGAAGAGCCTTAGTTTATCAGAGTCCAGAAAGAGTAGAACTGTGAAGGGGCATATCTAATGCCAAACCCGTGGTGCTAAAGCAGGCAGGAAAGGAGAAGAAATATCTCAACCTCTTTTTCCTCCTTCCTTCTGATACTTGCTGATGCCTTCCATTGGACAAACCCAACAGTAAGTCAGAGGGCATTGGCTCCTAGGGGATAAAAATCTGTGGGGTAACATCCTTGTTGGGAACGGAGTGTGGCAGAGAAGGACATGGGCCTCATATGAGTCCATTCTCACACTGCTATAATTTAAAGATACTGCCTGAGCCTGGGTAATATAAAAAGAAAAGAGGCTTAATTGACTCACAGTTCCACATGGCTGGGGAGGCCTCAGGAAACTTACAATCATGTTGGAAGGTGAAGTGGAAACAAGAGCCTTCTTCACATGGCAGCAGGAGAGAGAAGAGTGAGGAGCAAAGGGGTAAGAGCCCCTTATAAAACCATCAGATCTCGTGAGAACTCACTCACTATCACGAGAACAGCATGGGGAAAACCTCCCCTATGATCCAATCACCTCCAACTGGTCTTTCCCTAGACATGGGGGATCATGGAAATTATAATTCAAGGTGAGATTTGGGTGGGGGCATAAAGCCTAACCATATCAGGGCTATAATAGGCTGAATGATATTCCCTTCCCCTCACCCCCAAAACTTGCCCACAGCCTAATCTCTGGAACCTGGGAATATTGCATTACATGGCAAAAGATGTAACTAAGTTCAGGAGCTTGAGAGGAGGAGCTTATTCTAGATCACTGTGGTAGGTCCTAAATGCAATCACATGTATCCGTATAAGAGAGAAGCAGAAACTTTAAGAGACAAAAGGAGGTGGCAATGTGACCTTGGAGGAGTGCCCACAAGCCAAAGAAAGCCTGGGGTCCCCAGACGCTGGAAGAAGCGAGAAACAGATTCTCCCCGCGAGCTTTCACGAGTATGGCCCTGCCAACACTTGATTTCAGACTTCTGGCCTCCGGAACTGAAACAAAATAAAATTCTGTTGTTTTTAACTACCCAGTTTGTCATAATTTGTTACAGCAGTCACAGGAAACCAGTACAGCCAGATGGAGAATAATCAGCACAAAATCTATTCATCTCAGATGGGACAGGATGATATCCCTCGTCACTTTAGCTGGACATTCTTTTGCCTGCCTTTTATATTCCCTTTGATATTTTGTTTGTTTGTTTGAGACGGGGTTTCATTTCACTCTGTTACCTAGATTAGAGTGCAATGGCATGGCTGTGGCTCACTGCAGCCTCAATCTCCAGGGCTCACTCGATTCTCCCATCTCCGCCTCCCAAGTAGCTGGGTCTACAGGTGTGCACCACACTTCCAGCTAATTTTTTTTAAAGCATCTGTGGGGCCTTGTTATGTTTTCCAGGCTGCTCTCAAACTCCTGGCCTCAAGCCATCCACCCACCTTGGCCTCCCACAGTGCTGGGATTACTGGTGTGAGCCACCGTGCCTGGCCCTTTGGGACTTCTTTTGGGATCACGCATATGCTTCAAACTATATTCTCCCTAGTTATAGTTACTTTTGTTATACAAATATTGTTTTATCCAAATAAGATGATGATATTCTTATTTGAAACAAGAACCTTGTCTTGCACATCTTTGTAGCCCATAAAAATCTTAGCACAGTACTTTGAACACAGTGGACATTCTGTAATTGGTAAATGAGAAAGAAAGCTTCCATTTGTCCATCTGTAAATGGAAAATAACAATTTCTACTGACTTGCCTTTCAGAGATAATGATGGCAGGGTTTCCTGGAAACAATTTTTGTACCTGTGACAGAATGATATATCTGAGACACCCATTCGTGCTGAGGCAATTCCTTAGGGGAGGAAAACAAACCAACCAACCTGCATTTATTTTTAGCATGTCCTCCATTCCACGTGGAGCTGAAACTGCCTGCAGATCACCCCACAAAGGAAAAGGCAGGGCATAATTAAGAAAATTTAAGAGCTGAGGACCGATATCTTCTTAGGAACTTTGATTCATTCAATAATCATTTGTCGAAGAACTGCGATGTTAAAATATAGTCCATCGGCTGGGTGCAGTGCCTCACGCCTGTAATCCCAGCACTTTGGGAGGCTGAGGCAGACAGATCACTCGAGACCAGCTTGGCCAACATGGCAAAACCGTCTCTACTAAAAATACAAAGATTAGCTGGGTGTGGTAGTGCATGCCTGTAATCCCAGCTACTTGGGAGGCAGAGGCACCAGATTCACCTGAGCCCAGGAGGTGGAAGTTGCGTGAGCCGAGATGGTGCCATTGCACTCCAGCCTGGGCAACAGAGTGAAACTGTGTCTTAAAAAAAAAAAGTCCATAGATGCTGAGGATACACACACTCAGAGAATAAGGCATGATCCCAAGTCAGTAATTGTCACGCAATATGATGAATGGTTTTTATAAGAGCAAAATGCTATGGGACCAGAAAGAAGGGAATGACTAACTATTGATGGGAGTTTCACCAAAAAAACTGACATTCAAGTTGGTCTCTTAAGACTGCATCAGGCAGAGGTGAAGTCAAGGGCATTCTAGGACCAAGAGAAATAGCTTTGCCTGAGCTGTTGCCAAGCAAACCACACCCTCAGCTCAGCCCTATTGTATCTACAGAGCCCTATTTTTATGCATTATCCTCATCGCTACTTTTTAAGAGAAGAAAAGAACGCTGACTTCTTCCCTAATTTTGCATCCAGGTATTTTATATGTCAAAGAAAGGTGATTGTCAGGAGGGAAAACAGAAGTTGACTTCTGGCAAGTCCAATAACAACAGCTCCTAACATCCATCTAATGATAAGTTAATGATTACCTTTGCTGAGCCTCTTCTTCATTTCTGAAAATTGAGTTAGGCTAACCTGTGAATGTGGCACCAGGGGGAAAGTGGACGAGGTATGAGCGCGTCCCCTGTCCCACTGCTCCACACCAGGAGGTTCATCTTTAGCAAACACTCCTTGAATGGGCGTTATGGCTGAGGCCCTTTTTCCTCCTCTAGGCTGACCTTCATATCTGTCCTTGGGGAACAGCTCTGTCTAGGGCACCGCCCAGCTTCCCTCCCAGGCCGGCCCTGCTAGGCCTCTGAGACTAGAGCTGTGCTGCTTGTGAGTGGAAGAAAGAAGAAAAAAACTCTTAGGACAGCAGCCAGGAGAGAAGGAAAGACTGGCCAAGCCCACCAAGGAGCAAAGGGTTCCCCATCCACATCCTGCAGCTTCCAGTGGAAAAGTGGGGAGGCTGGGAGACTGGAGTCTCAGTCTCAGAGTAGGCATCACTCGTACTTGTTTTCTCAAGAAGCCTCTACCTTCCAGGCCCTGCCAGGAAGCCGGCAGCATTTTCCTGAGGCTGTAATAACAAGGACAGAGCGTTCTAGCCTGCTAGAGCCTGCTGGCTGGTCACTCTTTCCACTGCCTTTTGTTTTCATGCATCATTCCCCTCACTTGCGTCTCAGATTCCTCAGGGCTTTGAAAAAGCCACAAATGCTCCACACAGTGACACCACCCAGCGGGCTGGCAGACATCGCTGACAGGCACCTTGCCCTAAGCGACCGCACGTATGCAAGTCCTGACAGCTGATACCCAGCCACATACCTGGTTAAAGGGAAGATGGCATTCAAAAGGGGCCCACCTCCATTAGCCCAGCTGGCAAAGGCAGGGCTTTAGATCAAGTACAGCCCAGTGCACTGATAAATCACAGACTGCTGTTTTATTCAAAGTGTATCTGTATGGTGGGCAGCGGTACTTCCCCACCCTTTCCTCAAACATCTAAATCCAGCCAAAAAAGATGCTACCAACAAAGCGCCAGAGTGGCCTCAGGGTGACAATTCACATATCAATATATTAGATCATAAACGTATGCATACTTGGAGCAGACTTATAAAATAAAAATACTTTGTGTTTTAGAACCACCTGTAGCCTATTTCAAACCACACTCCAGAGCGAACCTATCAGAATCTCTGAAAATAGGGCTTAGATATGTGTATTTTTTAAAAACTTGACAGCATTGGTTAGAATGTAAGACAAGACAAATTCTCATATATCATTGATGAGATATATAACAATTGGTTCAACTACTGTGGACAGTAAGCTGGAAGGCAATTGTGGGAAGTAAAAAAGTTCCTCTTTTAAGTTTCCTTTCTTGTTAAATCGTAAGTGTGCTAATTACTCTTTGTTAAGCCCTATCCTATGTAGCTGTTAGGCATGCCGTGCTTACAGGCACATAGTACATTCTATGTCCTTGTACTTTAACCAAGATATCTGTGCTGGACGTGCTCACAGGCATATCCCAGCTCTCCATTGCTTTCACCTGTTTAGAAAAGTTTTAAGTTAGCCAATTGGGTTTTAGTTTAAACTGTGAGGTCTGATTCTAGCCAATGTAGATCAGACCAATGCGTAAGGAATAAATATGTCTGCTTTCCTTTGTTCATTGTTCTCCTGTGGCAAGATGGCTAGCGAGAATACCCTTTCTGCAGTCCAGGAAGTAAAAATTGCATTGCTGCAAGATCCTTTTTCTCAGTGCTAATTTTTCTTTGTGGCACCAAGCATCGGTTTCCAGTAGCAGTCTAGTCAAGTCGAGTTGGAAGTGCACATATCCTAGTCCCTAGCAATTTCTGTTCTAGATATCTTCCCTAGAACTCTCACACATGTATTCAAGGAGACATACACCAGGGCATGATTTACATCATGATTTGGAATAGCAAAAAACTGGCCATAACAAATATCCACCCACAGGAGAACAGATAGATTTTAGAACATTTATACAATGGAACACTACATTGCATTAGTATATAACATAGTATTATTATGTTATATAGAATGGACTAGCTCTACAAGTATCACAGATAAAACTAGAATGTGATATTCTCAAAACCATAACGCTGAGAAAAAAAGCTACAGAAAAAAATGTACCCTATTTATATACATGTTTAAATGTGCAAAACTTGCCTATTGTGTTGTAAAACTATAAAAACATGTGGGAAGAATGCTCACAGTCTTCACCAGATTGGTTATCTCTAGAGAGAGTTGAAATGAAAGGGCTTTCTCGGCCACGTGCAATGGCTCACGCCTGTTATCCCAGCGTTTTTGGGAGGCCAAGGCGGGTGGAGAGCTTGAGCCCAGGAGTTTGAGACCACCCTGAGCAACATGATGAAACCCCGATTCTACAAAAAACACAAAAATTAGCCAGCTGTGGTGGTGCATGCCTGTAGTCCCAGCTGCTGGGACTGAGGTGGGAGGATCACCTGAGCCTAGGAGGTCAAGGCTGCAGTGAGCTGTGATTGCATCAGTGTACTCCAGCCTGTTTGGGGCAACAGAGTGAGATGCTGTCTCAAAAAAAGAAAAAAAGAAAAGAAAGAGAGAAGGAAAGAGAGAAAGAAAGAGGAAGGAAGGAAGGAAGGAAGGAAGCAAGGAACGAAGAAAGGAAGGAAGGTAGGAAGGAAAGAGGAGGGGGGCCTTCCCTTGTAACTAGAAGGTTTTATCATGGCAATTTGTTATTATTTATTAAATCTGGATAGTGTATCCATGTCCCACAGGTAACTCTGAGGGTCAGGCCATCCATAGCGGAAGGATCTTTTGATTACAGAAAAAAAATGTGATCATAAACATAAATGACACTAAAGAGCCTCTCAGTAATGTATGCAGATTGAGATATTGTTCAGTAATGGAGGAGCTGTTGCATGGGCCCAGTAGGTGCCCTGTGACCTCCTGGCCTTGTGAGCATCCTAAACAGAGTCAGAGGAGCAGTGGAATGAAGACAGGGATTGCTCCACATGAGGAAATCATGACTCTAGTCATATCCAGAAATTTCCAACCCTGGTTGAAAATCAGATGAAACTTTTATTTTCTTTTTTTGCTTATTTTTTCTTATCAGGGATCACCTGAGAGATAAAACTTTGAATGCAGTTGTTCATGCCCCACCATCTGAGAATATGATATAGTAGGTCTGGCATGAGACTCTGGAATCTACATATTTAAAAGGCTTGCCAAGAGATTCTGATGATCCGCCAGGTTTGAAAAATGATAAACAGCCATAGTTATATGCTATTAATATTTTCAAAGAAGTTGGGTAGGAAGAGGAATGGGAGGAAAGGAAGTAAGAAAATTAAAGACGGAAGGGGAGAGAAGGCAGGGAAGGAGTGCCAGGGTGAGCCTTCAAGCCCAGCTCAAATCCCTCCTCCTCTATTTCCCCTAGACCTCTACAGCCTCAACGTGTCTCCTCATCCCTGGAACTTTGCTAGATCTCTAATCATCTATAACATTCATTTGGCAATAATGTACTTCCCTGTCATGGGCTACGGTTTAATCAATAGGTTTATGTCTTATTTTTTGAAGTAGGCTATAAGCTTCCTCAGGACAAAGACCATATTTTCTTCATCTTTGTATTTCCAGTGTCTAACATAATGCCTTCCACAGAGTAAGCAGTAAAGCACCATGATTAAGAATATAAGATAAAACAGGTTTAGAAATGTGGCAGTATCTGGGTATGGTGGCTGTCATCCCAGCACTGTGGGAGGCTGAGGTGGGAGGACACTTCAAGACCAGCCTGGGCAAGAGAGTGAGACCCCATCTTTGTAAAAAATTTAGAAATTAGCTGGGTGTGCATGTGTAGTCCTCGCTATTCACAGGACTGAGATGGGACAATTGCTGAGTTCATGAGTTGGAGGCTGCAGTGAACTGTAATCATGCCACTGCATTCCAGCCTGGGTGACAGAGCAAGACTGTCTCTAAAAAAGAAAAGAAATACGGCAGGATACAAGATCAATAAACAAAAATCAATTGTATTTCTATACACTAGCAATGAATAATCTGAAAAATGAAATCCAATGCAATCTCTATCAAAATCCCTATCAAACTTTTTTATACTTTACTGAAATTGGCTAGCTGATCATACCATTCACGTGGAAATACAACCCCAAATGGCCAAAACAATCTTGAAGAGGAAGAACAAAGTTGGAAGAGGCATAGTTCCTGATTTCAAAAACTACCATAAAACTACAGTAATCAAGACATAAGGCATAAGGATACACATATAGATTAATGGAATAGACTTGAAAGTCCAGAAATAAATCCTCACATTTATATTGAATTGAATTTCTGAAGAGTGCCAAGACAATTCAATAGGGAAAGAGCCGGTTTTTAAACAAATGTTGCTGAGACAACGGGATACCTGCAAAAAAGAAGTTAGACTCTCAACACTACACACACACACACACACACACACACACACACACACACACACACACAGATTATCTTAAAATGGATCATAGGCCTAAATATATGAATTAAAACTATAAAACTCCTAGCAGAAAACAAGGGTAAATCTTCATGACCTTAGATTTGGCAATAGTTTCTTAGATATGTTGCCAAACGCAGAAGTAACCAAAGAACAAAACAGATCAATTGAACTTTGCAAGTAAAAACTTTTGTTCTCCAAGTAACATCATCAAGAAAGTGAAAAGACCACCCACAGCGCAGGAGAAAATCTTTCCAAACCATGTATCTGACAAGGCACTCATATCTAGAATATTTTAAAAACCCTACTACTACTCAGAAATAAAAAGACAAATAACTCAATTAAAACAGGGACAAAGACAGCCTGGCCAACATAGCAAAACCCTGTCTCTACTAAAAATACAAAAAAATTAGCTGGGCGTGGTGGGGCTCGCCTGTAATCCCACCTACTCCAGAGGCTGAGGCACAAGAACCATTTGAACCCCAGGAGGTGGAGGTTGCAGTGAGCCAAGATTGTGCCACTGCACTCCAGCTGGGGCGACAGGGTGAGACTTTTTCTCAAAAAAAAGAAAAGAAAGAAAGAAAGAAAAGAAAAGAAAGCCATGGACAAATAATTTAAATAAACATTCCTTCACAGAATATATACCAATGGCTATTATGCACATGAAGAGATACTTAACATCATTCATCATTCGGGAAATGCAAATCAAAATTACAGTGAAACATCTCTTCACACCACAAGAATGGCTATAATAACAACAAGAACAAGTGTTGGTAAGGATCTGGAGAAGCTGGAACCCTCACCTATTGCTTGTGAGCATGTAAAATGGTAACACCACTTTGGAAAACAGTTTGGCAGTTCCTCAAAATGCTGGACATATAGTTACCAAATTACTCAGGAATTCAACTCCTACATATATATATATATATATATGTATACCAAGAGAAATGAAAACATGTGTCCACACAGAAACCTCATAGCAGCATTATTTATGATGGCCTAAAGTGAAAACAATCCATGTCCATGAACTGATGAATGGGTAAACAAAATGTGGTATAGCCATTCAATGGAATCTTTTCAGCCAGAAAAAAGTAATAATTACTAATGATACATACTACAACAGGGATGAACCTGGAAGACATATGTTAAGTGAAGGAAGCCTGTCTCAAAAGGCTACATATTATATGATTCCATTTATATCAAATATCCAGAATAGGCAAATCCATAGAGACAGAAAGTAGATTCGTGGTTGCTTGAGACTGGAGTGGGCTTAAAGGTGGAGAATGGGAATAGAGAATGGCTGCTAATGGGTACTGGGGTTTTTTGGGGGGTGCTGAAATGCTGTAATATTAGATAGTTGTGATGGTTGTACAATGCCATTAATACAGGAAAAAACCATTGAACTATACACTGTATTTATTTTAGTATTATTTTTTTGAGACAGGGTCTTGCTCTGTCACCCAAACTGGAGTACAGAGGTGCAATCATGGTTCACTGCAGTCTCCACCTTCCTAGGCTCAGGTGATCCTCCCACCTCCACCTTGAGTAGCTGGGACAACAGGTGTGAGCCACCACACTCAGCTACCTTTTTTATTTTTTGTAAAGATTGTGTTTCTCTTGGTTGCCCAGGCTGGCCTTGAAGTCCTGGCCTCAAGTGATCCTCCTGCCTCAGCCTCCCAAAGTGTTGAGATTATGAGTGTGAGCCACCACACCCAGACTAAACTACACACTTTAAATGGGCAATTTTTTTATGGTATGTGAAATATATCTCAATAAAGCTGTAAAAGAAATAAAAATATGACCCAGTTTTGAATTCTAGTTCAATTCCTGTTGCTGAACATGCCAAGCTCATTCTCCCTCAGAGAATGAGATCATTACCCCAAAACGTTGCAATCCTGGCTTCACATGATTTAGGTCTTCTGAATCTCTTATCCAGTGTTGCGCAATCTTCCCCTACTCCTGTCAGTCATGTCAATGACCTATTTTAGTTTTCTCACAGCTTTAATCACTATTGAAATCCTCTTGTTTCTTAATTTACCAGTTTTCTATCTGCCTCTCCCACTAGAATAAAAGCTCCATGAGAATAGTCTTAGTCACAACTCTATCCTCATGACAGAAACAGTGTCTGGCACACAATAAACCTTCAATAATATATGCTGGATGTTGGATGAATGAAAGATGGCCAGCCTCCAAGTTTCACTTAATCCCCCTCAATCTTCATTTACTAGCTACAGAGTGGTATTATAATAAAAATTACATTTAGTTCATAGGGTTGTTGTAAGAATTGAGTAACAGTGCATGCAAAAACATAGCTCATAGGCCAGGCACAGTGGCTCATGCCTGTAATCCAGCACCTTGGGGGGCTGCAGTGGGAGAATCTCTTGAGGTCAGGAGTTTGAGGCCAGCCTGGGCAACATAGTGAGAACCTGCCTCTATAAAAAATAATTTTTAAAAATCATCTGGGCATGGTTGGTGCATGCCTGTAGTCCTAGCTAGGCTGAGGTGGGAGGATTGCTTGAGGCCAGGAGTTTGAGGCTGCCGTGACCTATGATCTCAACAGAACAAGACCACGTCTCAAAAAAGAAAAGAAAACAACTCATAGTAGACATTCAATAAATGTTAATAATAATTATTGTGACTATTAATATCACTACTACTACTCTTTGATTAAAATGGTCCAGATGAGGATAATGATCACCTAAAGTATTATCAATGGAAAAAGAATGCCTGGGTCCCATCTTCAAAGCTGGACAAGCTTTGCATCCAAGGGCCTTAGAATTTGACCCCTCCTTAAACTAAATAACAATAGTTATAGTTATTATTGGATCACCTGGATTATAAAGAAGAGAAAATGATAAAAAATAAAGAAAGTGGCTGGGCACAGTGGCTGATGCCTGTAATCCCAGCATTTTGGAAGGCCAAGATGGACGGATCGCTTGAGCTCGTGAGTTCAAGACCAGCCTGGGCAACATGGCAAAATTCCATCTCTACAAAAAATACAAAAATTAGCCAGAGGTGGTGGTGTGTGCCTGTAGCCTCAGCTACTCAGGAGGCTGAGGTGGAAGGATGGCTTGAGCTCAGGAGGCAGAGGTTGCAATGAGTTGGGATCACACTACTGTATTCCAGCCTAGGGAATAGAGCCAGACCTTGTGTCAAAAATAAAATAAATAAAATAAAGAAGGAAAAGGAGGGGAAAAGAGAGAAAGACTAAAGAAAATTGCCCCAAGAAGAAGAGAAAAGGAGAGAATGAGAAGATCTTATATCTATTGATCATAATCCATTAACTTTTTTCCTTTATTTATTTTCATTAATATATAAAAGGTGTACATATTTTGGCAGTACATGTGATAATACATTCATATAATTTGCAAAGATCAACTCAGTGTAATTGGGACATCTATCACCTTAAATATTTTTTCTTTATGTTAGAGACATTTAAATTGCCCTCTTCTAGCCATTTTGAAATGCACAATTGGCTGGGCGTGGTGCTCACGCCTGTAGTCCCAGCACTTTGGGAGGCCGAGGTGGGTGGATTGCTTGAGATCAGTTGTTCAAGACCAGCCTGGCCAAAATGGTGAAGCCTTGATTCTACTAAAAATACAAAAAATAGCTGAGCTTGGTGGTGGTCACCTGTAATCCCAGCTACCCAGGAGGCTGAGGCAGGAGAATCACTTGAACCCAGGAGGTGGAGGTTGCAGTGAGCCAAGATCACACCATTGCACTCCAGCCTGGGTGACAAGAATGAAACTCCATCTGAAAAAAAAAAAAAAAAAAAAAAAAAAGAAATTGATTGTTGTAAAATATAGTTTGCAATATAGATCACCCTACTGATCTATCAAATGCTAAGTTTTATTTCTTCTAACTGTATATGTATGTGTACATTAATCAACCTCTGTTCACCCTCCCTTCCCCGTCCATTAACTTCTTATCCACTTATTAAATATTACACAAGAATTAGTGAGCTTTCATTGAGTACAAATACAGTAGCCACTTGATATATTTGGCTCTTCCTTGGTGACTTAAAAGATCTACGTCATGAAATCATCGAAGCATACATCTGAACCACGTGGGGAGTGAGGCTGCAACGCAGAAGCAGGTCATGCAGCCAGGGAGTGACTTGTACCTACTGCTCAGCATCCACATCCAGGCTTGTCACATTTGTAATACTCCTCCTCAAAAGTCACACAGAGTCACTGAAAGTTATCCTTCACTGTCGTTTGTGAAGGATATGATATGCTAGAGTGCCATATCCATCAGGAAAGTTATGATTATGCTACAAGAATGAATTATCCCCAAATCTCAGTGGCTTACAACAACAACAGTTTCTATCCCATTCACGCTGCTTGTCCACGTTAAGTCAGCTGTGACTCTGCTCCAGTTAATCTCTCAGTGACCCAGACTGATGCAGCAACTGTTATCTGAAGCATCACTGGTTGTCGTGGACAGGGAAAAGAAAAATGGTGCATCATATTCTGCCCCAAATCAACACACATATCACTTTCAGCCACCTTTCATGGGCTAAGAGAACAAGGTGAGTAAGTATGACCATCCAATAGGGAAAGGCATTGGAGGGAGGAAACATGGAATGTTTGGAGCAGAGTAATGCAACTTACCACAAGTGGTATTCACAAATTTGGAAACGTAAAAGAAGTCTCTCTTATAACTTTTAATAATAACTTATGCTTTCTTATGTAGGGAGAAAATATAAGCACATATGAAATAGGATTACAAATACAATATGATGAATTATATATAAGAAAATATACAACACACTCTAGAATCTAGACATATAAATAATACAAATAAAGGAGCAGAAGCTCTCTGAGAAGTCCAGCTTTCGAGAGAATGCAGTTCAGATGTGTCTCATGGACCTCTGCAGATTCTTCCTAGCCCTCCTGGGGCTCTAGTCACAGGGCAATTCCACTAATTTCTCTGGGGACTGGAGCATCCTGTCTTTTGGGAAATTGGTGAGTTGCACAGTTGATGACTTGTCGCGTTCTGGGAAAGGGCAGACTCCTGCTAGAAGCTCCATAGCTGAGACAGTAGTGATGTCCCTGTATTTCTAGGAGATGAAGTATTTGTGTACCAATATGTCTTATGGCTACTCTTTCCCCAGATATAGAGCCCCTAGTCACTCATGGCTTCTTTAAAGAAGTGTGACTGCTCTGGGTGGAATTGTGTCTTCCTCATACTCATACGTTGAAATCCTAACCCCTGGTAGCTCAGCATGTAATGGTATTTAAAGTTAAGACCTTTACAGAGGTAATTAAATTGAAATGATGCCTTTCGGTGGTCCATAATCCAATATAACTATTGTCCTTATAGGAAGAGGAAATTTTAGCCCAGTGTGGTGATGCACACCTGTAGTCCTAGCTACTGGGGAGGCTGAGCAGGAGGATCACTTGAGCCCAGGAATTTGAGGATGCAGGGAGCCATGATAGCACCACTGCACTCCAGCCTAGTCAACAGACTGAGACCCTGTCTCTAAAAAACAAAAAATATTTTTAAAAAGAAGAGGAAATTTGGACAAACAGATAGACCTTAGGGCTGTGCACACACAGAGGAAAGACCATGTGAGGACACAAGAAGGCAGCCACATGCAATCTAAGGAGAGAGGCCTCAGGAGAAACCAAACCTGCTGACACTTGGATCTTGGACTTCCCAGCTTCCAGAACTGTGAGAAATAAATCCTTTTGTTTAAGCTCCCCAGCCTGTGGTGTGTTGTTATGGCGGCCACTGGAGACTAACACAGTAGTTCTCTTGAGTATGTAACAATGATGTGGTTTATTAGAAAGGCCTATATTTTGAACTGTTGCTTTTTTGCAGTAGTGGCAGTGGGTGGTATCTTCTGACTACCCACGTCATCAATTGTGAGGAATGTGAGAAATCTCCAGAAGATCAAGTCCTCTGCAGGTGTGACCATGTGCAGGCCCTGGAGAGCCCCGGCCTCTGGGAATGCTCTGTTCCCCAACCTGAGAGAAAGGAAATACCTAGGAGGCCTTGCCAGATTCTTAGAATTTCCATAAATTGGTAAAGATTGATCTAGATGTGCTCAAAACCAGGGAAAATGTCATTATTAAATGATGTTTAATGACTGAAAAGTTTTAACATGGCAAAATGATTACATTATGATATTACGTTTAAAATGCAGCATGCAGGCC
>NW_022436947.1:10411251-10454511 GCF_009761245.1 Sapajus apella
AAAAAAAAAAAAAAAATGCAGCATGCAAAATTAAAATGTATAGACAGAATCACCTTATCTGTGTAATAATATGCATAGAAGACTGAAGAGAAATACAGTCAAAATTAATATTAATTTTTCCTTTGTGGTAAGATTATGAGTTATTTTTGTTTTCTTCTTTATATCTCTCTGCATTTCTGAATTTTTCGTATTTTGCATGTATTATTTTGATAATCAAGAAGTGCATATATTTTAAAGATTAAAAACAGGGGCAGTGGGTCTAGAACCCAATGCTAGGATTGAGAGTCATCTCCAAGAGACCAGCTCCAGGGCTCACAGGTCAGATCCGAGTGATATTGGAATGCTGCTGCCCCCATCCTCTTGGGATTTGGCCGTAGGATGCTCTCCCATGCCTGGAAATTCTGATTATGCACCTGTTGTGCTTTCATATCTGGAACAGATCTCTGAACTTTGACCTCCCTTCAGACCTCTAACCCCTGACGCTGAACTTGACTTTTCTTTCTGGATTCAAGTGCACACCGCTCTTCCTCCATGGATGACTCAACCCTGCCTCTCCCTCTCTCCCCAGCATTTTTCTCCCAACCTTTTCTGCTCAAAGGCTACCCTTACCTCCCCACCAGCACCTGCATCCTGCAAAGCAGCAGGCCCAGAATGAAGAAGGGGACACGAGAAGGGGACACTGGAGGAAATGCTTCTGTGGTTTCCTTCCCCGTGGAGTTTGGCACTCCTGGCTCCCTCTCCTCCCTGTCCCTTTTTTTCTCTTTAAAGGAGTGACTTAATCTGATTGGTGAATGTGTGAAAATGACACAGTCTAGCTCTTTCTTTCTTCCTCTTATATATCTGCCTGCCCACAGTGAGGATATCACTGTGCCCTGCTCCCCCAGTGGGGCAGGGTCTTCTTTCTGACCCTCTCCCCAGTTCCAGCATAGGAAGGTCTGTCCTGGTCAAATGTTGTTACTTGAAATGGGATGAATACGTCTGCATAAGTGTGTACCTTCAGCTGTACCATTAGCTTTCACAATAAACAGCCTTTATCAGTAATCAAGGTGGTTATGGACTGAATAACAACCTCTAAAATTTGTACGTTGACATCCTAACCAATACAAGGTGATGGGTGGGGTGCAGTGGTTCATGCCTATAATCCCAGCCCTTTGAGAGACCAAGGCAGGTGGATCACTTGAGGGCAGGAGTTTGGGACCAGCCTGGCCAAAATGGTGAAACCTGTCTCTACTAAAAATACAAAAACAAACAAACAAAAAAATACAAAACAAAATTGGCTGGGTGTGATATGCATGCCTGTAGTCTCAGCTACTGGGGAGGCTGAGGGAGGAGAATCACTTGAACCCAGAAGGTAGAGGTTGCAGTGAGCCAAGATCATGCCACCGCACTCTAGCCTGGGAGACAGAGTGAAACTCTGCCTCAAAAACAAGCAAACAAAAAAACCTAGGTGATGGTATTAGGAGGTGGGGCCTTTGGGAGGCGATCAGGTCATGAAGGCGGAGTCCTCATGAATGGAAGTAGTGCTTTCATAAAAGGGATCCCAGAGACCTCTCTTGCTGTCTTTCTGCAATGCAAGAATACAGCAAGAAGTTGATGGTCTGCAACTTGGAAGATGATCCTTACCAGAACTTGACCATGCTAGCACCCTGATCTCGAATTTCCAGTCTCCAGGACTGTGAGAAATTTCTGTTGTTTATAAGCCAATCAGCCAATGGTACTTTATTTTAGCAGCCTTTTGGTCACCACCTGCTCACTCTTTGGTCTCATCTCTCATCTTAACCAGGGATGGAAAGTGGGTAACAGGATGTTATTAATGGGATCTTCTCAGAAGCCAACAAGGGAAATGATTTAAAAGACAACTGTGTGTCTCAGCACTAAGAAAGGGGCTTACTAATTTATTTAATCCCTACAACCACCCCCAAGTCGTGTTTATTTTTGTCCCATATCACATAAAAGGAAACTGAGGCTCAAAGAAGCTAAGAAACTTCCCTAATGTCTCATAGTGAGTGCCAGGTGTCTCTCTAACTTCAAAGCCCAAGCACTTTCAACTCCTTAAGAGTCTGTCTTTGAGTGACACCAAGACACTCCTCAGGGACTGAGACAGGAATGTTATCACTCATCTTTTTTTTTTTTTTTTTTTTTTTTAAGACAGGGTCTTGCTCTGTCGCCCAGGCTGGAGTGCAGTGATGCAATCATGGTTCACTGCAGCCTCTACCTTCCTGGGCTCAGGTAATCCTCCCACCTCAACCTCTCCAGCAGCTGGAACTTCAGTTACATGCCACCACACTCAGCTAATTTTTGTATTTTTCGTAGAGATGGGGTTTTGCCATGTTGCCCAAGCTGGTCTCGAACTCCTGGGCTCAGACCATCTGCCCGCCTCAGCCTTCCAAAGTGCTGGGATTACAGGTGTAAGCCACCGTGCTCGGCAGCAATCTTGTCTGAATAACTTATTATAACCAACTGAGCTGGCAATTGGGCAACATGCAAGGAAGGCAAAGACGATACAATCAAAGGACAAGGAGCAAGATGATTATAAAATTCTAGACCAAAAAACATTAAGGAATCTATTTTTGCCAGTTTTCTTGAAGACTTTGAACAAATGGCCTCCCCGTCCCCAACTTATGTTTTGGTACGCCTAGTTGTAAAATAATTTAATAATACTCATTCCTACTTAAGTCAGAGGACATGTCATGTTCCTCTGAGCCTGACCTCAGCACAGTTCTCCGTATTCCTACTTGCTACTAAAAACAAATGTATGACCTATTGCCTTGGGTGGCACATGGAGTGAAAATAATTACAATGAATATTGAATGAGCTTAACAATATACGAAAACCAGAAGTGGCGAACTGATGAACAGAAAGTGATATTAAAACATCAGGCTGGGGGCAGTGGCTCATACCTACAATCCCAGCACTTTGAGAGGCTAAGGCAGGATCACGTGAAACCAGGGGTTTTTTAAGAGATGGGATCTCTCTATGTTGCCCATAAAAAATTAGCCAAACATGGTGGCATACGTCTGTAGCTCTAGCTACTTAGGGACCTGAAGTGGGGAGAACACTTGAGCCTAGAAAGTCAAGGCTGCAATGAACTATGATTGTGCCACTGCACTCCAGCCTGGGTGACAGAGTGAGACACACACACACACACACACACACACACACACACACACACACACACAAGTCAGCCATAGGTGTCTGATCCTTTATACAGACAAGCTGAAGAAGATGCTTTGATCTGACCCCTGAAGGAGAGTCAGCTGGCCGGCTGAACTACAGTCACTCTTTGTGAGCCAACAAACTCCCCAAATGCCAAAGGACCTGGCAGGGTTTCCAGGAGCTCAAACCACTGCTACTTTCTTCTCTTCTTCCCCGCAAAATCTCAGAAAGTGCAAGGGCACCCCACAGGCCACTAAGCACATTCCCAATGGTCCTCCAGGGATATCTGACGCTAAAAAATGGACCTTTTCCAAAACAGGCTCAAGCCAGATGAGGAATTACAGAAAGGACAGCCTTCCATGGAAAATACCCCGCCTCTGAATCCCCAATGTCTTCATTAGGGAGCTGAAAACACAGGCACACCAGCTGGTCTCAACTGCTTTGAAGCACCGTGGCACAGTGGAAAGAGCGAGGCTGCAGGGCTGGCACCAGGGATGAGGCTTCTAGTCCCCAGCCCTGCCAAGTTCTAGCTGGGTGATCCTGGCAAAAGTACTTAACTTCTCTGGGCCTCACTCTCCTCATTTGTTGAACAAGGTCTGACCAGACTATGGTATCTTCTGGTTCTAACATCCTTTCTCTCTCCTCTTTGGATTAGCATTTTACATTTGAAGAACATTGAGGCAAATTCTTGGCTGCTATATTTTTCCGGAACCCGGCTTAATATGATCTGACTGTGTCCCCACTAAATCTCAATATGAATTGTATCTCCCAGAATTCCCATGTGTTGTGGGAGGGACTCAGAGGGAGGTAATTGAATCATGGGGACCGATCTTTCCCTTGCTCTTCTTTTGACAGTTAATAAGTCTCACGAGATCTAATGGGTTTATCTGGGGTTCCTGCTTTTGCTTCTTCCTCATTTTTCTCTTGCTGCCACACTGTAAGAAGTGCTTTTCACTTCCCGCCATGATTCTGAGGACTCCCTGGCCATGTGGAACGGTAAGTCCAATTAAACCTCTTTTTCTTCCCAGTCTTAAGTATGTCTTTATCATCAGCGTGAAAACGGACTAATACACTGCTACTCCAGTGATCATGCCTCTCTCCTCTTCATATTCTTCATTGGCTTCCGTTTTTCCATGAGGTTAAGCCAAAATTCTCTTGATGGGCCCATGCCTCTCTATCCAACCACCTTCCTCCCACCCCTACCAATCACATATTTTATTCTCTGGCAATATTAGACTACTTGTACTTTCTCATAATACACTGACTGCAATTTCAAATATTTATTGAGCATGTGCCGAACTATATGTTAGACACATTTATAAACCTTTGCACATACTGTTTGCTATGCCTGGTATGCCTTGTGTTAATTAGGGTAGAGCTTGCTGCTGTAACAAACAAGCTATAAAATGTCAGTAGATTAACACAACAGAAGGTTATTTCTTATCCATGTAACAGCTCCAGGTAGTCTTCCACCCAGGGTCCTTCTATTTTGAAGCTCTGCCAGCCTCTGAGCTTCAGAGGCGTTTGTTTCCAGAGCTGGCAGCCAGGAAGGAGAAGGAGGCAAAGGCAAACCTATGTCTTCGTCTGTCCCAGCAATGACTCACATCACTTCTGCTCACATTCCACTAATGAGAACTGGTCACTTGCCCCCATGGAGAAGTACAGGGAATTGGAAGTTGTTTGGGCCACTTCCCATAGAAATGTCATACTGTGCAAGGACAGCACAAATCTTTGATTTTTTTACTTTATTTTATTTTTGAGATGGAGTCTCAATCTGTTGCCCAGGCTGGAGTGCAATGGTGCCATCTTGGCTCACTGCAACCTCTGCCTCTTGGGTACAAGCAATTCTCCTGCCTCAGCCTCCTGAGTAGCTGGGACTACAGGTGCACACCACCACACCTGGCTGACTTTTGTATTTTTAGTAGAGATGGGGTTTCACCATGTTGACCAAGCTGGTCTTGAACTCCTGACTTCAGGTGATCTGCCTGCCTTGGCTTCCCAAAGTGTTGGGATTACAGGCGTGAGCCACCATGATAGGTCAAATCTTTGAGTGTTAAATAGCTATCTTGTGCCCTTTCTCAACGTGGCAAAGGCTTATTCATCCTTCAGACCTCAGTCAAAGTGCTACCTCCTTTGTGATGCCTTCCCTGACCTATGTAGGCAGATCTAGGCCCTCTCCTTGTCCTCGTCCCACTGCACTTTGTGCTTTTGTCCATGATGACTTCATCACATTGTATGGTATAGTTTACATGCCAGTCTCCTCAACTGGACTATGATCCCTGAGGTCAGAAATCTTGTATTTTTATTTCTGTGTTCTGACAGTTTAGCAGAGTGAGTGGAAAGGAGCAGTATTACAATGATATTGAAAAAATGAATGAATATAAATAAATAATTGAATTAAATAGTGAATAAGAAAGAATCTGAATGATTACCCTAAAAGAAGCTCATCTTTACAGAGAAAGAAAGGCCCCAGTTAAAAGAAAAATAAAATGGTGATTCAAGGTTATCCAAAATATTTTTGTAAATAAGCTATTCATATAAATATAACTATTATAATTAACATTTTACATTAAACTTATTTAGAATATTTCTCTCGAATAAGATCCATGAAGGTAGGGACATTATATCTATTATTCTTTGCTCTGACTCCAGCACTTAGCACACTGTCTGGCACATAGTGGGTACTCAACAGTTATTTTGGAATGAACAAATGGAAAAAGAAATGAATAAATACATGAATGAAGATCGCACCCTTGACCCAATAATCCACATCCTAAGTGCATGACTTGGATTATAATAGGAAAACATAGGTGGACCAGTGAAAAGTTACCACCATAGGCTGGACACAGTGGCTCATGCCTGTAATCCCAGGACTTTGGGAGGCCGAGGTGGGAGGTTAGGAGTTTGAGACCAGCCTGGCCAACATGGTGCAATCCCATCTCTACTAAAAACACAGCACTTAGCCAGGCACGGTGGCATATGCCTGTGATCCCAGCTATTTGGGAGGATGAGGCAGGATAATTGCTTAAACCCAAGAGGCAGAAGTTGCAGTGAGCCAAGATTATGCCACTGCACTCCAGCCTGGGCAACAAAGCAGGATCTTGTCTCAAAATAAAAATAAAAATAAAAGAAATGCTACCACCATAACTAGAAAAACAGTACAAAGTATACATCAGAACCTTACTGCTGTTCCCTTGTACATCATCCTCTTCATATGAGATGATAACAAACATTATTTGAGGAAGATAAAATCTCAATGGGAATGCTAGCCTGTGAGTAAATGAGGACAAATGGATGTCTCTAAAATAGCTGAACTATGAAATAGCCTTTGTAAATTGGTTAATGAGAGAAACAGGAAGAAAGAGTGCAAACAGTAACGGAGTCATGACAACCGTGAAAAATACATTGATCAAGGAAAGACAAAAACATTTAAAAATATTTTATGAAGACATATTGCAATGACCTAAATGTTTGTGTCTGCCCCACATTTATATGTTGAAATTTCACATATAAATCATTGCCCCTAAGGCGAAGAAATTAGGCAGTAGAGCCTTGGAGAAGTGATTAGGTCATGAGGGCAGAACTCCCGCGAATAGGATTAGGCCGTGCCCCTTATAAAAGAGACCCTGGAGAGCTAGCTTTCCCCTTCCACCATGTGAGGACACAACAAGAAGACGCCCTCCATGAACCAGAAAGCAGGCCCTCACCAGACATGGAATCTGCTGATGACCTGGTCTTGGACTTTACAGCCTCCAGAACTGTGGGTCGTAAATTTCTGTTGTTTACAAGCTACCCAGTTTATAGTATTTTGTGAGAGGAACCAAAACAGACTAAAGTAGATATGAAGACAGTTTTTTAAATGTTTATAACACATTTATTGTCTTCCTAGGTCCCATGTGACCAAGTTTGGTTTAGATATGCCGCACGGCTTTGGGCAGATGACGTGCCAGATATTGTAAAGAGAACCATTTGATGAGAAGAGCAACGTGCAAGTGTGTTCGCAACTTACAATCAGGATCTCTGCGGGGGCTTGGTCCAGATATCTTGGAATCTAGAAAGTCCTATGTAAGAACAAGTTAAGTTCTAGTTTGGACTGATTTGTGGTGATAATGAACTTGACAAATGGACTTTTTCCAGAAACTGACTGAGACATTAATGGTAGGTTTGGTCATTAAATAAGTTGAAAATAAGATACCATGTTTATTTTCCACATCTTTGATAATACACAAGAACAGGACTGTCTGCCTGCTCTGAGGAGCTCTCCATTTCTCCTTGTGGCAGAAACTGCTATGAGCTGAGCATGGAGCTAGACGCTACTTCCTAGCCTCTCTCAAAGTTGGGCAGGGCCATTGACTGAATTTAGTCAAAGGCATATGAAAGTGATGGGCGCCAGTTCCAGGTCTGGCCCATAACAGTCCTCCCGCGCAATTCTCTGCAGTCCTTCTTTTCCACTGGCTGGATGGAAAGGACTCTGGGGACCCAAGAAGGCAGAGCCTCAAGTTGCAAGAAGGTTATGTGCTTGAATTATTGCATAGAATTAATCACCACATTCTACCTCTACAAATCCATATGGGATGGTGACAAGAACGATATTTGCATGGGGTCAAGCCATTGAAATTTTGAGGTCCTCTGTTATAACAATTAGCCTATCTGACCAACACAACCCCTTTGCCCAACTTTCCTCTTGGTCACAAGTAGAAACAGAGACTAGGTAAATATCTGGAGTATCAGTGCATGGCTTCAGAGGATCTAGACAAAAGAAGGCATCAGCTGCCAAGCTCAACATCAAGGAATTTTGCAGGATTCTGGAGTGAACTTTGAAGCCTTAGAAATTCCCACAGAACTGACGCCATGTATCTCCTTATCCCAGTGTCTCCTCCGGACATTTTTATATTCTTGGGAGAACAGTGAATAACCATCTCCAAACTAGTTCTCATGTGAAACCCAACCCAGCCTACTTATTTAATATGTTTGGAGTCTAGTCAATACCACACTTAAACCTGTCTTGTTTTTGTCTTCTGTTAAACATGATGAGGAAGAAGAAAAAAAAATAAATTGGTAATAAACTTTGTGTTTAGAGGTATATACTATTTTTTAGATTATTATAAAATGTTGTGGTTGAACACAATGCTAATAGGCAACTATGGAGAACCCAAGTGCTGTGGTGAAAATGAGGTCTTTGGGTGCTTGCCTGAAGATGTTATTGGGAAACTATTGTTTACTTACCAGACTTTGAAAATTAAGTCCTTCTTCAAGTAGCCTCTGGCTATTAAGGACAATAAATAAAGATGTGCTGACTGAAAACATTTAAAAAACAACTTGTTATGGCCCTTAAAATAATAAGGGATAAATTCAGCTTAAAACAGAGTATTCCAAATTCATCTGGCCTGCCCAATAGAACACCAAGATTAAAAAGCTGGCATCTACTGGTCAACTCTCTAAAGATATCCCACCAAATGAAGTTTAGCAAGGGTTTAGGACCACGGTTCTAGTAAATGCTAGATAGCTTCTGGCTGTTCATTGTAAACCTGAGCTCATTTATGGAAAGGCAACAACTTCATCTTCCTATGCTGGGAGCGTCTACAGACAGAGAGAAACTTGGAAATAGTCAGGACCCTGGTGGAGGGAAGAGGTAAGAGATCTAGAAGAGAGTCTCGTTTCTTTTTTTTCCCCTCCCCTCCCCCACTCCCCTCCTCTCCCCTCCCCTCCCCTTCCCTTCCCTTCTTTCGACAGAGTCTTGCTCTGTTGCCAGGCTAGAGTTCAGTGGTGAAATCTTGGCTCACTGCAACCTCAACCCTTGGAGTTCAACCAGTTCTGCCATAACCTCCCAAGTAGCTGGGACTACAGGTGTGCACCACCCCGCCTGGCTAATTTTTGTAATTTTAGTAGAGACAAGATTTCACCATGTTGGCCAAGCTGGTCTCAAACTCCTGACCTCAAGTGATCGTCTGCCTCGGCCTCCCAAAGTGCTAGTATTACAGGCGTGAGCCACCATGCCCAGCCAGAAAGTCTCATTTCTTAGAAGAGTCCCTATGAGGCTGAGATGAGAGAGGTTGACTTAGGATAGTACTTTTCTCTTTGGGAAAAAAAAAATTCTATTGCCTCATTTTCAGGGGGCTTAAACTAAACTTGTATGATTTTCCAACTTTCCAAAAACTTTCTTTCTATCCCTTTTCCACCAGACACTCTACTCCCTCTTCTTTCCACCTAAAATGCTAAGTTTCCATAAAAATGCAGAACTGGGACTTCTGAGACAATCACCTAGGAATCAAGCAGAGGAATACATCAACTTAAGGAAATGGGACTAAGGCATTAGTTCCCATGGGAGAATATGGAAACTGAGTCAGGGAACTGAATGTCTCCCCCAAGGTAGGGTCTGTTTATCAACACAAAGAATGTGGGACTTCCCTGGACAGCCCCTACTCAGAGCCCTTAGACTAGACGGTTCTTGAGGGACACTGGTGTGGCCATGTAGAACTATGTTACATGAATGTTTCCCAACCTCTTCGCTCAATAATCAGATTCATTTTTCCCCTGAGAGCTGTATGCTTTGAAAAAGTTATCTACCAAATCAATTACATTTAAAAGAAAACACATTAAGTATTTATTGTATACTAGATATTGTATGATTGAGTGCTTTACACACATTATCTAGAATTCTCACAGTAGCCTGCAAAATAGTAATTATTGTCTCATTTTACAAATGAGTACATTGGTTGAGAGATGTTAAGTAAATTGCCCATGACTACTACAAGAAACAAAATTCTGGTTCTGGTAGACAGCCTCACCTCTCTACCATATTCTTTCCAGTATATTCTCTTTATTCTATAGACAACACACACAACCAATCAGATTTTTTTTTGAGACACAGTCTTGCTCTATTGCCCAGGCTGGAATGCAGTGGCACTATCTCGGCTCACGGCAACTTCCACATCCTGGGTTGAAGCAATTCTCTTGCCTCAGCCTCCTGAGCAGCTGGGACTACAGGTGCACACCACCACACCTGGCTAATTTTTGTATTTTTAGTAGACGCAGGGTTTTGCCATGTTGATCAGGCTGGTATCAAACTCCTGGCCTCAGGTGATCCACCCGCCTCAGCCTCCCAAAGTGTTGAGATTACAGGCATGAGCCACAGAACTTCTTAATGTGAGATGCAGTCTTTACAATGAGTTGGTGCTGCATAACCTCCCCCACCTCCCAGGCCCCCACTCTCCACAAAAGGAATAGAAACCTTCCATTATTTTAGTTAACCTGGTCAGGCTTTATTGTGGGTAAATATACAATATCTTCCAGGCTTTTTTTTTGAAGTACTAGACATAGTTCAAGTACTGCTATTACTAACCTGTAGAACTAGGACAGCTTGGAGAACCTGGAATGGAAGCTGGGCAGGAGGGAATTCAGAACACAGACCCAGCCACAGCCCCTCCTCCGCTGGGATGCTTCCACTCCTTTGATTGTATTGAGTGTTCAGTAACAAACCCTGGGCTGATGTGAAGCAGGAGAATTTTTCTGGAACACAGCATTTGGTAGGCATTGGGAGTCAGGGAAGCCTGCCAGCCTAGACTGTGGAGTGGCAAAAGGAGGAAATGAAAGAAGAGTGGGTGGGGAGAAAGAGGGAGAAGGAGCAAGGCAGGAGAAAGACATAAGAGAGAAGAGAGAAAGAAGGGGCTGTGCATAAAGAGGAAGTAAAATGGATGGGTGACTCTTTTTTTTTTTTTTTTTGAGACGGAGTTTCGCTCTTGTTACCCAGGCTGGAGTGCAATGGCGCGATCTCGGCTCACCGCAACCTCCGCCTCCTGGGTTCAGGCAATTCTCCTGCCTCAGCCTCCTGAGTAGCTGGGATTACAGGCACGCGCCACTGTGCCCAGCTGATCCACCCGCCTCGGCCTCCCAAAGTGCTGGGATTACAGGCGTGAGCCACCGCGCCCGGCTGGGTGACTCTTTATACTGTTTGGCTGTGCAAACTACCATGCGGTCTTTGTCACCAAACATAAACTAAGCCTCAGTGGAGGTGAGAGGCATGTGTGCCTAGGTCCCCTGGCAGGGCTATTGTGGAAGCATTATTTCCTCAAAGGTGCTTTTGCATCTTCCTTACCCAACTGAAGCCAGAATCTTTAAAAATTACAGAATAGGCCGGGCGCGGTGGCTCGTGCCTGTAATCCCAGCACTTTGGGAGGTCGAGGCGGGTGGATCACCTGAGGTCAGGAGTTGAAGACCAGCCTGGCTACATGGAGAAACCCTGCCTCTACTAAAAATACAAATCGATTAGCTGGACATGGTGGTGGGTACCTATAATCCCAGCTACTTGAAAGGCTGAGGCAGGAGAATTGCTTGAACCTGGGAGATGGAGGTTGCAGTGAGCCAACATCGTGCCATTGCACTCCAGCCTGGGCAACAGAATCAGACTCTGTCTCAAAAAAAAAAAAAAAAAATTACAGAATAAGTGGAGAAAATGTATATTACTAATTCCAGTTGCAAAACAAAAACTGTTAGTCTAGTATCCTAAGGTTAGATTCTGTCCTGCTACGGTAGAAAATTCACAACTTCTTTAGCTGAAAAACAAAATTGCAAAACCAAAAAAAGAACACAAATAAGCAATAATAACTTCAAAAAAAAACCCCTCTGGAGATCCAGAAATATAAGGCAACCTTGGGCAGAGTTTAACTGGTGTGGGTATTTAATTGCTATAAAACAAAAGTGTATATATGGATATTAAAAATAACTCACTTTCCTTAGAAACCCAAATCTTTTGAAGATGAAACTATTCAAAATTAGTTCCTTATAGTTCCCTGGATCACGTATTCAGGTTATAGTAGATAAAAGACAAGGTAAGCATCAGACAAAGAGCATATGTTTTCTTTACTCTCAATTTAAATGGTATTCAAGAAACATCTTAAGATTTGTTTGTTCTGCATCTGAAGTAGATGCTCTTCCTTAATTTTTTATCGGGGAATCTAAAGTGATTTGTCAGGCATTGGGGGAGGAGTGGAGGGCAGGGCTATTTTAAAATGCCATAAAAGATTCTCCTGTATCTGAATTCCCAAAGTGTTCTGTCTTTAGTAAGTGTTAGCAAAAAGATCTATTTGTGCATGGTTAAATTCTGGCTCATTGCCAATTTCAGAGTATCTTCTTACTGGGCCCAGGGAAAGAACAGTCTCTGCTAGACCTCATATTCCAGAACCTTTTGCCCTCATTGACCACTCTTAGAGATAAACTTGAACTCCGGAGCCTACTACACAGAGGAGGAAAAGCCTCAGTCTCTGTCTTCGTATCCTTTATACAGGATAAAGGCTATATCCTGGGTGTCAGACAACTCCTCAGAGTCCCTTTATCTGAACAGGTAATGTAGGGACAATCATTTCTTGAAACTGCAATCAGGCTGAGCCTGGTGGCTCACACCTGTAATCCTGACACTTTGGGAGGCCAAGGCCAGTGGATCACCTGAGGTCAGGAGTTTGAGACCAGCCTCACCAACATGGTAAAATCTTGTCTATGCTAATAATACAAAAACTAGCTGGGTGTGGTAGCACACACCTGTAGTCCCTGCTACTTGGGAGGCTGAGGTGGGAGAATTGCTTGAACCCGGGAGGCACAGGTTGCAGTGAGCCAAGATTGTGCCACTGCACTCCAGCCTGGGCTATGGGGTAAGACTCCATCCCCCGCCCCCGCCGAAAAAAAAGTGCAATAATCAGCTCTTCATTTAAAGAAATTTATATAATGTATATTTTGGGACAAGGTCTAGCTCTGTTACCTAGGCTGGAGTGCACCGGTGTGATCATGGCTCACTGCAGCCTCAGCCTCCCGGGCTCAAGCAATCCTCCCACCTCAGCCTCCCAGGTAACTGGGACTACAGGCACATGCCACAACACCCAGTTATTATTATTTTTTATTAATTGTAGAGATGAGGTCTCACTATGTTGCCCAGGCTGGTCTTGAACTCCTGGGCTAAAGTAATCCTCCCTCAGCCTTCCAAAGTGCTGGGATTACAGGCATGAGCCACCACACCGGTCTTAAAAACTTACTTTTTAACAGGCTGTTGTCACCTTAATCCAGTAATCAGTATTGGCCTCATCAATAGTGGGACAACCAGATATTATGTACAGCCTAATATGAGGCAGTAGGAAGTACACAGCACTACCTGTATAGAGCTCTTACCAAAACGTTTCACTCTTACCAAGCCTTTAGGTCTAACTTCCTGTTTATAAGAAGCACAGAGAACAGAAATACAAGTTTAAGAAAGCCATAAAGAAGCAGTCAGACAAGGTAGACCATTCTGTAGAACAATTACCCCAGAATCATCAAGATGTCAAGGTCATGAAAAAAAAAAAAAACAAAAACCACGTATGTGAGTGTGGAAAAAGGAGATAGTTCCAAATAAAGAGCCTTAAGAAACATAATAACCAGGCCGGGCGCGGTGGCTCAAGCCTGTAATCCCAGCACTTTGGGAGGCCGAGGCGGGTGGATCACGAGGTCAAGAGATCGAGACAATCCTGGTCAACATGGTGAAACCCCGTCTCTACTAAAAATACAAAAAATTAGCTGGGCATGGTGGCGCGTGCCTGTAATCCCAGCTACTCAGGAGGCTGAGGCAGGAGAATTGCCTGAACCCAGGAGGCGGAGGTTGCGGTGAGCCGAGATTGCGCCATTGCACTCCAGCCTGGGTAACATGAGTGAAACTCCGTCTCAAAAAAAAAAAAAAAAAAAAAAAGAAACATAATAACCAGGCCGGGGTGGTGGCTCATGCCTGTAATCCTAGCACTTTGGGAGGCCGAGTCAGGGGATCACGGGGTCAGGAGGTCGAGATCATCCTGGCCAACATGGTGAAATGCTGTCTCTACTAAAAATACAAAAATTAGCCGGGCGTGATGGCGCACATCTGTAATCCCTGCTACTTGGGAGGCTGAGGCAGGAGAATCACTTGAACCTGGGAGGCAGCGGTTGCAGTGGGCTGAGATCACACAACTGCACTCCAGCCTGATGACAGAGTGAGACTCCGTCTCAAAAAACAAACAAACAAACAAAAAACATAATAACCAAATTAAATAGTGGATCTTGTTTGAATTAACCAGCACAACTAAAGACATTTTGGAAGAGAGGGAAGTGGAAAATTATTCTTTTTTTTTTGCCAGGACATAGGCCCTGGCAAAAAAATGTTGTGACACAGATGTCAAAAGCAATTGCAACAAAAAGAAAAATGAGATCTAATTAAACCAAACAGCTTCTGCACAGCAAAAGACACCATCAACGGAGTAAAGAGACAACATAGAGAACGAGAGAAAGTATTTGCAAACTGTGCATCTAACACAAAGGTCTAATATGGAGGATCTATAAGAAACTTGAAACAATTAACAAGTAAGAAACAACCAGCCCCATAAAAGAAGTGGGCAAAGGAAATGAACAGACACTTTTAAAAAGAAGACACACATGCAGCCAATAAGCATAGGAAAAAATGCTCAACATCACTAATCACTAGAGCACAGAGTACAGAGAACCATTGCATCCAGGTAGAACTGGCTCCCCTGTTACCCTCACATCCTCCCTTGAGCTTTAAGCTGCTTAATCACCCTGAAAGGCCAGACTGTTGCATTTCTGAGAGCTAAAAAGAGGGAAAAGGGGCTATTTTCATCAGAGGCACCCTGTAAATCATTTCCCTTTTACCAATGAATGCAACAGAAAGCAGGTCACTAGGTTGCATCTCGAGATGGTTTTGAGATTCATCTCCATCCTTACTCTTTTTCTTGAATAGATATTTAGTATATTCTGACTAGATGTGAGCTCATAAAAGAAGGGAAGAAGAGGGGAAAGAAATAACCACACAAAGCACTAATAAAGAAAAAGCTCTGGGAATGTAATGGCTTCCCCTACCCAAAACATCTGATAACATCTACAAAGCACTTCATTTATACCAACAATTATAACCTTGTTATAAAACATAAATGGCTTTAATAATTCTGAAGTTTCTTTCTGGGTTAAAATCTTACTTGGAAATATTGAAATGTACAGTTTCCTAGTTTCCTCTGATGTGTCTTTGATTTGCAAGGAACTGTAAAGCACCGAGGCATTGGGCTTAGGTTTGGTTTGACCCTGTCTTTTCCAGTACTTCCATCTCTGTGTCTCTGCTAGGAATCTTCCTCCAGCAACAGACCACATCATGAGAGAGACATCCACCCTCTTCTCTACACTTTACAGTGCAAGAGGAGACAATAAATACTATCTGATTGCAGGCATAGGCCAGATTTACAGTGAGTACAGTCACTGGGTATTAAAAGATTACACATGTAAAACTTTCTGTCTGGTGTGGTCCTCTCAAAAAAAAGTAGGTTTTGTTTGTTTGTTTGTTTTTCAGACAGAGTCTCACTCTATCACACAGGCTGGAGTGCAGAGGCATGATCATGGCTCACTGTAGCCTTGACCTCCCAGGCTCAAGCAATCCTCCTGCCTCAGCCTCCCAAGTAGCTGGGACTACAGGCACACACCACCACACTCAGCAAATTTTAAAATGCTTTTGTAGATATGGGGTCTCACCATGTTGCTCAGGCTGCTCTCAAACTCCTGCACTCAAGTGATCCTCCCATCTTGGCCTCCCAAAGTGTTGGGATTACAGGCATAAGCCGTCACACCCACACTCTACTTTTTTGATGATGAAATAATAAGCCAAGCATCCAAGACTTTTTTTCCCACGTGGGAGAAGGAGATTGCTTCTCCTCTCTCCCTTTCCTTTCTCTCCCTTCCCCTTCCCTTCCTTCTCTTCTCCTCCCTCCTTTTAGGGGGCCTCAATGTTAAGAGGACATTTCTCTGGCATAGGATAAAGCTTAGCCATTTAGTTCTCATCGGTTCTCCCAAATGTACTTGGTTGCTCTCTTATCTTCACAACCTATGAAGTGTGATGAAATTGAAAGATTCAGGTTTTGGCAGAGGGCAAGGAAAAATGTCCTATAAATCTTCATTCTTGGCTATGAGGTCTAGGCCAGCTTACTAGCCAGCTCATATTTCCATTTTAGGCACAACTTAAGTTTAGGTTTCCCATAAGTTTTGGTACGTTTTGCTCTCATTTTCATTCATTTTAAAGTATTTTGTAATTTCTTCCTCGACCTATTGGTTATTTAGGAATGTGTCATTTAATTTCTGCATGTGTTAATTTATCACACTTACTTGTCTTATTGATTCTGGTTTTATATCATTATGGTCAGAAGTCATGCTTTATGTAATTTCAAATCTTTTAAATGTATTGAGGTATGTTCTACAATCTAGAATACAGTATATCCTAGAGAACAGTCCATATTAAGTTGAGAAGAGCATCTATTGTGCTGTTGTTGGTTGGAGCATTTTATAGACACCTGTTAAATCTAGCTAGTCTACAGTGTTGTTACAAGCCCAACAATTCATTGTTATAATTATTACTTAATATAATTTTGTGTCTTTCAAATATGAGGAGAAAAGAAAACAAGTAGATATGTATAGAGCTTGTTATACTAATCTTTTATTTTAATTGTGTTTTTAATTTTAGATTCATGGGATACGGGTACAGGTTTGTTACATGGATATATTGCGTGATGCTGAGGTTTGAGCTTCGATTGATCCCATCGCCCAAGGAGTGAACACAGTACCTGTTAGGTAGTTTTTCAACCCTTTTCAATCCTCCTCCCTCCTTCCCTCAACCCTTTTGGAATCCCTTTGTCTATTATTTCCATGTTTGTGTTGATGTGTACCAGTGTTTATCTCCTACTGGTAAGTGAGAACATGCAGCATTTGGTTTTCTATCTCTGCATTAATCCACTTAGGACAATAGGCTCCAGCCGCATCCATGTTGCTGCAAAAGACATGATTTCATTCTTTTTTATGGATGTACCAACTTTCTTTCTTTCTTTTTTTTTTTAGGTACCAACTTTCTTATTTACCATTTCTGATTCTTTTCATTTGTCCCTGTGCATTCAAGTTACCAGCCCATGTCATTTTTCACTCTAATGTAGCTCTGCTCTCACCTACCTCATTATGCTGTTATTGTCAAATATTTTTTATATAGCTGCTTTTAAAATAATCTAAGAGAAAAAATGAGAAAGAAGATGCATATATAGTGTCTTTTATAATTATGTAATTGCATTTACTAGTCCGTTTTGTTCTTCTATGTGTTTTTGAATTACTGACTAGGGTCACTTGAATCCCACCTGAAGAACCTGTTTCTTGCAAAGTCGGTAATCTAGCAATAAATTATCTCAGATTTTGTTTATCTTGGAATACCTTCCGTTCACCTGTGGTTTTGAAAGATGGTTTTGTTGGTACAAAACTAGCCAACAAGCCAGGAACAGTTGCTCATGCCTGTAATCCCAGCACTTTGGGAGGCCAAGGTGGGCGGATCACCTGAGGTTAGGAGCTCAAACCAGCCTGGACAATATGGTGAACTGTCTCCACTAAAAATACAAAAATTAGCTGGGCGTGGTGGCACACACCTGTAGTCCCAGCTACTCAGGAGGCTGAGGCAGGAGAATCACTTGAACACAGGAGGCAGAGGTTGCAGTGAGCTGAGATGGTGCCACTGCACTCCAGCCTGGGCAACAGAGTGAGACTCCATCTCAAAAAGCAAAATAAAACAAAAAACTAGTTGACAGACTTTTAAAATTTTCCTTTAGCATTTTGAATATCTTGAATATTCCATCTCACTGCCTTCTGGCATCCATTGTTCCTGGGGAAAAGTCAGATGTTAATCTTATTTGAATTTCCATATACATTATGAGTTTAGTTTTTTGTGTTTTTGAGTTTTTTCCTTGCTGCTTTCAAGATTCTCTCTTTATCTGTCTCTTTCAACATTTTTACTCTAGTGTGTCTGGGTGTGGTTCTCTTTGTGTTTATTGTACTTGGAGTTAGTTCAATTTCTTGGATGTGAAGATAATGGATTTCATCAAATTTTAGAAGCTGTTTTGGGCACAGTGGTTCACACCTATAATCCCTGTACTTTGGAAGGATGAGACAGGAGATCCCTTGAGGCCAGGAATTTGAGACCACCTGGGAAACACAGTGAGACCCTGTCTCCACAAAAATTTAAAAAAGAAAATTTTCCCGGGAAACACAGACCCTGTCTCTACTTTTAGTTAGCCAAGTGTGATGGCACATGCGTCTGCTCCCAGCTGCTCTGGAGCTGAGGAAGGAGGATCGCTTGGGCCCGTGAGGTTAAGCCTGCAGTGAGCTAGTCACTGCACTCCAGCTTGGGCAACAAGAGTGAGACCTTCTTTCTAAAAAAAAAAAAAAAAAAAGAAAGAAAAAAAAGAAACCAAAAAACAAGTTTTCATTTTTCAGCCTTTTTTTTTTTTTTGCCTGCTCCTCTCTCTCTCTCCTCTCCTTCTGGTAACCCCATTATGCAGATGTTGATGTGTTTAATGATATTTCACATTCCTCTGAGGACTGTTCATATTCCTTCCTTCTTTTTTCTCTCTTCTTGAGATTAAATAATCTCTTATCTTCAAATTTGCTGATTCTTTCTTATGCCAATTCAAATATACTATTGGGCCCCTCTAATAAATTTTTCTTTTTAGTTTTGTACTTTTCAATTCCAGAATTTCCATTAGATTCTTTTTTAAAAAATTTCTATTTCTTTATTGATAATCTCTATCTAATGAGGCATTGTCATCATACCTTCCTTTACTTCTTTAAGCATGGTTTCCTTTAATTCTTTGAACATACAATAACTACTTTAAAGTCATTGTCTGCTAAGTCTGATATCTGAGCCCTCAGGTAGTCTGCTGATTACTTTTCCCCCTTGTACATGAGTCACATCATATTTCTTGTTTCTTTGAATGTACTATATTTTTTTGTTGTTGAAAATTGGACATTTTATATACTATAGCAACTCTGAATACTGATACTCCCAACCTGGGACTTACTATTATTATTCATTTCTTTAGTAACTTGGCTAGTTTATTTTAGTGAAGTCTATTTTCCTGCAGTGTGAAATCTCCAATGTTTCTCCTCAAAAGGTACAGGGTTGGTCATATGCACAGCTCCCTTGGAATGACAATCATTTTAGCAAAGCTCTCTTTGATTCTCTCTTTCCCTGCCCTCTCTCTGTTAAGTTCTCAGCCTCTGTTGGTATGAGACCTAGCTGTAAGGATCCTCTAGTTGGTAGTCATTCTATTGTTTCCAACAATGCCCCGGGGTATAAATTGCTCCATATTATGTTCCAATTAAATTTAAGCATCTTTGCTGGCATAGTTTTTGAGGTCAGTCCTTGAGGTTTGTTCTGACCTCAGGATGGCTCTTGTTAGCTTTCTCTTTCCCTGGTTCTCCCTGGTAAACCAGTCAGCCTACAGTTTAGCTTGTTGGGCACACTGAGCTACCAGCTTCCTCTTGCTTTTCACTAAATTCTCCATTGTTTACAAGAACAAGTTCAGCTTGAACTTCTTTATGCTTTGTTCTAAATAAAGCCAGTTCCTTTTGGAAGAGCTTCAGGCCTCTCTGTTCTCATCACCTGCCTCTTCTCTTGGACAGAATCTCTGAGACTCTGCTCTGGAACCGTGGCAGGGGCAGTGACCCACTTTTCTTGGAGTGATGATGCTGTTTCATAACCAGGGCACTGGGTGGGGGCCGTGGTTTCTTGTCTTCTTGACTTGTATCTCCCTTTGTGGAACCTCTGCCCAGAAAAAAAACTGGGGTGAGGACAATTGGAGCCCCAGTTTTATCAACGTACTGCATCTAGGGGAGAGCTTCTGCCCTATAGTTAGGGGTTTGTTGGAGGAACGGAATCACCCACCTCTTGGCCACACTTGCCTGGAACTTAGCCTCTGCAGCATGGAGTTGGGAGGATGAGAAATGCTGGTGGCCTGCTCTATCCCAGGGAGATAATGTAGTCTGTGACTGGTCTCTGGGAGGAGAGAGGTCTGTTCTTACAACACCCCCTCAGGTTGGATCTTCCATCACATTGACCTAGTTGGGGTTTGGGCAGGGAGGGAGGGAACAGTTTTTGGTTCAGATGCCGTCTACTCCCAACTGTTCTTACCAGGATTTGGTAGATTTTCCTGAATAAATATTTCTTCATTTGTTGTATGACGTTAGGACAATTTCCAGAGATTTTAAATGGTTGTCTTAGAAATAATGGTTGTTTCCTTGGGCCTGGGTCTGTAGATCTCCTCAGACAACCATCTGGAAATCATCTCCTAACAGGATCTTGATAACACTAAACTTGTGCCTGCCTGCTAGCAACATTTGTCTGAGTTCCTATTCAAGGTTTGGGTTCTAATGAAAAATCAGTGTAATATGAACACTAGATGAGAGGTGCATTTGGAGATAAAGGTGTTTACAGATTACTCCCTGGCCAAATAAAAACTTTGTAAGAGGCTCTAAGAACCATCTCCCTTGTGCATTCCAAGAAGAGAGCACCACAGACACTAATCAAAATAAACCACTTGATCAGGAATCAGGAGACAAAATTTGATTCTTAGCTCTTTTTCTGGTTTTCTTGGTGATGTTAAAATATATAGTGCTAAAATACTTATCTCACTATGATCCCCAAAACAAGGCATGTAGTTAACATTGTGTTTATAGTGGAACAATTTTCATTAGGTCAAGTCCATTGCTTTTGCCCCTGCTGTTCTTCGTGGTGGACATCATGCATCTGTGAGGTATCTGTCTGAGCTTGGGGGCTACTGCTGCTTTGAGTTTGTGAACTCCAGACTGAGCCTTGACCCATATATATATATAAAATTTGTGGAAGAAAGGGGAATAGGACATTTGGGATTTCAGGTTCTGATCTTCTGGTCATGGCCTACCATTTTAAACCAGAATCATGACTTGTCTTCCCTAGGCACTATTTATTTATTTATTGGTACTATTGTTTTGGGTTGCCTAAAATGAAGTTGGAGCTAGGAGTGATGACTCATGCCTATAGTCTCAGCACTTTGAGAGGTTGAGGCGGGTGGATTGCTTGAGGCCAGGGGTTCAAGACCAACCTGGGCAACATGGCAAAACACTGTCTCTACAAAAAATATAAAAATTTGTTTGGCATGGTGGCACATGCCTGTAGTCCCAGCTACTTGAGAGGCTAAGACGGGAGGATTGCTTGAGCCCAGGAGGACAAGGCTGCAGTGAGTCTTGCTCACACCATTGCACTCCAGTCTGGGCAAGAGAGCAAGACCCTGTCTCAAAAAAAAAAGAAAAAATGAAGTTGCTTCCTTGACAATTCATTTTACAATTATGCCCAACTAATGTCGGAGCAAAGTTTGCCTCCAGCAGGAAGGATCTTCATGAGGGCCTGTGGCCCTGACTCCATTTTTACTGACTTCTTAATAAATCACTGCCATCAGCCATTTGAATACCTTGGAGATGGAGGTCAAGTCCCAGCAGTCATTAAAATGGTTAAAATCAGTCTCTTCCCAAAGACTAGGTCTAACAGGCTGATGTATAAGACGAGGACTTTGGCCAAAACCCCTAGGCATGAACTGAGAGCAACTGACTCAAGCCAACCCAGGTTCCTTATGTGCAGCAGCCGAAGCATCACCCTGCCCGGTAGGCTGTGTTGTTGCAGCAAAATAAGGCTGCTTAGTGCTTCGGTGCTCAAATGGGATTTATTGCTTAATGGTTATAGAGTTTTTGTTTTGGAAGACAGTAAATTTTTGGAAATTGGTAACGGTGATGGTGGTTATACAAGATTGTGAATATACTTAATGCCTCAGAATTATACACTTTAAGATGGTCAAAACGACACACACGCATGCATGCACACATGCACGCACGCACGCACGGTTGGGGCCCCATTTCTGCTGGCTCCCAGTCCAGAATGGTCTTCAAATTGCTTATAACAATATCCGATCTGAGGCTTCCCCAGCATCTGAGTTTTCTGAAGAGCTCTGTAGGTTTCCTGTGTATTACTGCTATTAGCATGGCAAAGAAAAAAATATTAATTTCCCATGTCTATACCAGAAACCTGTTTCTTTACACACACTTGGGAGTGACATGCAGCTACTTGGAGTCCAGGGATGTAGAAGGACTTAAGATGGTGTATGTAAATTGGAGTTAGCCTGAGTTGGCATCCACCTCCCCTGCCCTCATTAAGTGGTACCTAAAATAACTAGCAGGATCATTAAGTGGCTTACCCCAATCCCTCTCAATTGTTAGACTTAATCTAGAATTATGATGATACAACCCCCCCAATTAACTGCAAATAGTTTTGAACATCCTTTTCTGATTGACTATGTCTTTTTGCTGTTTATCTGTTAGCCTGTCACAGCCCTGTGACCCAAGGCTCTGGAACGGATCAGCCCTCCTACTCACTCCCTCCTGCGTACACCGCATCTCCATGGAAACAGCTTGTCAGGCCCTGCTTGGCTGCAGGTACTGGAGACCTCTCATCTGCAGCCTCAGTCCTGCAAGATGCAGTCTTAACAAGCCAGGCCGTGCATTAGAAGCCTTCCTCTCTAGCTAATGGTATCTGGAATTGTCACCAAGCCTCCCTTGGGGGACACCTGGAGCAGCACCAACTCCACTGAGTTGCCTTCACCTTCCTCCACTGATATTCAGGCTGATGGAAGGATCTCTTCCCTGGGTTCCTGCTTCAGCCTGCACTCACCCTCCTTCCAGCAAGCCTTCTCCTCCCATCATCTCCCCTCACCCACGAAAGCTGAAGCTCCTCTGAGCTCTTTGGGCCCCACCTGTGGCTGATCACCATGGTCAGCTGGGGCAACTCCTTTGTATCTCTCACACTCTTCTTTCTCTGCATCCCTGTGATCTCTGCTATGACTGGACCCACATTATTTTCTTCTTCAATTACTGCATGATTCTACAAAGTGGTCCTCGTACTTCATGCTTGCTTTCTTTGCGTCCAATCTTTGCATTATAACCACTGAGAAAATGTTCTCAAAAAGCAGACCTGCCCCTGTCCTTCCCGCACAGAAAGTCAGTGAGTGGTTTCTGACCCCGCCGGATAGAATTCTGCCCGCCAGCATGACAGGCAAGAAGACACCTTTATAATCTGAGCCACACTTCCCTCTCCAGCAGCATCTCCTGCCCCCTCCCCTGCATGTTCCGACCTCAGCCACACCAACCCTCTTTGCATCCCCAAGGATACGTGTTCTCTCTAGTCTCTTTGGCTGGGCATGGCTGCTATTCCACCTGGAGGCCCCTTTCTCTCCCTTTCTATATAAGCCTTCTACGCATTCTCGGGGAAGTGCCCCTGACTCTCCAGTTGGAGGTAAGTGCTCATCCAAATCCTCCTAATGCTTCCTGTGCAGTTCCCCTTTCTGCCTCTCTGCTAAACTGTCAATTCCTTGAGAACAAGGAATATACCAGCCTCCAGCTCAGTGCCTAGCAAGGTCAAATGTCTGTTGTACAAGTGAAAGAATGAATAATAAGCTCTGGAATAAACATGTCTCCACACAGTGATTGTAAGTACATCTTTTACCAGAGACTTCTTTTGTTGGGTGCCAATCATCCTCCAGATTGCACCAGCTGTGAGTGGCTACACTGCCAAGCCATTGTGACTTAGACTGCTGGCCTCCATCCTGGAGGGCACTTCTACAAATGGGTCAGTTGCCCCAGCTCAGCTCTGGCCGTCCCTGGCTGCCTCCATTTTGTTAGTCACCAGGGAGATTCTTAATGACCTCATGGCTGAACGCATGTGGCCTCTATCAGCAGCTGGAGAGCCATTCCTAAGAGCTGAGATAGTGAGTCAGCCCTCATCTCATTGCCCAGGGAAGATTCCTTTCTCACTGGTTGTGTAACTTCACTTGCGCTATGTTTTTCTTAGTGGAGTCCAAGATTTGGAACCACTGTAAGAGAAGAAAATGCCAGGTAATCTCGGGAATGGAGAGGACCAGTTATGTTTCTCCAGGAGAGGGGTTTTTAGGGTGGGAAAAGGAGAGGAAAGCGGTAAGTGACTAGTGTTCACAGGTAAGTCAGTCAATCAAAGGAAGACTTGAATGTATATGGATTCTTGTTTCCGGAAAATGCAATAGATTATCTGGGAAAGAAGCCAGAACAAGAGATACCTCTCACAGAGGCAGGTGCCCACCCACGTGAGTACATAGTGTGGTATTAAAGAGCATTCCTTCAGCCCTGTTCCATCTACTTTTTCTGAAATCAGCAACACAGCTCCAGAAATGAGAAACCAACCAACTTTTCACTGTGAACCTGGACGAGATGAGAAAAAAAAAAAAACAGATTTTGCTTCAGATTGAGTTTCCTTGCTAACACTACAAGGCTTACACAGACAGAGAGGAAAGAGGACTCTAGGTAGAGGATGGAGCAACACAAAGGCACACTCTCACCCCCTGCAGTACGTAAGCAAAAGATCCATTAAATGAGAAAATGTATGTGAAAGCACTTAGCACAGTGCTTGGCAAATGGATGAGAGTCAATGATATTGACTTTTTTGTTGCTGCATCTATGCTCAGTATAAGAACCCATAAGGCAGATTCGTTTGTAGAAAGAGTAACCGGGGTACCAGCAGAGAGAGGGGGTACCTATCTCTGCCTGGGTGATAGGTAAATTTTTACCAGTAGATACTCTTTCCTTCGACTGTATTAAAAAAAAAATACCAATTAGAGGCAAAACGTTGTCTTCAGACATTTCTATTTTACTACTAGTAGTTGTTTATACTATTTTCTTTTTCACGTCTGTAATCCCAGCACTTTGTGGGGCTGAGGCAAGCAGATCACTTGAGCCCAGGAGTTTGAGACCAGCCATAGGGAAGCCTCATCGCTACAAAAAAATAAATAAAAGTAATTAGCTGGGTGTGGTGGCACACACCAGTAGTCTCAGCTACTTGGGAGGCTGAGGTGGGAGGATTGCTTCAGCCTGAGAGTTCAAAGCTGCAGTGAGCCATGATGGTACCACTGCACTCCAGCCTAGGTGACAGAGTGAGACCCTGTCTCAAACACACACACGCGTGCGCACACACACACACACACACACACACACACCCCAAAATAAAAAAGGCAGTAATGGAGAGAAGTTAAAGGCATTAAACATCATAAATGGGGGAAAGGTACAAATCTTCTATTTCTTAAAGCTAAGACAAAAATCCTGTCAGTTCAAATGGGAATACTACTAGTCTAATAACGTCTCCTATAGAAATAACTAATTTTAACAACTGTAAAGTTCTAATAGAGATGAGACAGCAATTGTGGCAACCAAGGAACAACCTGGTCATTTGACTTGTACTGAAGCAGTTTTGATTGGACATTTAGGAGTGGTGGAAGATTGCATCTGTTGACAACTTAGAAGGTATAATTGTAGTTGAGGCAAGGTAAACAGAAATCGCAAGCACCTCCACACATATAAAGCTCACAGTAGGCAGCTTCCAACTCTGCCTTATGTATCTGAACATGATGAGAAGTTACAACTCAGAGTACTTAGAAGTATCAACAGTGTTTGTCTAACCAAAACAAACTAAAAACTGAACAAAACAAAATTTGTCCTTGCCAGCACCAGTCTGCCTTGTCCCACACTAGGTTCAATAAAACGATCAGATTAATAGAGTCTCTGAAAACAAACTAACTACGTCCTACATCTGTACAGCACTACCACACACATGCTTTCTTCCACTCTCAACGGTGCCTCGAGATAGGTCATCTTTATCCCCTCCATCTACAGGTAAAGAAAGAAATTATATCACAAGAAGCAAAAGTTCTTGCTCAGATTAGCAAGAAAATTTTTGGTAGCCCAGAGTCCAAGATTCCAAACTCAAAATTTAATAGATAAAGTTAAAAGACCAAAAACAGCCAGGCACAGTGGTTCACACCTGTAATCCTAGCACTTTGGGAGGCTGAGGCGGGCAGATCACCTGAGGCCAGGAATCCAGGCTGGGCAACATGGCAAAACCCCATCTCTACAAAAAATTAGTTAAAAAAAAAAAAGAATAATACCATTTATTGGAGGAAGGGGGATTTTGCTTAATATTGTAATAAAGAGTGTTACAACTCAATAATTAAAAGGCAAAGACTCCAGTAGAAAAATCAGCAAAGGACATGAGCAAACAAATCATAAAAGGAGATCTCTGTAGCAATCAAAGAGATACTTCATTGTTAAACAGAATCTGCCTAAAATGCGGGTTTAGAGCTCTCTTGTAAGATGGCCCAGACTTGACTTCATAGTCCAGGGTAAAGCTATATGGGCCCTTTTTCTTGTCCTAATTCCAAACCTGATTCTTCTCATTTTAATACCCCTGGCTGGGGGTGAAGACACAAGAAAGCCAAGAGCTCTTGAAAGAATAATTCGGCATTCCCTGAGCCTTGCAAGCAAGTATCAGCAGCTGATGAGGCAGGGTACAGAGGGCAGCCTCATGGAGCCTATGGCCCCAGATGTTCTCAGGTGACAAGTCAAGCCTCATCTAGCTTCGTGCAGAGTGCCTACAGTCTTGTTACTCAAAGTGTGGTCTGTGGGCTGGCGGCATGGACATCCCCAGGGAAGTTATAGAAATGCAGAAACTTGGGCCCCCTCCCAGGCCTCCAGAACCAGATCTGCGTCTCAGGGGCTTCAGAGGTGCAGCCCTAGGGCAGCTGGCTTGAGCTTTGATCATCACAGGTGCACAGCAATCACGTGTCTGCTGATTGAACAAAAGGGTGGACAGGATGGTCTCTAGGGTCCCTTTCAAAAGAAATCATAGGACTTAACGAAAACTGTCTGGACCCTGCTGAGTAAAGTATGGTCATACATTGTTTAATGACAGGATACATTCTGAGAAATGCATTGTTAGGAGACTTCATCGTTGTGTGAACATCATAGAGTGTGCTTACGCATCCCTCGATGGGATAAGCCCACTGCACACCTAGGCTAGGCTGTCTGGCATAGCCTATTGCCCCTAAGCTACAAACCTGTACACCTGTTCCTATACTGAATACTGTAGGCAACTGTAACACAATAGTATTTGTGTATCAAAACATATCTAAATATAGAATAGGTACAGTAAAAAGACAGTATAGGGCTCAGCATAGTGGTGCACGCCTGTAATCCCAGCACTTTGGGAGGCCAAAGTGGTGATGGGGGGTTGCGGAATCACCTGAGGTCAGGAGTTCGAAACCAGCCTGGCCAATGTGGTGACACCCTGTCTCTACTAAAAATACAAAACTTAGCTGGGCATGGTGGTGGGCAAATGCAATCCCAGCTACTTGGGAGGCTGAGGTAGGAGAACTGCTTGAACCCAGGTTCAAGCAATTGAGATGGAGGTTGCAGAGATCGTGCCACTGCACTCCAGCCTGGGGAACAGATTGAGGATCTTTCTCAAAAAAAAAAAAAAAAAAAAAGACAGTATAATAATCTTATGGGATCACCATTGTACATGCTGTCCGATGCTGACCGAAATGTCGTTACGCAGCACTTGACTGGGTCACCATTTTACAAAGGCCTTTAAGTAACATTAACGAATTAATAACAGTGCTTTGGTTCTGATATTTTTGACTGTGAATTTAGAGTTTCTTATTAGTATCATGTCACTGGGCTTTTTTTATACGCCCAAGAGGCACCAACAAGGCATAAAGCCTTTTCTCATTCATCGCTTCAGTCCACCTCTCACAAAGCGGAAAGCATTGGAATGTAAAATCAAGAGTAGAAATGAGAACAGAGCTGCAAGGGCTGGAGAAAAGAGTGTCCCCCTTGTAAGGATGTTGCTCTTTTCTCTGACTTTCCACAGACAGTGGAGCCCAGAAACATTCACCTTGTACATTCGGGCATGTGTGCAGAGGAGGGGTGGGTGAAGAAGGAAAAAAAAGACTAGGAAGAGAAAAGAAAGGGATAAGAATCAAGGACCCCTGTGCTGCTATCCCATGAGCCAACACAGGCAGAGATGCCAAATCTGGCCCCCCAAGTCCTTTTGAGGCGACTGCATGCATCATCATCATCATCATCATCACCATCATCATCGTCACTGTAACTCTACTTGCTGTCTGCCAACCTCTTTGCTGAGCAGACCATCTTAGTAACAACCCCCCTTTTAGCTTCGAGGCTGTCCATAGACCTTAGACTGCCAGGAGACCAGTTATAAGCACGGAGACGAAAGGGATCCAGAGGATGAAGAGGCATTCTGAGTTCCACTAATGAGTGAGGTGAGTCACAGGCTGACTCAGGCGAACAAGAAGCCTGCGAGAGGGGAGGTGGTGGGGGGCCGACTTCAGAGGAGCCCTGCTGAAATGTTCAAATGGGAGCTAGGAGGCCAGGGACATGGTGTTATTTAGAGAGCTGCCTGCAGCTCTGGCGTTGGAGGGAGGAGCGGGTCATGAAAACAGAGGGAGAAAATTGCATTTGGAGCCAGAAGCTGAGTTGTGAATCTCTAGCCTTCTCTGCCTTGAGAAATGTGTAGCATTCTCAAGGGACACTGACCTGCTCTTTGGCAAATCCCCGAATACTAACTCAATAGGCATTAATGGTCATCAGGTCCCTGGGGAGTAGTGGGAAATCAGGTACCACACTATTTTTTAATCTCAATTAGAAAAATGAGCCTCTTTTGACTTTCTTTCGTATTTTACATTTGGAGAATCTTGCGATCTAATCATCTTTGTCGTTTGTTTTTTTTTTGACACAGAGTTTTGCTCTGTCACCCAGGCTGGAGTGTAGTGGCACAGTCTCAGCTCACTTCAACCTTGCCTCCTGGGTTCAAGTGATTCTCCTGCCTCAGCCTCCCAAGTAGCTGGGACTACAGACGTGTACCACCATGCCTGGCTAATTTTTTGTATTTTTAATAGAGACAGGGTTTCGCCCTGTTGGCCAGGCTGGTCTTGACTCCTGACCTCAGGTGATCCACCCACCTCGGTCTCCCAAAGGGCTGGGATTACAGGTGTGAACCACCTTGCCCAGCCTGACACACTTTTTAAAAAATTTAAATATGTGACTAAGGTGTCTTCTTTCCTGTTAATGGCTACTTAAGGTTTTGAGTTTGCAGAGTCCAGGGTCACACATTATTACAAAGGTCAGTAACGGCATTGTTCTGTATATGGACTGTGGAAGTGACATGACTGTCCCACAACATACTATATGTAGGTCCCCTGAAGGGCAGGTATTTGTGAGATCACAAGACATAGGTATAGAATATTTGAGTGGCACAATTTTTCTTCATGTGCTAAACAGCCGACACGGAAATCAAACCCCCGGCTTCTGCCAATCCAGATGATGTAAACCAACTGAGCTATCCAAAAATAATTGTGGTTGATTAGGTATTTATATGTAATTTGATGACTACCATCTCAAATGTCCTTCAACAGAATGGTACCGTGGCTGTGGAAAAGTTTGGCCATCCGTGAACTTTCCTTTGTTTTTTTTTAATTTTTAATGACCGAAACAAAGCATCTAAAACCACAGCTTCTGGAAGAACCACTTGCTCTTGCCTGCCTTGTATCTCTCTTCAAACTTGACCTTAGCCTCTCATCGGGCCTTGCGTTTCAGAGCAGGATCTCTGAGGACATCCTTATTGATGACAGTGTTGTCCAAGGGGATAGCCACAGAGTGCCGTGTGGGCATCAGGTGATTAGTTATAAACTTTCACGAAAGGCTTGATCTTTGACCTCTTGGCCATCTTCTTCTTGCCCATGGCAGCTGTCGCTTTGCGGGGATAGCGGTCAGTTCCAGCCACCAGAGCATGGCTGCAGGGCCGATCCGAGGTGCCATCATCGATGTTCTTCACAATGACCGCTTTGCATCCAGAGTAGCGATCAGCCAGGACAAGCACCACCTTCCCAGGCTTCATGAGCTTGCCCATTTCAGCAGCAACCACTCCAGCCTACAGCAAAAAGGGACTTTCCTTTTTTTTTTTTTTTTTTTGAGATGGAGCCTTGCGTCACCCAGGCTGGAGTGCAGTGGTGCAATCTCGGCTCACCGCGACCTCTGCCTCCCAGGTTCAAGCGATTCTGCTGCCTCAGCCTCCTGGGTAGCTGGGATTACAGGTGTGTGCCACCACGCCTGACTAATTTTTGTGTTTTTAGTACAGACAGGGTTTTATCCTGACCTTGTGATCCGCCCCACCTGGGTCTCCCAAAATGCTGGGATTATAGGTGTGAGCCACCGTGCCTGGCCTCCTGTTTTTTGTTTTTTTTTTTAGAGACAGGGTCTCTGTCACCTGGCCTGGAGGGCAGTGGGCAGTGTGCAATCAGAGCTCACTTTAGCCTCAAACTCCTGGGCTCAAGGGATCCTCACACCTCAGCTTCCTGAGCAGCTGGGACTATAGGCATGCACCACCATATCCAGCTAATTTTTAACATTTTTTGTAGAGATGGAGTCTTGCTATGTGCCAAGTTGGTCTCCAACTCCTGGCTTCAACTGATCCTCCTGCTTTAGCCTCCCAAAGTGCTGGGATCATAGGCATGAGCCACCACACCTAGCCAGCTGTGAACTTTCACGGAGACGGAAAATAGTTTCCTCCAAAAGCAAAAGTGTTTCCACTTTGCCTTCCCTCAGCAGATGACAACAGCAGTTGGCTGTGGTCATCTTAGCCTTGGCCAGCTAGTTTTCCATTACCAGCAGATTTACTGTATTTAATCTTAGGTATTTTGCAACATGATTAACCCCAGCGTCTGATAATTCCAAAAACAGTTCAGAATGCTCAATGTGCTGTTGAGGATAGGTTTAGGATTATGATGAAAATAAAACAGATTAACAGATTGAATGTAGTAAGAAAACTCATGTGTTGCAAGTGGGTAAGAGGCAGATCCTTAGTCAATAGGGTGATTCTGAAAGATGAAAAGGTTCAAAACATGAAAAATGCTGGCAGAGTCTATGCAATGAACAGCAATTAGCAGAAAATGAGGAAAAGTAATCAAAGAAATGGAAACAATATTGAGTATGTGATTAGAGAACTGGCATCAGCTTTGACTGCCTATGATCCAAATATTAATTCATGTGAAAACTAAAATTGTGTTCAAGCACTTAAAAGCTAGGCGTGGGGACAGTGCTAAAGAGTTTTGTTTTTGTTTTTGTTTTTGTTTTGTTTAGACAAGATCTCACTCAGGCTGGAGTGCAGTGGTGCCATCAGCTTCCTTAGTAGCTGGGACCACAGGTGCACGCCACCACACCTGGCCACTTTTTCTTTTTTTTGAGACAGAGTTTCACTCTTGTTGTCCAGGCTAGAGTGCAGTGGCCCAATCTTGGCTCACTGCAACCTCAACCTTCCAGGTTCAAGCGATTCTCCTGCCTCAGCGTCCTGAGTAGCTGGGACTACAGGCACACACCACCATGTTCGACTAATTTTTATATTTTTAGTAAAAACAGGGCTTCACCATGTTGGCCAGGACGGTCTTGATCTCCTGACCTTGTGATCCACTCGCCTCAGCCTCCCAAAGTGCTAAGATTATAGGCACTTCGCCCAGCCCTAAAAATTTTTTGTAGCAACAAGATCTCACTATGTTGCCCAGGACGGTCTTGAACTCCTGGGCTCAAGTGATCCTCTTACCTTGGCCTCCCAAAGTGCTGGATTTCCAGGCACGAGCCACTTCCCCACCGGCCTACTAAGGTGTTCTTTTTTTTTTTTTTTTTTTTTTTGAGACAGAGTCTCGTTCTGTCACCCAGGTGGAGTGCAGTGGAGCGAACTTAGCTCACTGCAATCTCTGCCTCCCAGGTTCAAGCAATTCTCATGCCTCAGCCTCCCAAATAGCTGGGATTATAGGTGCGTCCCACCACACCTGACTAATTTTTGTATTTTTAGTAGAGACAGGGTTTTACCCTGTTGGCCAGGCTGGTCTCAAACCCCTGGCCTCAAGTGATCCACCTTCCTCTGCCTCCCAAAGTGCTGGGATTACAGGTTGCTAAGTAGTTCTTTATGGGCAGAGCTCACCAAGGCTGCTGGGGCTGATTTTCAGTATGTATGAACAGGTCTATTATGAATAAAGTGGCCCATGGAATTAAAAGCAGCAAGAAGAGGGCTCTGCCTAGTTTTAAATCTTGGAAGGACCAAGGTGCCTTTCTTTCTTTCTTTTTTTGAGACGGAGTTTCGCTCTTGTTACCCAGGCTGGAGTGCAATGGTGCGATCTCGGCTCACCGCAACCTCCGCCTCCCGGGTTCAGGCAATTCTCCTGCCTCAGCCTCCTGAGTAGCTGGGATTACAGGCACGCACCACCATGCCCAGCTAATTTTTTTGTATTTTTAGTAGAGACGGGGTTTCACCGTGTTGACCAGGATGGTCTCGATCTCTTGACCTCGTGATCCACCCGCCTCGGCCTCCCAAAGTGCTGGGATTACAGGCGTGAGCCACCGCGCCCGGCCAAGGTGCCTTTCTAAATTTAAATCACTCTTAGCCAGTTTGTCTTAACAAAAGTCTTTTAGGATTCACTGGTTTGTAAGGCGTATACACTTTTCTGTGTCTATTTTTGAATCATTCTTTTTTCTTAATAATGGGTAGCAGGATTTTCCTTTAGTTGTAGCTAGTTCTTTCATGACAGCTTGGTATCCCATTTGCTTACTATGTCATTTAATCCACCTTTTGCTGGACTCATAAAAATGTTGATATTAATATTATTTGCTATAAATGGTTATGTTTGTCCGACTATTTTATTAGGACAAATTAGTAGAGTGAAATTACAGGTTATACGTATGAATTAGTTTAATGTTTTAATATGTTTTCAAATTTACCTCTGGAAAGGTTTTGCCAACTAATATCTGCATCAGAAAAATATCAGTGTTCCTATTTCCATGTGCTTTTGTCTATATTATATATTAGTTTTCATTTATTTCTCTCCATTTTGAGAAAAATTTTTTAATGTTTATATGATAGGTATTGAGATCTCTTTATATGATTTTTAGTTTATATCCTTTGCCAATATTTATATTTAAGTATTTGCCTTTTAATTATTAATTTGTTAGACATGATTACTAGTAAACCTGGAGCAGCATCTCAGTCTGCTTCTTATACATTAAGGAGAGTTCCCCTCCCCCTAATTTTTAGGTAGCTTTTTAACTTTACAGTATTCTGAAATGGCAGGTCTCAGGGCAGGGGGCAGAACTTTAGTTACAGTAGTCACCATTAGTTTTGTTTGTTCGTTTGAGACAGGATCTTGCTCTGTAACCCAGGCTGGAGTACAGTGGGATGATCATGGCTCACTGCAGCCTCGACTTCCTGGGCTCAAGTGATCTTTCTTCCTCAGCCTCCCAAATAGCTGGGACTAAAAACATACCATTATGTCCTGCTAATTTTCTAATTTTTTATAGAGAGGGGTCTTGCTATGTTGCCCAGGCTGGTCTCGAACTCTTGGCCTTGAGTGATCATCCTGTCTTGGCCTCCCAAAGTGCTGAGATTATAGGCATGAGCCACCAAGCCTGGCCTTTCCTTGCTTTTTTAAAGTTAACAACATATTATTAATAGGACACATTTAACAGGAAGGTTTTCTTTTTCTTTTAAGAAATGGGGTCTCTAAACTGGGTGCAGTGGCTCACCCCTATAATCCCAGCACTTTGGGATGCCAAGGCGGGTGGATCACCTGAGGTCAGGAGTTCAAGACCAGCCTGACCAACATGGAGAAACCCCATCTCTACTAAAAATACAAAATTAGCCGGGCATGGTGGCGCATGCCTATAATCCCAGCTACTTGGGAGGCTGAGGCAGGAGAATTGCTTGAACCCTGGAGGTGGAGGTTGTGGTAAGCCGGGATCATGCCATCACACTCCAGCCTGGGCAACAAGAGCAAACCTCTGTCTCAAAAAAAAAAAAAAAAAAAAGAGATGGGGTCTCACTAGGTTGACCAGGCCGGTCTCTGACTCCTGGCTTTAAGCGATCCTCCCATCTCAGCCTCCCAAAGTGCTGGAATTACAGGCATGAGCCACCATGTCCACCCCAGGAAGACATTTAATGTAAACATGGGATGGGATGACTCTGGCATTAAACAAGAAAACTTCAAAATTCCTTTCTCACCATAAAAAAATGAGGGCTAGGTGCAGTAGCTCACTCCTGTAATCCTAGCAATTTAGGAGTCCGAGGTGGGAAGGTGGCTTGAGGTCAGGAGTTTGAGATCAGTCTGGGCAACACAGCAAGACCTTGTCTCTCCAAAAAAAAAAATTAAAAATCATCTGGGCCTGGCATGTACCTGTAGCCCTAGCTACTTGGGAGTCTGAGGTGGAAGGATCACTTGAGCCCAGGAGTTTGAGGCTGCAGTGAGATATGAGCTATGATCACATCACTACACTCCAGCCTGGGTGACAGAGTGAGACCTTGTCTCAAAAAGAAGAAAAAGAAAAAGATAAGTATATGAGGTAACACATAATATGTAAATTAGCTTGATTTAGCCATTCCACAATGTATGCATATATTAAAACATCATATTGTACACCATAAATATATATGATTTTTATTAGTCAATTACAAATATAAATAAATGAAATAAAAAGCATTTTAAAAAATAAATGGAGCACCCTGCCACCCTCCCCAGCACCCCTCAAAAATTCCTGTCTTGGTTCTGCCACCATAATCATAGAATCTCAGAGTTGGAGAGTATGGAAAAAGATTTGCTAGCCCTGCATCAAAACCTGGTTCTTCTTTTTGCTAAGAAAACAGCTCAATTAAATGTTAAGCCTCCCTTGCAGCTAGGTGTGGCCATGTGACTAAATTCTATTGGATAGAATGTGAGCAGAGTTTATGTGCACCACTTCCCTATTTTAAGGTCCAGCCCATAAAAACCTCCCTACGCAATCCTCCATGTTCTCTCTCTGTCGCAGGGTGTCAATGCCTATCAATGCCACGTGTTAATGATGTGAAGGTGGCAGAATCACAAGCTAGAAGGGCCTAGTTCCTTGAATTACCACTTGGAAGAGAATCACCACCATCAGCCACTATGACCACATCCATGGTGTATGTCAGATGAGTGTGAAATAAACTTCCTTTCATGCTTGAGCCATGAGACATTTTTTAGGTTTGATTACTATAGCAGCTCGTGTTCCCTTAATTAACACAGACAGCAACCTCAAAGTCCCTATAGTCCAAACTTCTTTCTGTCCAATGCCTGCTTCTCTTCCTTGGCATTCTACATTACTGGTCACCCTGTCTCTGCAAATAAATAACGTCATGACCTCCAATGGACTTATCATCTCTTTGCAGGAAGTGACCATGTTAGTCATCATTGTGTCTTTAGTGCCTAGCAAGACTGGCATATGGCAACAGCTCAGTAAATGTTTTCAGGTGAATGAATGAAGACATGAACACCTCCTGAGATAGAAAATTAATTCACTACCATATCAGTCAGTTTAATATATTCAATCAGCTTGAATTATTAGAAAATTACTTATATGGAGCTAAAATCTATCATCTTTTATCTAGCACCCATTTAGGACTGCCCTTTGCAGACACACAAAATGAGTCTGAGCCTTCTTCAAGATAGCCCCTCCCTTTTTTTTTTTTTTGAGACAGGGTCTCGCTCTGTCACCCTGGCTGGAGTGCAGTGGCATGATCTCAGCTCACTACAACCTCTGCCTCCTGGGTTCAAGTGATTCTCGTGCATCAGCTTCCCAAGTAGCTGGAATTACAGGTACCTGCCACCACACCCAGATAAATTTTGTACTTTTAGTAGAGACAGGGTTTTGCCACATTGACTAGGCTGGTCTTGAACTCGTGACCTCAAGTGATCCGCCCACCTCAGCCTCCCGAAGTGCTGAAATGACAGGTGTGAGCCACCACACCCAGCTTTAGATATTTTTGATGATACTCCCTCCCATCCCTTCCATAACAAATCCCCTGTTCTCCAGGCTAAATAGTCAGCATTTGTCAATTTTTTCTCTTAGCTTGTAGTTACCAGAACTCTTATCTCCATCTTTAGCCGCCCCTGGGCACACCCAGGTCTATCATTGCTTTCTACTCAATGGGTGCTCAGGACAGAAGAGCGACTCATACATGCGGCACACACCGACCAACCCTTGATGGACCAATTGCCCCACTTAGTCAGGAGTCTATACTTCAATTTATACAGCCTCATATTTTCATTGTCTCTGAGGTGGCCGTATTAACTGTTGACTAATTTCGAGCTTATGATCAAACTTCCTATCTCTTCTATCTCCTTTCCTCTGGCTCTAAAATACGTAATAATACCTACTACGTGACCTTAGACAAGTCATTCCACTTCTTTGAGAATCATTTCTCATGTGACAAATGAGATAGTTGGACCAGGTGATTTTTCAGATATTTTTCTGCCTTTTAACATTCTTTAGGTCTCAAGCAGTACGTTCTAGACTTCACGTTGTACTTTGATGTAAAATCTCTTACTATAGCAGTATAGGAATGTAAATTGGCCTAGAAATGTTAACTCTTCAAACAGCATGAAACTGTACAGATAATTTCTCTCAGCTGAACTACGCTTGTATCCACAGATTTCTGGATACTGTCTGATAAATTGTGTATATACATATATATACATATATATATGTATATACACAAACACACACACATATATATATACATATATACACTAAGGCCAATGGATTATACTGAACTGTAGTCATTAAGAAAAGATAAAATCAGGTATAGGCAAAAAATAAGCAAACAAACAAAAACCAGTAAGAGCTCGGGGAACCAGATTGTGGTTTTCTCTAAAGGTACTCTTCATCATTTTTTTTTCTTTTTTAGAGACAGAGTCTCACTCTGTGGTGAGTGAGGTTAGAGTTCAATGGTGTACAATCACAGCTCACTGCAGCCTTGAACTGCTGGGCTCAAGTTGCCCTCCCACTTAGGCCTCCTGAATAGCTAGGACTGCAGGCGTGTACCACCATGCCCAGCTAATTTTTAAGTATGTTTTGTAGAGACAGGGACACGCTATGTTGTCCAAGCTGGTCTTAAACTCCTGGACTCAAGTGATCCTTCTGCCTGTGCCTCCCAAAGGGCTGAGATTACAAGTATGAGCCACCGCACCACTACACCCGGCCCTCTCCATCACTATTTGTTTAGTTAGAGACGGAGTCTCACTTTGTCACCCAGGCTGGAGTGCAGTGGCACAATCTCTGCTTACTGCAACCTCCGCTTCCTGGGGTCAAGCAATCCTCCTGCCTCAGCCTCCCATTAGCTAGGATGACAGGTATGCGCCACCATGCCTGGCTAATTTTTGTATTTTTAGGAGAGATGGGGTTTTACCACATTGGCCAGGCTGGTCTCAAACTCCTGACCTCAAGTGATCCACCCACCTTGGCCTTCCAAAGTACTGGGATTACAGGCATGAGCCACCGTGCCCAGCCTCCACACTTTCTTAATGGGGATAGTGACCCTGAGAAAGAGAATATACATTTCATTCTGCAGAAAGCTTTCTTTTATGTGCTGTCAATTTCCCTATCTCATTTCACACACTTTATGACCATTCCAAAAAAGTACCCTCAGCTATCGGGCAAATAAATGCTATTTGCTAGAGAAATCAAATCATATCTCCATATCTCTTGCCTTTGGTCAATTTCTTATCAAGCAGACATCTTACATGCTTTTAGCTGATTAATTTCTCCTGATATTTCTGTCTGACAGCCTTCAATCCATGCCCAAGGGGCTGGATCCACCTCTCACCCTAGACTAAGATTCTACAAATTATTATTTGACCTCCTTTGAAAAACCCATTGCCAGCTTTATAACTCGATCTGGGCACACTCCCCATCGGGGCCTGCATTTCCTGTGGATGATGCATTGGTTTCCTAGGTGACAGTGGGAAGGAATAGACCTGTTAGCTTGTGGCTTCTGACTCACTCACTGCAATGGACGTCACAGAATTGTAGCTGAACAAATGGATGCTGATAATAAGTGCGTGCCTAAGGTAGCAGCGGGGCACCAATGGTTAACACAGTCCCATTGTATCAGCTCTCCCTCCCACTAAGCAAGTCGACAGGCCAACAGAAATACCAGAACTGAAAAAAGATACAACAGATTTCCCCAGTCATATGTAAGTTCACAGTGGAGTCCTATTTACATCCCCAAGATTTTGCTCCTTTCCCTGGAGAATTTTCTTTTCCTTTCCGGAATGTAGACGTACCAGTGTTCTGTAACAAATCGTCATATGGAGACTGAAGAGTGTGATGGAAACAAGCCAAAAACTCACCAGAAGTCTGTTCATGAAGCTGACAGCTGCTTTTGAACTTTCACATTTGTTTCTTGAGAGGCAATTCACAGTGGGCTAGCCAATCATCAGAGCCCAGGATGAAACATACATTCTGTTGTGCAATTAATCTTCAGAAAAGTTGAATTTCATGAAGCCTGAAGACTCTCTCTCTCTCTCTCTCTCTCTCTCTCTCTCTCTCTCACACACACACACACACACACACACACACACGAGACAGAGAGAGAAGGATAGTGAGATAGAGGGAGAGACAGAGATAGAGAGAGTGAAAGAGAGAGAGAATGAGAATGACTTTCCTGCTACCTCTTTTTGTATCAACTGATCCCAGCCATGTACAAGTGAAACAAGACTGCCTGGAGTGAAAAAAAAAAAATATGAAGAGCCCCGTGTCCTTTATGTCTGGACCAGGGAAGACTGAATGGATTCTTTAGATTCTTGAATTCCTTAAGTGATGAGCAAACCTAAAGGTTCCCTACTGGAGATAATGCATCTTGTTTTCCACGGGGCCTTGAGGGATGCTTTAAATAGCATCAGCAAGCATCCGAATGAATTAGACAGCAAATGTAGGTTAGCTTTATTTAGACAGATAAAGACAAGCAGAGAAAGTTGTCTGGTTCAAGGGCAGTGCAGCCTGACATGACAGCATTTCTCAAAGGAGGGGAAATTGCTTTGGGAGAGAGAGGTATTTTGGGCAAAGAGCAAAGTTCCTTGAATCTCCAGGGGAAATGATGCTAAATTCTTCAGTACAGAAGAGCAGAAATTGAGAATGGCTTGCCGTTCATTGAAGGAAAGAGCTGGAGATTTAAAATGTAAAGCAAAACTTGGCCCAAGTCTACACATCATCTTTTCTCTTTCCTACTTCTTGGGAACACCACCAGAAAAGACAAGCTTCCCGGAACACAAGCTGGGCGAGCCAGATTATGCAAGTCCTCTAGAGTGGTACTTGAGACCCCTGGCAAACTCTGAGTCAGGAAATAAGTGCAGATGAAGAACACATGGAGATTGGAAGCCCAGGAACCAGGGAAACTGGCAAATTTGGGGACATTCACACGTTAAACAGAAATGTAAAAAAAAGTTGCAACTCATGAGTTTGGGTAATTTCTCGCTCTGTCGCCACACTGGAGTGCAGTGGCATGATCTCAGCTCAATGCAGCCTCTGCTTCCTGGGTTCAAGGGATTCTCCTGCCTCAGCCTCCAAGTAGCTGGGTTTATAGGCACACGTCACCACACCCAGCTAATTTTTTATTTTTAGTATAGACAGGGTTTCACCATGTTGGCCGGTCTGGTCTCGATCTCCTGACGTCATGACGCGCCTGCCTCAGCCTCCTAAAGTGCTAGGATTACAGGTGTGAGCCACCGTGCCCGGCCAATTTTCTTCTTCTTCCTCTATCTACCCTCTTAGATTATTTTTTGAAAATAAAATAAAAATGCTTTCTTTTTTATTAAAAAATGCTTCTTCCTATACATTTTCTGAAAATAAATGCCTATGGAAGGTCTAGAAAAAACATAACTCTGGTTGGTATTTGTTTTTACCGTGATGTTTATGGCTTATTCTCTTTTTGTTGTTCTTTTTTCCTCAGGTGGCAAAAGCTAAATGATATTTGGTGTCTTAAAGTTCAATAGGTCGTAGCCCCATTGGTAATGAGTTTTAAAGATTTCAAAAAGTCTCAATTAGTACGTTTATATTATTCAAATAAATTATAATTTTAAATATTTAATCATTTTATGAGTAAACCATTTTATACCTAACGTATTTTTATGTTCCTAAAGTAACAATGAATTTAAACTTGTAAAAAGATATTTTTAAAATATCTAAAAACTCTGTTTTGCAAAGATTTTCATTTCTTCCCAAAACTAATTTTTTAGATGTTTTCTTTTTTTAAGGGTCTCACGACTTCTGAAAAATATACACCTTATGTATCATCAAGACAGTATCACAGGGAAAATATGTGATAACCTTGTCATGATGCAAAATGTAAACTTTATTTCTATTTATTTATTTATTTATTTACTGGAGATGGTCTCCCTCTGTCACCCAGGCTGGAGTGCAGTGGCATTGTAGCTCACTACGATTTCAGCCTCTCCAGTTCAAACTATGTCCCACCTCAGCCTCCCTGGCAACTAGGACCACAGGCACATGCTACCTCGCCCAGCTACCTTTTTTGAGGTCGCTTTTTTTGTTTGTTTTTGGCTGAGTCAGAATCTTCCTACGTTGCCCAGGCTAGTCTCAAACTCATGGGCTCAAACAATCCTCCCTCTTCGGCCTCCAAAAGTGCTGAGATTACAGGCAAGAGCCAGCAGGCCCGGCCTGAACTTCATTTTGAATTAATTACTTATGCCACTTTCTTTGTCCTTATTATTCATGCACTTATTTCGCTCATTCTCATTCTCTCCTTCCACAGTTCTTTGCTGAGTCCCTGCTGTGTGCATGTAAAGTATGTATGCATCATACTCGGTCATTCCATTCCCTTATCATCAGTGCCTTTCTCTTCCTCATTAATTCCTTTCACTCTGCACCCCAAGCACACTCTCTAATTACCTTTGCTGGTAAACTCATGTATGGACTAAAAACGCATTCAGTTGAGAAGTACGGTTTTTCATTTTAACAAAAGCACACAAACTTCCCTAGTTCACTGCCACAAACTCAATATTCTTTTAACTATTTGTGAGATTGGCAAATCAGTTAATCACTGAATGTCATTATAATTCTAGGAAGGTGATGGAAAGCCAATCAATGGAACTATAATTATTAAGTAATAGATTCAAAGACTTATCTGAGACCTGGATGCCAAGCTTATTCCAATGTTATATTAACTTTTTATAAACCCCACTCACCTAAACCAATCCTATAAATTTTTCATGTTTGTAGTTAAAAGAATCTAATCAGATGAAAAACGACTCTTTTATTTTTTTTGTGGTAAAGGAACTAACATTTCTACATGAACTGAAATGAAAAAACGTAATAACATCCCTGGGATCTATACTTTTTTGTTCTGGCATCTTTAATCACTTTGCTATTAAAGTGTCTTTATTATAATTTCTCAATTTGTGCTAATAAGAAGACCTTTTATATGTTCTTCAATAAGTCAATTTCAGTACGTGTTTTTAATATTTTTTAAATGCCGGAGAAAAATGCTTTCTACCTTTATATGGAAGTAGAAAGCAAAGTTAAAATCAATCACTGAACCAAATACATAAGATATGATGTATGTAACATTAAAAAATTATAGAAATAATTTTTTTGTGTTTTTCTGTGTCCTTCATGTTTGCTGCACTAAATATTATAATTTCAGTAATTTTTAACACTCTAAAGAGAAAATTCTGTAATAGCATTTGACTAGGTAAAATAAGAATCACACGTGTTATTTTTATTTTGCGACATTTGTGGTTCTTCAGCATGACATTGGCATTCTTCCTCTTCTGATGCAACTTCCTTCTCTGTTTCATTTTGTTTTGGTTGAAGTTGTTTCAACCTCCCCCTTCTCTGAGCAGTCTTTCAGCTTGTCTGAGGTTTTGAGCTGTCACTTTGTTTTCTGAATATCCACTTTTGTTTTTGGTGGCAACACCTACATATAAACATCTATCCACCCATCCAAATGGACACACACCCACACACACTTAGACTCATAGACACACACTCAGACTCATAGACACACAGACACAGATCTGCATGCATGAGCATGCACACATGCACGGCCCCAGCGCGTCTATCCTCCCGCAGGGAGCTCAAACCACTCCAGCTGTTTTCTGGCCCTGACCACAAGAGCAACAGTAGAGTTCTCATGTCAGTTCTCTGATTGGAACCAGCACTAATAAACGCTGCTGTTTCCAAGGAAGCCCTTATGTCACCTGGACCAAGGGGAAGACAGCTGTACAGGTTCAAGATGACGGAGCCAAATGCTTCAGGCTGCCTGTGGTGATACACGGGGGAAGAAGCGAGAATTAGGGTTCTACCTGCAGTGCTTTGTCCCAACTATCTTTTGACAGCCATGTCTTAATAGATCGAGACTCAGTTCAAGTATCAACTCTCTGAAGCTTTTCCTGACATGCTAACTGCCCCTCCTCTGTACCACTACAATCCTTGTTTAGCTGAATGTTTATCTTCTCCTCTCTTGCCCTATCAGATTAGAAACTTTTTTTTTTTTTTTTTTTTGAGACAGAGTCTCACTCTGTTGCCCAGGCTGGAGTGCAGTGGCATGACCTCAGCTCATTGCAACCTCCGCCTCTCGGGTTCAAGCAATTCTCGTGCCCCAGCCTCCCAAGCAGCTGGGAGTACAGGCACACACCACAATGCCCAGCTAATTTTTGTATTTTTAGTAGAGACAGGGTTTCACCATGTCGGCAAGGTTGGTCTCGAACTCCTGACCCCAAGTGATCCATCTACCTCGGCCTCCCAAAGTGCTGGGCTTACAGGCATGAGCCACTGTGCTTGGACAAAAGAGACATACAAATAGAAGCCATGATGTCCCGGTCAGTAGCAAGACCAGATGGAGGCTCCCCCTGCCATTACACTCCCAGACTCAGGACTTAATGTACTGTTGGGAAGGAAGGCTCAGGGCAATTGAAGTTTACTCTCCAGGGAAAGGCAAGAACGCTGTGTGAACCTAACAGTAGGATTTTGGTTAAGGTTGTTTTGACCTAAGGGCAAGATGTATGGTAAATATATGCTCTTACATAAGGAACAACAGACAAACTGGAAACCTTAGAAGCCTTCCCAGAACTGGGGTTAATCAGAAGTCAACATGTTGGCAGATCAGCATCCAAGTTGCTTTGGCCCCTACAAGGGATTAGACATAAAAGTAACTCAGGCCAGGCGCGGTTGCTGATGCTTGTAATCCCAGCACTTTGGGAGGCCGAGGCGGGCAGATGAACTGAGGTCGGGAGTTCTAGACCAGCCTGATCAACATGGAGAAACCCTGTCTCTATTAAAAGTACAAAAGTGGCGGGCTGTGGTGGTGGGCACTTGTAATCTCAGCTTTTTGGGAGGCTGAGGCAGGAGAATCGCTTGAACCTGGGAGGCAGAGGTTGCAGTGAACCGAGATCAGGCCATTGCACTCCAGTCTGGACAACAGAGTGAGGCTCTGCCAGAAAGAAAGAAAGAAAGAGGAAGGAAGGAAGGAAGGAAGGAAGGGAGGGAGGG
>NW_022436947.1:10454611-10501850 GCF_009761245.1 Sapajus apella
GAGAGAGAGAGAGAGAAAGAGAGAGAGAGAAAGAGAGAGAGAGAGGAAGGAAGGAAGGAAGGAAGGAAGGAAGGAAGGAAGGAAGGAAGGAAGGAAGGAAGGAAGGAAGGAACTCAGTGGCAAGCAGAGAGGCTGCCTCCTCACCATCCCCACCACTGGGACTTCTTCTGGGGACCAATAAATAAGTTTGTAAACCAAATATAAAATACTAAGACCCCCAACTAAACAAACCCCCTTTTGGCCAAGGGAACTCCAGAAAATCCCCAAAAATTGAATTTCCAGCCATGATGGGAAGGGAGGTCAGACACATCTCCTCATACCTCCTCCGCTTTGGAGTCTGGGCACAAATAATCCATATTAGTATTAATGCAGAGATCATAAGACTGACAAAACAGACTTTTGGTGGCAGTAAGATGCCAAATTATAAACAAGACCTGAGGCCATGCCAGGCAGGGTTAAGTGACACCCTAAAAACCCTAGAATCATGTTAAATGGGTTTTTTTTTAAAATAGGTTTTAAAAAGTGAACCTGGTATAACGTGGCTTACTTTCCAAACTGACTCTAGTATAGCATCACAGGATGGCAGACCCTGAAGGCAATCAAAATACCCCAGAGTATATTTCTTTGCCATATTTTGAAGTAGCCCTGCAAAACCATCACAAAAGGGGGCAACCTGCTTCTGCAGAGAATCTCCATTAACGCGGCTAGCCTTTCTTAGATCTAAGAGAGATTCACTGGCTGGGCATGGTGGCTCAGGCTTGTAATCCCAGCACCTTGGGAGGCTGAGACAGGAGGATCACTTTAGCCCAGGAGTTTGAGACCAGCCAGGGCAACATGGCAAGACCCCATTACTACAAATAATAAAAAAAAAATTAGCAGCCTGTGGAGGTGTGGGTTTGTAGTCCCAGCTCCTCGGGAGGCGGAAGCAGAAAGATCACCTGAGCCCAGGAGGTTGAGGCTGCAGTGAGTGGTGGTCTCGCCACCACATGTGTCCAGCCTGGGTGACAGAGTGAGACCCTGTCTCAAAACAACAACAACAACAACACACATACACACACCACACACACACACACACACACACACACACACACACACACACTTACACATACACATAAAGTTCTGAAAAGTAACATTTACCATCTATTCTCTCTGAGGGCTGTGACCCAGGAGGCTTCCTCTACACGATAAAGGCGTTGGCCCCACAACTCCTCTATCTGAACTCAGACACTTATTTCTACTAACTTCAAGTCTTTAGATAATAGCTCAACTCTCTCAAGCAATTGCCAGCTAAAGATTCCCTAAAATCCACCTATGGCTTGTAAGCCCCACACCCTACATCCTGCTTCAAGATGTCATGCCTTTTTGGGCCAAGCCAATGTACACCTTCTATGTATTGATTTGTGTCATTGCCTGTAACTCCTGCCTCTCTAAAATGCATAAAACCAGACTCTAACCTGACCACCTCAGGGCCACTCACTCAACGCTTCTCAGGCTTTTGTTTCCTCTGAGCTACAGCCACTTGAACTGGCTCACAATAGAACTCTTCAAAAGATTTTACAGAGTTCAGTTTTTCAGTGAACAAGTCCAATCCTACTCACAAAGTAGAAGCCTTGAAAAAACCTGCGAGAGCAAGTGAGAAGAAATTGTTCTATCAAGGAAGGTTGTGGTAATAATGGGAAGACGTGGCATGGATCTTTTAAATTGATTGATAAGACTTATGTTCCAGAGTACAGTATTTCAACATTTGAACCGTTTTAGCATCAAGAGAGGGTAAGGATGAGATGTAACTGTGTCTGGTTCTTGTATGATTTCATTTTAATTCTCAAAAAAACCCATAAAGTCTATCTTATTGTCTTCATTTTATAGATGAAGAAAGCAAGGCTGAGAAAGGATAAGAATTAGGGAAAAACCACTCATACTAAGAGTCAGCAGAGCTGAGGTTTGAACCCAAATCTGCCTGACTCCAAAATCCTTTTTTTATTTCTCTTGATTCCTCCTAAGGGCCATTTTTAAACTGTTGATATCAGGGCCATGGCAAGTTGGCACATCATGCTTATAATCCCAGCACTTTGGGAAGGTGAGGCAGTCAGATCACTTGAGCCCAGGAGTTCGAGACCAGCCTGGGCAACATGTCGAAACCCTGTCTCTACAAAAATATAAAAATTAGCTGGGCATGGTGGTGCACACCTGTAGTGCCAGCTACTCAGGAGACTGCGGTGGGAGGATATCTTCAGCCTCCGAGGTTAAGGCTGCAGTGAGTGGAGACTGCACTACCGCACTCCAGCCTCGGCAACGGAACAGGACTCTGTCTCAACAACAACAAAAATGTTGACATTAACTTTTGGTTGAAAATAAAGAGGATTAAAAACAAAGATTGAATATTGATTGAGTTCTGATTATGGGCCATACATGAAGCTGGGCACTATGGGGGACAGAATAAATCATCCTGCGCTGGAGGGAGGAGCGTGGAGTGCAGGGGGCTGCCACATGAGCCTAGGATGAATAATAAACAATGAAATTCAAGTTCAGGCGCGGTGGCTCAGGCCGGTAATCCCAGCACTTTGGGGGGCTGAGACAGGCAGATCACCTGAGGTCAGGAGTTCGAGATCAGCCTGACCAACATGGAGAAACCCTGTCTCTATTAAAAATACAAAATTAGCCGGGTGTGGTGGTGCATGCCTGTAATCCCAGCTACTCAGGAGACTGAGTCAGGGAGGACTGCTTGGTTCTGGTTATGCCCAGAGGCAAGGAAGGTGTCATAGAACACGGGAAGAATGTTCTGAGAAGACGCTGAGCAGAGCAGGAAAGGAGTCCCAGGTGTCAGGACACTGCAGAATAAGAAATGGGTTCTAGGAGCTGGGTAGAAAAGCTCCCATGGGCTCAGTGTATGGCTGGAATAGCGAAAGCTGATTTGAGGCCGACCATAGAAGGTTGTAAAGAAAAGTCTGAGCATGAAATGGGGAATTATGGAAGGCTTTTGAGTAGGAAAAGGCAAAGATCCAATACAATCCTTGACTAAAACATCTCAAAGTATTGCTGAATCCATCCTGACACCAGATCACAAGTACACAAGGTACACTAAGCAGAAAAATATAGAAAATCAATACTCTTCATCAAGAATGAAAAATAAATGGCCCACTTACTTCCAAAAACAAAAATCAAAACAAAACAAAAAAACACACAGCAAATAAGAGGACATATGCCTGAATGCATGAGCTCAAACTCAGCCTGCCCTTTTCCTTCTGTGTGGGCCAAAAATTGTCCCATTCTCATGACTCACAAGATAACCTCGTCAACCAAAAATCCTGGGGCAACAATAACAATCCCCTGCTCCCCACATCGAGAAAACTCCAGTAGTGACATGACAATTCCTTCCATTTCCTTCCTAGTCAGAAGCCAGACCATGAAGATTTGCTAAACTATTCTGTCACCTGGATACACCAGACAAACATGCTAGGATGGGAACGGGATCCTGATGGCTTAATTGAGTTAAAAGGAAAAGTGCGGATCATCTAAAAGCCTCTCAGTGGTTTCAGAGAGGCTGTCATGACTCTGAAAACCCTAATGGCGTTTCTCATTTCCTTGGTTAGGGAGGAGCAGAATGAATTTCCTAGCACAGAACTCAAAAGCCCTGGAAGTCAGCAGTTCTGAAAGTCTGCAGAAAGGGCTTGTTTACATTTTTCTCTTGGGCTGAAACCCATCTATTTAAACTTTAACCAGAGGCAATTATAAAACCATGGTGAGCCAGAGATGGCAGCCTGCACAAGACACGGAGACAGATGCCAACAGTCTGGCATTGAAGGAGGAAAGAGAGAGGAGTATTTTGAGAAAAAGGCCAAGGAAGAACAACAAGGAAGGTTTTAGAAGCAAAAGGTGTCACCTAGGCAGCTGGTCTCTGTGAGAAGTGGCTAGGGAGACAGTAGGGAGGGAGTGGGGGTGGGGAAGGCAGGCGGGGTGGAGGGACCGGGAAGGACAGCAACCTCTGAAGGAGCAGGAAGGGCTGGGGCTGCCACCAGCCCACCAGTTCACAAATCCCACCCAGTAACAGCTGATGGCTCTAGCTACTGTGTTTACTCCTTTTTTCCCCTCTTGGGTCAAAAGTGCATTAGCCCAGAAAACCAGCAGCCATGAGGAGAGGCCAGCCTGGAGCAGACACACCCAGCCTGCCAGGACACAGGCCCTCTTCCTCGAAGGCCAAGCCTCCTTTTCCATGCAGGTTTTCCTGGCAAAGACCCACCGGGGAGCCTTGATGAGTTGCCCAGTGATGTCAGAGGAAATACCCAATTCAACAAAAGAAGTCTACTCCAGGTGCCAATAAACGGAACTGGTTAGCATGCCCTGATCTGGGTCTTAGAATTTGCTAAATCCTAAGGACAAACTCAAGGGAGAGAAAGAGAGAGATCTGTTGCTCCAAAGTGAATGTTTTTACCTTGGATTTGAGGAGGCCCATGGACCTGACACTGATATGAGGGCCGGTTTTAGATGCAAATACAAACAGGAGGCGGCTGGAACTCCAGCTGCTATGGACTGAATGTTTGTGTCTCCCCGGATTTCATATATTGAAAATCTAACCCTCAAAGTCATGGTTTTAGGAGTGGATCCTTTGAGAGGTGATCAGGTCATGAGCGCTGCTATTAGTGCCCTTATAAAAGAGACTTCCTCCATGTGGGGACAAAGTAAGAAAGTGCTGTTTATGGACCAGAAAGCAGGCCTCACCAGACAACGACTGCCGTGATTGTGGCTTCCCCGCTCTAGAACTGTAAGAAACAAATTTCAGAGGTTTGTGAGCCACTCAGTCTACAGCATTTTATTACAGCCCCTGAACACACTAAGATACCATCCCCTAAAGCTCTAGTATTTCAAGAAGCCTGTTGTCCTACCTGAGATGTTCACTCCTTTGGGGGTTTTTTTTTTTTTTTTTTGAGACAGGGTCTCACTCTGTTAAGCAGTGGCATGATCACTGTAACTTGCAACTCCTGGGCTCAAGAGATCCCCCGGCATCAGCCTCCCAAGTAGCTGACACTACGGGCACATGCCACCATGCCCAGCTAATTTTTATTTTTTTAAATTTTTAAATTTTAATATTTTTTTAGATGGAGTCTTACTCTGTCACCAGGCTGGAGTGCAATGGCATAATCTTAACTCACTGCAGCCTTTGGCTCACGGGTTCAAGCGATTCTCCTACCTCAGCCTCCCGAGTAGCTGGGATTACAGGTCCTCGCCACCATGCCTAGCTAATTTTTGTATTTTTAGTAGAGATGGGTTTTCTCCATGTTGGTCAGGCTGGTCTTGAACCCCTGACCTAAAGGGATCCACCCACTTTGGCCTCCCAAAGTGCTGGGATTACAGGTGTGAGCTACTGCACCCAACCTTAGCTAATTTTTAAATTTTTTAATAGAGACCCGGTCTCTCTATGTTGCTCAGGCTGGTCTCAAAGTTTTGGCCTCAAGCAATTGTTCCTCCTAACCTCCCAAAGTGCTGGGATTACAGGCATGAGCCTCCACACCAGCCATTCCTTTGAGTTTTTCAACTTTTTGGTTTCAATGTCCCCATTAAGATGTGAATGCAATGTCTAGAGCTGAGGCTGTAACTCAGAAGTGATCCGCTCATGTCTTAGCCCCAGTTTGCTTTCTATCAGCTCCAGCCGGCTCAGCCTCAGAGCTCTGTGGGAAGAAGATCCAGGAAAAGCATTTTAGAGGTGGAGAATGGGCAGAGGGCTTGAGAATTATGAGTGGCCAGCTAGCAGGAGGCATGAAAGAGCCAGAGACAAATCTCTGTGTAGCAGTGAGGCCTGGTCCCACAACACAAGTCAGGGTAATGTAGAAATCCAAGCTCATCCTAACTTCCTCTAAATCTTTCCTCTCCGCTAACCCAGTTCTTATTAGGCAAAGTCATCTGGGGCACAGCCAGAGGGACATATGGAAGGTTCAGAGGATTAGCAGAGTACCTGTGATGTTCCGAGCTATGGCCATGGTCTTCCAGAGTAAGGAGGCCAATGTCCTGGGCTTCTCTCCGGACCAGTTTGCTACTCCTACCAGAAAACCTGTGCCACAGCTCTGAACTGGTCTCCCAACTCCAGCCAACCACCAAAAAACTCATGACCCTATTCACAAGGGTCTGGAAGGGGGATAGGGGAAGAGTTCCTGCAAACTCACCCAGACTGCTGACAGATCCCAAAGCAGTGTCCTTGCCCAGGTGGGGACAGAGCACTTCTTACCATGAAGATAACATAGTGCTCGTTATACACTGAAACTGCATTTCTTTTCTTTTCTTTTTCTTTTTCTCTGAGACAGAGTGTTGTCTGTCACCCAAGCTGGAATGCAGTGGTGTGATCTCTGCAACTTCCACCTCCAGGGTTCAAGCCATTCTCCTGCTTCAGCCTCCTGAGTAACTGGGAATACAGGCGCCCCACCACGCCTGGCTAATTTTTTGTTTTTTTCTTAGCAGTGACAGGATTTTACCATGTTGGCCAGGCTGGGCTTGAACTCCTGACCTCAGGCGATTCATCTGCCTTGGCCTCCCAAAGTGCTGGGATTATAGGCGTGAGTCACTGCGTCTGGCCTGAAATTGTGTTTCTTAATGTTTATATGAGTAGAAGTGGCTTCCTTGTGCCTTGATCCCTGGAGAGAAAGAAGGGCAGATTCTGATGTCTTCTGCAGAATGAGGCCCGTGAACATGACTGCCAGTGAATATCCCAGGAGGCACACAGAAGTTTCAGAGGAATACACACATTGCCCAAACCCAACAGAGAGTTGCACCTTAGGGGAGATAGTTTGTAAAATCAGCCATGAAATCTCCAAAGGAGATCCTGGGAGACTATACATAAACCAGAGTGGCAGCACAGTAGAGATGCGAAAACCATGACTTCAGGTAATAAAGATGCTAGTATCAGAGAGATGCTAATTCCCTTCTTCCACTGTGTGGGGACACAGCAAGAAGGTGCCATCTGCAAACCAGAGAAATAACAGCTGGGTAACTCTGAGCAAGTCCTTAACCTCTCTGGGCTTCAGTTTCCTTTTCATCATCCATAAAATTCAGACAATAGTAGTTCTTAGCTCACAGGGTTGTTGTAAACATTAAATGAGTTAATATTTAAAACTACTTAGAGGCCAGGTGCAGTGGTTCATGCCTGTAATCCCAGCACTTTGGGAGGCCAAGGCGGGCGGAACACCTGAGGTCAGGAGATGCTAATCACTTGAGGTCAGGAGTTTGAGACCACCCTGGCCAACATAGTGAAACCCCATCTCTACTAAAAAAAATACAAAAATAGCTGGCATGGTGATGCGCACACCTGTAGTCCCAGCTACTTGGGAGGCTAAGGTAGGAAAAGCACTTGAACTCAGGAGGCAGAGGTTGCAGTGAGCCGAGATCACACCACTATACTCCAGCCTGGGCGACAGAGCAACCCTACATCTCAAAATAAATAAATACATAAAAATAAAATCAAAGCACTTAGTGTCTGTCACATAGCAAGAACTATTTAAGTGTTACATTTAAAGTGGCTATTTTTAAAGAACTATGCATGAGGCCAGGCGTGGTGGCTCATGCCTATAATCCCAGCACTTTCAGAGGCCAAGGTGGGTGGATCACCTGAGATCAGGAGTTCGAGACCAGCCTGGTCAACATGGTGAAACCCTGTCTCTACTAAAAATATATAAAAAAAAAAAATTAGCTGGGTGTGATGATGTGCACCTGTAATCCCAGCTACTCAGGAGGCTGAAGCAGGAGAATAATCTGAACCAGAAGGTGGAGGTTCCAGTGAGCCGAGATCACGCCATGCACTCCAGCCTGGGTGATGGAGCAAGACACCGGTCTTTAAAAAAAAAAAGTGGCATGATCAAATCTCCAGGGTGGAAACCTCAGTCGGTTCCATGATTCCCCCAGTCTCCTAAGAAGGTCTTCAGTTGGCTCTGTTCTGCACTTACTCTCTCAACATACTGGCATGAGGAGGTTGAAAGATGCCTGAACCTTTCTCCTCTAGCACTAGGCAAGTCACCTCTGCTCTACTATGCATCTTGGCCTTGTGCATGCCCAGGGCCATGGCCACACCAGAACCAACAGTGCGGAGCTCCACCCAGGGCTTGGACAGGAAACACACATCCCTCAATTCAAATCCCGCAGGTCCTTTCCAGATTCCATGTCTGTGCTGTCACTAAATCTTGCAACTCAACCTGTCCATCATGAATACCGTGCACCAAGCTGGGATTGCAGAACACAAGGAAAAGCTATACTTGAGAAAGGTAGGAAGAGCAGGTAAAAGTTTGCTGCAAAGTCACTGATATGAGGCAGATTGATGAACATGGGAGAAAGGCATACGCATTTACTTAATGTGCATGAAACTCTCCGCACAGGGTCGACAAAAATTGCATGCGGGTTCTGGACAGAAATATAGGTATTTATAAGCATTAATATAATAAAATATATTACATAATATGTTATATAACATCATTAATTAAATATAAGCATTAATCAGGCTGCACTTTGGCCCACTTCCTTGTTGCTAAAAGTCACTAGGTACTGAAGATTTGTATCCTCTCTGTTCCTCTAGCCAGGATCTCTGGCATTAGAATCAATCAAAAGGCTTTTGTTTAAGGATCTTAAGGATCGCTTAAGATGCTTTTTAGACCCCTAATTCTAGCAAACAATTTGAAGACTCCCACAGAGGAAGAGGATCAGCATGAGTGAATATCTGCTTCATCTCCCTGTCCCATGATGTCACTCTACACTCTTCTACCAACTGACGACCTCTACACTGGCCCACTCCAAAACCTTAACAACCCTAACTCCAAATTCCTCCTGGAGATAGGTTTGAGTTTTTCTCCCATCTCCTTGTTCAGTGACCCTATGATTAAACCTCTTTCTCTGCTGCAACTGGGTGTCTTGGTATGTTGACTTGCTGTGGGCTTCGGGCAGTGAACCTATTATGGTTACATGTATACAAGGAAGCCTTCAGAATGGAGACCCAGTTTCCCAATGAGATACAGAAGCTTTGATACCATCTTGAGGTTACAGAAAAAAATGGAGGCTTGGATCCTTGTAAAACAGGTTATGGGAGGGGGGAGGAGAATTCTCTTGGGGGGGGCCATAAATGATTACTAGGGAGAATGACAGGATGGGGACTCAAAATTAACCTGTAAATAGTTTTCTTTGGAATATAAATGAGTCTGAAAGACAGGCATTATCTTGCGAAAGGGTCTGTTCATGTGTGGTTACATTCTTGGTCTTCCAGGGAGGGAAAGAAAGCGATTGTTCTCCTTGGTAAGACTGATCTCAGGCGGATAAAGGAACTTCAGTTCCTCTGGTAGAGATGTGGGGTGAAGAGGGAAGGTCGTAAAGGTCAGAGAGAACTTGAGGATTCTTCAGTGCAGCGTGTCAGCGTGCCATATTGCGGGGTGTTGGTTTCTAAGCCCCACCATAGAGAAACCAGCAGGTGGCAGGAAGAAGGAAGGATCACGTAAGAGGAAACCAAACACACAAGGAAAAAAGTAAAAAGCTGAAGTAAGTATAAGGAAACTTTTTTTGTCTCTCTATTTTTGGCCAAGTGAAAAAAACAAACACAAGAGAATAAACCCAGTGACTAGAATCAGACACAGCCAGTGGAGGGAGGGAACAAAGGCGAGCTGCAGAACTGCAAATCCATGCTAATTACCTCACCCCTCCTCCTGTGCTGGGCTGCACCCAGGGCCCAAGAGCCATTTGTACCACCGCCTAATAATGATTTCATTTCACAGACTTCCTCCCACTTTTTTTTATTCCTTACAAAGTCCATCACAATTCTGTTTTGGGAAGTAGAAACAGTATCTATCTTTAGGCAAGCTAAATGCCAAAAGAACTCAGATAAGCATATCTGAGAAGTAAAGAATAGTTGGTGTGACCAGGACAAATCTCAAATCACAAATATTTGAAATTCTTGTTGGTGTCCTGGGGAGAGAAGTGCCTTTGTTTGCTGAACTGGCTCATGGCCTTTGTACTGTCCTGTAGGACACAGGATGGGGAGGAGAGGCCAAAGGGATGCAAAATATTTGTCAAGTGCCTACTACGATATCAGGCATTCTGCAAGATGTTAAAAATGCCTCTGCCCTCTGGATCCTAGCCCTTTTTTTTAAATAACATTTTTTAAAATTGTGGTAAAAATACCCACAATATAAAATTTGCCATCTTAACCACCTTTAAGTCTACCATGCATTTGTGTTAGGTATGTACACATTGTTGGACCATCAGTCTCCAGAAATTTTCCATCTTGCAAAATTGAAGCACTGTACCCATGAAACAACTCTCATTTCTCCCTCTCCCCAGCTTCTGGCAACCACCATTCTACTTTCTGTTCCTATGAACTGACCATTCTAGATACCTCACATGAGTGTAATCACACAGTATTTGTCCTGTTGTGACTGGCTTATTTCACTCAGCAGCATATTCTCAAGCTTCATCCATGTTGTAGCCTGTGCCAAGATTTCCTTCCTTTTTAAGACTGAATAATAATCCATTGTATGCACATACCACATTTTATTTACCCACTGCAAACCACCTTTACAAAAATTATGGCAGTGAAAGAAATCAACCATAACTAACTCCATTTTGCTTTTAACCTCACAAGTTAACTTGCTTACTCCAAACTAATTATGGGAGGAATTTAGTTCACGGTTTAACTTTAAAACAAAGACGATGATACTTCCTTCCTGAGCTAAACCCCTCTACTTGCTCAGGGGCCAAAACCACTTTCATGTAACTAACATAAGGCCACAAGGTTAGAATTGTGACAGGGGACTGAATTCTGCTAAGATAGAGACATAATTAAACTCTAACCAGTCATTGTTTTATAATTTGGCTTTTAAAGATTACTATTTAGGAGTCATGTAGCGAATGGCGACAAGATTTACAACTTTCCCAATTGTTTCTATAAATAACATCATTATTGTAGAACCTAAGACTGGTTTTTGAGATATTTTTCAGATCTTGTATTCTGTATGGATCAACTGGCACCACCCAGACCCCTAATCTGCACCCGAGAACCGACTCAGTGCAAGAAAACAGCTTCAACCCCCTGTGATTTCATCCCCAACTCAACCAATCAGCATTCCCCATTCCCTAGCCCCTGCCTGCCAAACTATCCTCAAAAAAACCTAGTCCTCAAATTCTTGGGGAGGTGGATTTGAGAATTACCTCCTGTCCTTCTACTTGGCTGGCCCTGCATTTATTAAACTCTTTCTTTGCTGCAAAACTTGCTGTTTTGCATTGGCTTTTCTGGGCTGCAGGCAAGCAGCACCCAGTTGGCCGATTACACATTCGTCTGTCATTGGACACTTAGGTTGCTTCCACCTCTTGGCTATTGTGCATAATGCTGCTGTGAACACAGGGATACGAGTATTTCTTCAAACTAACACTCTTCTAAGAAGCCTAACCCATCATATTTCGTTCTGTTTTGTCTTGCTTTTTGAGCAAGAGTTTCACTCTTGTCGCCCAGGCTGGAGTGCCATGGCACAATCTCAGCTCACTGTAACCTCCGCCTCTCAGGTTCAAGCAATTCTTCTGCCTCGGCCTCCAGAGTAGCTGGGATTACAGGTGCCCACCATCACACCCAGTTAATTTTTGTAGTTTTAGCAGAGACAGGGTTTGGTCATGTTGGCCAGGCTGGTCTCAAACTCGTGATCTCAAGTGATCCGCCCGCCTTGGCCTCCCAAAGTGCTGGGATTACAGGCGTGAGCCAGTGCACCTGGCCTATCCCATTATATTTGGATGATTTATTTGCCCATCAGTTGGCCCAACTAGATTTGTAGTTGCATGGGGATCTGTTTTATTTATCTTCATATTCCTACTTCCTGTACAGTGTGACCACATAGTAGGACCTCAATACATTTTGTCAAACAAAATAATTTATTTTTACACTTCTTAGTCACTACTGTTACAGCAGGCTGTTTTACATATTTTAATAAATAGGTTTTGCAATTTTAATGAATGCTATTTTGATTATATTTACATACTAAGCTAGTTTATATAAGGGGATTTATATAAAAAATATCTAAATCTCAAACGAAATTCACTTTCTAGATGAAATGCCATTGACAATTCCTTCCCACTTATTTTGCTTAAAATCCACTATTGTGGCTCTTATTCCTGTCTTTCTTATTTTCTCATTTCCTCAAGTCATGGTACTACATAGATCCTGAGGGCACTCAATAGGGCAGTCTCGGTTCACGGGACATCTTGTTGAATAAAGCCAGGTACATGAAGCTGGGCCCAGAGTTTGGTTCGCTCAGCTCAAAATCTTTCTTTGAGTTATTTTCTGTGAAGAGGCACAGGATGAAAAAGCACAGCCCTATCTTTGGAGGAACTCACAGTCCTGTGGCTGTCTGGCTAGTAAGAGGCTTCAGAAAATAGTATTTACCACCCTCATTCCCCACTACTCAGATGACAAACACAAATACAGTGTTTACCAAGCACAAGGACCTGAAAGACACTGTAGAAATTCTGAGTAGCACTGTGTCTGGTGATAATCACTGCATGAAGTATCGGCAGTAATAGAACCTAGTTCTGTAATCCTTCACAAAATTGACATTGGAACTATGATTTCTGGTCAAGGTAGCATTGTTGAACCTTTGAGGCACTCACTCAGCTCTATGCACAAAGCAATGGTTATTAAAATATAAAAGAGAAAAGTTAAAAGACACATTTCTCTCCGAATATTTTTTCTTTTCTTTTCTTTTTTTTTTTTTTTTGAGACAAAGTTTTGCTCTGTCACCAGGTGCCAGGCTGGAGTGCAGTGGTGTGATCTTGGCTCACTGCAACCTCTGCCTCCTGGGTTCAAGCAATTCTCCTGCTTCAGCCTCCCTAGTAGATGGGACTACAGGCGCACGCCACCACACTAATTTTTGTATTTTTTTTTTTAGTAGAGACGGCGTTTTTTTTTTTAGTGGAGACGGGGTTTCACCATGTTGGCCAGGATGGTCTTAATCTCATGACCTCATGATCTGCCCGCCTCAGCCTTCCAAAGTGTTGGGATTACAGGCATGAGCCACTGCGCCTAGCCTATATTTTGTATTGTTTTGTTTTTTTAGACAGATACTCACTCTGTTGCCCAGGCTGGTGTGCAGTGGTGGCATCTCGGCTCACTGCAATCTCTGTCTCCTGGTTTCAAGCAATTCTGCCTCAGCCTCCCCAGTAGCTGGGACTAGGAGTGCACCACCACACCGGGCTAATTTTTTGTATTTTTAGTAGAGATGGCCACCACGTTGGCCAGGCTAGTCTTAAACTCCTGACCTCAGGTGATCTGCCTGCCTCAACCTCCCAAGTGCTGGGATTACAGGTGTGAGCCACTGCATCTGGCCCAAATATAAACTTTCATTTGAACCAGAAATGCAGAGCAATAACTGGGGCTATAAACACGGGCTGGTTGGGCTCCAGGTCTGAACGGAGGCAGAGGATGCAAGAATGGGGCTTCTAGACCGCTTAAAGGGGACTAAAGGTGATCTGCACAGAGTGAGGGGTGTGGGCGTTAAGTCAGTTTCACTGCTTGAACCTATGGGCTAGACTGAGAGCCCATATCCCCCTCAAACAAACTGGCTGGTTAGAGAGGCTAAATAAGGTGACCACATGTGGTAACAGGCTTCACATGAAGGAATGATAGGGCAGGAAGAAAGGGCACAAGACAGGAAATTGCATCAAGCAGCTACAGGCCTCCATGACTGAATCTATGCTGTCTCCATCACCACAGTAGAGAAAAAGAAAAGACAAACTCTCCTTGTTTGGGTAATGTAATCGTTTATGAAGAATATCAAACAGACTATCTGAAAATAAAACCAGAATTAAAAAGACAATTCAGGCTGGGCTCAGTGGCTCACATTTATAATCCTAGCACTTTGGGAGGCTGAGGTGGGAGGATTGCTTGAGCCTAGGAGTTCAAAACCAACCTAAGCAAGATGGCAAGACCCCCCAGATAATCTAAAATTAGCTGGGCATGGTGGTGTTTGTCTGTAGTCCCAGATACTCAGGAGGTTGAGACAGGAGGATACCTTGAGCCAGAAATTTGAGGTTGCAGTGAGTTATTATAGTGCCATTGCATTCCAGCCTGGGAAATAGGCTGAGACCCTGTCTCTAAAAAAACAACAGTTGTCCAGGCGGGATGGCTCATGCCTATAATCCCAGCACTTTGGGAGGCTGAAGTGGGCTGATCACTTACAATCAGGAGCTCAAGACCAGCCTGGCCAACATGGTGAAACCCCGTCTCTACTAAAAGTACAAAAATTAGCTAGGTATGGTGGTTCACTCCTGTAATCCCAGCTACTCAGGAGACTGAGGCAGGAGAATCACTTGAACCGGGGAGGCAGAAGTTGCAGTGAGCTGAGATCGCACCACTGCACTCCAGCCAGGGCAATAGAGTGAAACTTCATCTTGTATGTTGATTGGTATAAGATCAACATACAAAATTCCACTGTAACCCTATACCTCAGTACTTATCACATAGGACATTTACTAGCAAACAAGATACCATACTTAATAGCAATAAAGAATATAGTGTCTAGGAATAAATATAACATGTATTTTGGTATATAAAATATTCTTATGGAAAACATTAAAGAAGAGTTAAATAAATGGAAACATATACCATGTTCATGAATTAGAATATTCATTATCATAAAGATGTCAGTTCTCCCAAAGTTAATATTTAATTTCAATGGAAATCCAATTTAAAAAAATCACAACCTGATTGTGGAACATAGAACAATGATTACAAAGTCCACGGAGAAAACTAAAGGGTCAAAAATTACATGCCTTTGGTGGAAAGTAACAAAATACAACCTAAAGTGGCTTAGGCAATAAGAGGCTTGTTATTTCAGATCACAGGCCGTGTAGTGACAAGTGGCTCCAGCATCGGTTACTTCAACAGCACAGCAGCATCACAGGGACCTGGGACCTTTTCATCTTTCCGTTTCACCAATCTCTGTGTGCTGGTTTCCAGCTTGTCCCCTCAGAGTGACAAGATGGCTGCCATAGCATCAGCCATCATATTTTTCTCCAACTTTTTACAAACATAGGAAGGGCAAGTTTTTTTCTCATGTACTTTTTAAAGTGTGACGAAAACTTACCCATCCCATCCCAACCCCACTCTAGCAGAGTTCTACTTAGGTCTCATGGCAACACAAGCCCATGCCCAAATCAATCCCAATGGAATGGGATTACTATGATGGGTTTAGACTATGCACGTTGGGAAAGGGTCCAGGAATACTTGAAAATAATTGAGGTTAGAAAGGAGAAAGAGGGCTGGGTACGGTGGCTCACACCTATAATCCTGGCACTTTGGGAGGCTGAGATGGGTGAATCACCCACAGTCAGGAGTTCGAGACCAGCCTGACCAACATGGTGAAACCCTATCTCTACTAAAAATATAAAAATTAGCTGGATGTGGTAATGGGCATCTGTAATCCCAGCTACTCCAGAGGCTGAGGCAGGAGAATTGCTTGAACCCAGGAGGCGGAGGCTGCAGTCAGCCAATATCTCACCATTGCACCCCAGCCTGGGCAACAAGAGTGAAACTTGGTCTCAAAAAGAAAAAACAAAGAAAGAAAGGAGAAAGAGATAATATTTGTTGGTTAGATAACCAACCACAATAGCCAAGGCAGTTTTGAAAATGAATAACAAGTCAACGAGTTTGCCCTACTAAATATCAAAATTTAAAACCAGAAGTGGCATAGCAAGCCAGGTATGAAAAGATGAACTGTTTGATAAATATATGTTGGAATAATTATATACATATTTTCTATTTTACACTGCAATAAGTTTAAGTTGGCTTAAAGACCTACTTTAACAGTAAAACTTTATACTTCTAGAAAAAAATATGAGATTATTTTTACACCCTTGGGGTAGGGAAGAACTTATTAAATAAAGCATAAAAGTATAAAACATAAAGGAAAACATGGATACATTTTACCACATTAAATTAAAAAATATGAGATAATCAACAAAAAAGAGATCATCAACAAAAAGAAAATTCAGATTGAGAGAAGATATTTTGCTAGGCATAAAACCATCAAAGTATTAGTATTCAAAAATTATAAACAACGTATATGAAGCAATATAAAAAATAAACAACTAAAAAGAAAAGTTGGCAAAGAATATGAACAGGCAATTCACAGAAGAGAAACCCTAATGGCCAATTGACATACAACAAAGATGCTCAATATCTCTAGAAATGAAACAAAATGAAATAAAACCATAACAAATTACCATTTCATACCCATAAATTGGCAAAATTTTTAAATTCTGAAAATGCCAAACATTAGCAAAATGTAGAGAAACAGAACTTTTAGAAAGCAAAATGGCACTACATATTAACATGAATCCTAAGACCTGTAGTTCCTCTCTTAGGTAAATTGTCTAGATTCATGGTTTTCCACCAAGGGTCATTTTGCCCCCCAGAGAATATTTAGTAATATTTGAAGATATTTTTGGCTATTCGAGGTGAGGAATGCTGCTCACCATCCTTCCTACCACAGAGAATTATCTAGTCCAAAATGTCAATGATACAAGGTTGACAGACTCTGGCCTAGAAAAACTCATATGGTGTGCCCCAGAAGACTGGTATTTAAATGTTAATTGCAGCATTGCTTGTTATAGTAAACACCACGACAACAAACTAAAAACCTTCACATCCTTAAGGCAAGAGGAAGGATAAATTACCTTTGTATATTCAAGCAAGGGAATCATGTACAACAATTACAAGTAGTGACTTAGTTCTTTGGGTTGCAATATAAATAAATCTAAAAAATAACGATGAATAAAAAACATGGCAGAATGTTATATACAGCATAATATAGTTTTCCTTTACACTTTACAAATACAAAACAATACTCTGTATTGTTTATAAATAAATAAATAAATATGTATAATACAAAAGTATAAAAACATGCATGGAAATGACTTATAGCAACTTCCAGATAATGGTCACTTTTGTGAAAAGAGGGAAGGAGAAAAATAGAGAAATGAATGCAATCAGCTGTAGGTAGGGGGCCTCAAATGTATTATAAGACATTTTACAAACAAACCCTAAAGAAAATAAGTCAAAATTAAGATCTGTTAAGGTAGGCGTTTTATACATACATGTTTGTTAAACTATTTTCATAGTTTTCTGTTTACCCGAAATATTTTATAATAAAGATGTTTTGAAATATTTTGAAAGTTGCATTTGCAAGAATGAATATTTCTTATGTGTCTAAGGAGCAGGGAGTTGGTGGAAGGAGCTAGCGTTTCTAGAAGAAACAGTGCCACTCCAAAGGAAGTTAGAGAAGGGAAAAGTGACCCGTAGGTAAAGAAGAGTCTATTCATGTGAACACCCTCTCCCAGGGATTCCTGGTAGGAAGAGAACTGGCTTTCCTGCTGTGCGAGTCACTGGTAGGCTAAGCCTCTGTCCATGGTCCTATCCCTCTGCCTCAAAACAGCCTTCAAGGAAGGAATTTAGGGGAAGGTTTAAGTTTGCCTTGGAGGAAAGTACTGAAATGTCCTGGATAGAGCTGAGAAGTTGACAGAAGATGAAACATTTTGGATACAGTATTTGGAAAGAAGTTTCTATTCTCTGCAGTAGAAGCCAGCAGCAGAAAGGATCCTGTGGGATCCTTCGCAGTGATGAACAGCTTCAATTGGTGGAGAGACCTCCGCTTGCACTGACGCCTGCTTGGGAATAACGACACTGACTTCTCTCTGGCATTTCATATTTTCAACAAAGGCTTCCTCATTCCTAATGCTTTTCATCATTTCTCTCCAACGCTCCTGTAGGACCAGTCAATAATCATCTTTGCTGTTACAGAGATAAGGAGACACTAGCGATGCCTGTCCAAAGACTTAGAGTCTTCCTATTAACCAATATTTTGACCTAAGCCACTGAGGACACATAAACAGCGAAAGTAACTCAACTGAGAAAGATCTTTATGAGCCTCCTAGAGTAATCGCCCATCTTTTAAAAAGAAACAACATTTCTTGAGATCCCAGGAGGTATCTGGCACTGCACAAAGTGATATGAGCATGAGAGTGCAGAACATAATGTTTGGGAACATAGTGTTCCTCTGGGGACTTAAAAATTAATGCAGATCCGAAACTGTCAAACACACACACACACACACACACACACACACACACACACACACGTTGGTTATAATAAATTACAGGAAAACAGAGTGAAAAGTGTTGGGGCAAAAACCCCAAGCATCATGGTAAACTAGGGAGCACAAAAGCAGAATATGATGAGCCAATTAACCGCAGAAAAGCACAGACTCGCAGTAAGGGCAGGAAACAAGAGACTTAGCCTATGAAGGCAATTTTGCAGACTCAGTTACTTGTACACATAGATAATCAATAGATGTTTCTGAGGGCCCACTGGCAAATATACATGTATTTGTTGTTTTCTGTAGATGAAGCCCAAGCTATCCTGCATACAATAAAGTATTTAGGAAGAAAATAAGTGGGTTGGCAAACTTTTAATGTACAAAACTGGAGACCTAGTTCTGGAAAGCAGCTCTAATGGAAATAGGTGCAATTGGGTTTATAGATGCTGATCTTTATCAGCAACCAGAAAGTGTGCTAAAAGCTCCATTTGGCCTACTTACAGTTCCCTGGGTAAGTTAGTGAGGAATTTTCGCTAGATTATTTGTTATAATCAGAAGGGAAAATACAACAGTACATGAACGCTGTGTCAAATGGACAAGAAGGTATCTTAATGGAAATGTGTACACTAGTCTAGGACAGTGTTTCTCCACCACAGTGATGGAAGGTACTCAGTAACGTGGGAGCCTGCCTGTTCCTCAGACTTAGCCTTCCCCACCACCCCAGTGTGCTATATTTCCTGTTTTAATAACTTCAACCCTGCTGACCTATCCATAATAGGGAAGTCAGCCTTATATGTTGACGATCAGCTTCTAATTTGATCTCCCTCATGGCCACTGCAACTTCATTCACTTTTATGATTAACGTCCCCCGCTTCCCTCCCCTCCCCTCTCCTCTTCTTTCTCTCTTTCTTTTTTTGAGATAGGGTCTCACTCTATTCCCCAGGCTGGAGTGCAGTGGTACAAACACAGCTCACAGCTGCCTCGACCTCTCAGGATCAGGTGATCCTCCCACCTCAGCCTCCTAAGTAGCTGGGACTACAGGTGTGTACCACCATGCCCAGCTAATGTTTTATGTTTTCTGTAGATATAGGGTTTTGCTTTTATTTTATTATTAGTTTTTTAGACAGAGTCTTACTCTGTTGCCCAGGCTGCAGTGCAATGGCATTATCTCAGCTCACTGCAACTTCTGCCTCCTGGGTTCAAGCCATTCTCCTGACTCAGTCTCCTGAGTAGCTGGGACTACAGGTACACACCACCATGCCCAGCTGATTTTTGTATTTTCAGTAGGGACGGGGTTTCACTGTGTTGCCCAGGCTGGCCTCGAACTCCTGAGCTCAGGCAATCCACCCGCCTCAGTCTCCCAAAGTGCTGGGATTATAGGTGTGAGCCACCATGTGCAGCCAATCCTTCATATTTTCTAGTACTATACTCCTATGCTAAGATTTAAAAGGTCTAGACTATTTTATTCCATTGGAGAAAGGAAGAATTAGGCAGACACTTCCACATGAATATCTAACAGGCATCTCAAACTCAGCATGGTTAGAACGGCACTCCTGATACTTTCCCTTAACTTTCCTGTATCAAATAACAAGATTTAAACAAATAATTTTACTTTTTTCACAAACAAGATGTTTGGCAATAGATGATTTCTTGTGTTTGCCCAGCAGTTCAACTATACTACCCAGGAATTGGGTAATTTTTTTTCTACTTTATCATACTTAATGTATTGGTCTTTAATCTTTATGTCTTTTGTCTTAGAGTCGGAAGGTGGCTGCCACAGTTCCAGCCACATCTATCCCCACAGGCTTTCACTTAGGGCTCATTAGCCAGAAATGAGTCCCCCCTCGCTGCAAAGGAGATGAAGGAATTGAGTATCTAGCAAAGGGGAATGGGATTATGACAGCAATCATAATTCATCACTCTAAGTTGGACATACTGTCATCCTAAACAAAGTCAGGGCTGTGTTAGCGAGGAGGAAGAAAGGAGTCGCTATTAGGGAGGGAGTTATCAGAGTCTTACACACTTCTCGTTCCCAGCCCACCTGTCTCACCAAATGGCATCACCATCCACCCAGTGCCCAAGCTGATAATAGAGGACATATCTTTGGTTCCTTTTTGTTACATCTTATATAAAAACCATCAGAAAGTCCCGTTGACTCTACATTCCACACACACCCTGTACACCCAATGCTCCTTATCTTCACTGCTAGTATCCTAGACCAGGCCATATTGTTGGCCTGAATTCCTGCAATAGCTTCCTAAACATCTCTGGACTTCCACCCTTGCTCTCTACAATTCATTGCCCAAGCAGAAAATCACTTCCTTGCTTAAAACCTTCCGAGAACTTCCCATCTCACTTAAAATCCAAATTCCTTACCATGGCCAGCCATGCCTAAATGATCTAGGCGCTGTCCACTTGTCCAACTTCATCTTGTACCACTTTTCCATTTGCCACTGAGTTCCAGCCCTCTCTCTCTTTCTCAAACTCAAATTTCTTGCCATCTTGAGGACACCGAAACCATCTGCTCTCTCCATCTAGAGTGCTCTTCATTCTGATCTTTTCACGACCAGCTCCTCCCTGTCTTTGAGATCACTGTTCAAATGTCACCGCTTCAGAGAGGTCTTCCCTGGGCACCTAGTCTAAAATAGCCACCTCGTCATCTGTCACTTCACTCTGTTGTATTTCTCTGCATTGCTACCACTATCTAACCTTTCACAGTCTGGCGCATTATATTTACGTCTTTATGCATCATGTAATGAAATGTGTTTCCTCATCTTCCAACTCTTCTACTCTAGAATATAAGCTCCATGAAAGCTGGGACCTCATCTGTTGTGTTTGCTGTTGTATTCCTAGCACCCAGGTGAAGGCACATGGTAGGTTCTCATCAAAGATTTCTGAATGAATGAAAAAATGAAGGGAAAGATTTTTAAGTAGAAGTAGTAAGAATAAAAATAATATCTGTAACATATTACCAGCATCCTTGAGTTATTTTATTACTTTTCAAGATAGACTCTCACTCTGTCGCCTAGGCTGGAGTGCAATGGTGCCATCTCCAGCTCACTGCAGCCTTGACCAACCTCCCAGGCTCAAGCAGTCCTCCTGCCTCAGCCTCCCAAGCAGCTGGGACCACAGCCATGCAACACCAAATCCAGCGATTGTTTATATTTTTTTGTAGAGACAGGGTTTTTCCATGTTGTCCAGCCTGGTCTCAAACTCCTGGGCTCGAACAATCTGCTAGCCTCAGCCTCCCAAACTGTTGGGATTACAGGCATGAGTCACCATGCCGGCCCCAGAGTTATTCTTTATGCAGCAAAATTTGTTTGCTAGTTAAAGAACATACAGTGTGTTGTGCTTTAAGACATCACAATGAATAAGCAACACTAACGCCTTCCACCCTATCTCTTTCCCCCTGTGCCTTCCTTTCCAAAGGTAAACAGGCCACTTACACCCTAATTGTATTGCTCTTTCAGTGCAGTTACCAAATGCCCTCTTCACTGACTTATTTCTCTTTGGCCAATAATATGATAGCATTTTCTCACGCTTTTCTGAAGGTCAGGGACAATTGAAAAGAAACATCTGGGAAATGTCCTCCCTCCCTCCATTTTTGGCCAGGATTTTAAGAAGGGAGAAATCTAAATATTTTGGGAAGAAGTGAGAAATTTTTAGCCTCCAAAACATTTTGCCTTTTTCTTAGGTTTTCACATTTCTGTGTTTGTTCTTTCCAAAGGCTAAACCATCTCTACTCCCTTGACCAGAATTTTAGATTTTTCATCAGGTTGTTCTCCAGGTAAAATGACAAAATCAGAGAAATTAATAGACCTTCTTCCTTTTGATGATCCTCTCAGCCTTTTCCAGAACTTTCCAATCTCAAGGTGGCCCTCTGTGGGCCCAGGCTTCTGGATCAGCGGTTAGCTGGGCCCATGGACCCAGCCTGCATTCTAGACTTTAGTATATCTTGCAGGCCGCAGAACATTGAAACTGTGCAGCAAAAACTTGGGAAGTTTGGATCCGTAGCAAGGGCACAGCCTGCTAGTGATGCTAATGCACATGCTACAAAATGCCCGTTTAGCAACATCCTCAAATGCGGCCCATAAATAACACACATAGGCCAGGCGTGGTGGCTCACGCCTGTAATCTCAGCACTTTGGGAGGTGGAGGTGGGTGGATCACTTGAGGCCAGGAGTTCAAGACCAGCCTGGCCAACATGGCAAAACTCCATCTCTACTAAAAATACAAAACTTAGCAGAGCATGGTGGCACACACCTGTAATCCCAGCTACTCAGGAGGCCAAGGCACAGGAATCACTTGAACCAGGAAGGCGGAGTCTGCAGATCATGCCATTGCTCTCCAGCCCAGGTGACAGATAGAGTGAGACTCTGTCTCAAAAATAAATAAATATATAAATATAACACACATAGAATCCCTTGGATTTTGAACTTCTAGACTTGCCTATAGAAAATAACAAAAGGATTCCCATCTTCAAATAATCTTCAGTGACTACATTAAAAATAGAAGTAAATCACTCTTCTATATTCACCAAAACCTTAGCCTCTGTCCCTTCCTCATCTGCCATCACCATCTCCTCCACCACATATACCCACACCTAGCTCCAGGCCTTGGCAGTACCACTCAGACATTCACAGACCCTTGAAAACACGTGCCTCGAACCGTGCCTTGGCAACACTTAAAATCATGCATTAATAAAAAAATGGGGCCTCCCAAAATATATATAGGAAGGCTGGGTGTGAGGGGGCTCATGCCTGTAATCCTAGCACTTTGGGAGGCCAAGGTGGGAAGATTGCTTGAGGCCAGGAGTTTGAGACCAGCCTGGGCAACATAGCGAGACTCCATCTCTACAAATAAGAAACAAAATTAGCCGGCCGTGGTGGCACACGCCTGTAGTCCTAACTACTCTGGAGGCTGAAGCAAGAAGATTGCTTGAGCCCAGGAGTTTGAGGCTGCAGTGAGCTATGATCTCGACACTGCACTCCAGACTGGGCAACAGAGTAACAGCCTGTCTCTAAAATAATTATACACACATATACAGGTATATTATAAAATAAACATATATGTTTAAAAAATATAAAAAAGGGAACGACATACAAAATGAAATTCTCTGGTTTAATACTGCTGCTGTCTGTTTCTAGATTGTATCTTAGGTTAACTGCGTAACTATTCCCTTATGGTAAGCAGAGTTCTTAAGATAGCTGCCCAAGATTCGCATCCCCTGGTTATTTTGTGAAACAAGAATCTAGGTATAGCTGCAATAGGATTTTGCAGATGTAATTTAAGTTCCAAATTAGTTTACTTTAAAATACTGGGACTAGCCCAGAGGGCCTGGCCCAAACCAGCGAGTCCTTTAAAAAACAGTTTTTCGAGCAGTGGCTCAGGCCTGTAATCCCAGCATTTTAGGTAGGCCGAGGTGGGTGGATCACCTAAGCTCAGGAGTTTGACACCAGCTTGGCCAACATGGTGAACCCCTGCCTCTACTAAAAATACAAAAATTTGCTGGGTGTAGTGGTGTGCACCCATAGTCCCAGCTACTCGGGAGGCTGAGGCAGGAGAATCACTTGAACCCAGTAGGTGGAGGCTGCAGTGAGCCGAGATCGCCTCACTGTACTCCAGCCTGGGCCATAGAGCAAGACTCTGTCTCAGAAAAAAACAAAAAACAACAAAAAAAAACTTTTTCTCAGCTGGAAGCAGAAGAGGAAAGTCACAGAGATTCCAGGGGTGAGAAAGATTCAAGAGTGATTGCTGGCTTTGAAGGTGTAGATGGGGGAAAGTGCAGGAGAAGGAGAACGTGGGAGGCCTCTAGGAGCAGCCAACAGCTTCTGGCTACAGAAAAAAGACTTCAGTGCTACAGCCACAAGGAACTTGGTTCCTCCAGTGATCTGAATGGGCTTGGAAGCAGAGTCCTCCTCCGACCCCCCAGGTAAGAGTCTAGGCTGATGAATACCTTGATTTCTGCTTTACTGGGACCCTAAGCAGAGAAGCCAGTCAAGTCCACCTAGACTTCTGACCTATAGAACTGCAAAACCTATGGAATAAGTGAAATGTTGTTCTAACTCCCTAAGTGTGTGATAATTTGTTACACATCAGTAGAAAACTAATAACATCTCTTCAGTTTTCATATCACTAAATAAAGGTAATAATGTCTGACTATGCCCAAGAATCATTCGGAAAACAAATATTAATAAGATTTAATTAATATGTTTTAATCTCAACAGAAATGTATTAAATTATTTCCCAATGCTGTGATTTTTAAATTAATTATAATACCATTGAGGTTCAATCCAGGGCAATTAGACTGTTAAATCCTAGTTAGGTTTGTTTTCTCCAATTCATTGCAGTTACAGGGCAGGGCTAACTTTAGAAGCCTCATCATACAGGTTTAGAGCATGGACTTGTTTGCTGCAGAGGGACATGATTTAACTTGAAGCTTTTTCTTTTCTTTCTTTTTGAGATGAAGTCTTGCTCTGTCACCCAAGCTGGGATGCAGTGGCATGATCTTGGCTCACTGCAAGCTCCGCCTCCCAGGTTCAAGCAATTCTCCTGCCTCAGCCTCCTGAGGAGCTAGGATTACAGGCATATGCCACCACACCCAGCTAATTTTTGCATTTTTAGTAGAGACGGGGTTTCACCACATTGGTCAGGCTGGTCTCAAACTTCTGACCTCATGAGCTGCCCACATAGCCTTCCCCACAGTGCTGGGATTACAGTTGTGAGCCACCGTGTCTGGCCTAATTTGAAGCTTTTTTGGGGAAAGAAAAAAAAAAAAAACTCAATTCACAAAACAATCTAGTACATTTTGTTGATGTTCTGTTGGATACTACGTGTACCTGTCAAATATAGGGATTTTTTTTCTTAGTGGTATTTCCCATTCTAAAAAAACTTGACCTTCAACTTGGAAAATCTGTTGAAATTTGGCAAGCTATTCCTGATCTTGAGAAAATTAAGAAGAGAAGAAGCAAAAGATGATCATACTTGTTTTAATAAACTTGATCACCGAAATAAAAGAAAACCCCAAAACCGGGCAAGAACATGCTGACCACATAATCATTCCCCAAGTAGATTGAGATTTGACAGTGCTGAGCCTGCTAACCCAGACTTATCCTCTTGAGAATAGGTAACCAGGAAATGCTCCAATGAACATCAGCCCAGGCCAGATCTAGTTTAAACAAAGTGGTCTAAGGAGAAGGAGAGGAAGGTAGCAGTTAAGTAAGCAAGAGATTGTATACAGAGTGAGAACATTCCAATTTAGGAAGTAGACTTTATATACAGGATGAGGAGATGGAAGAAGCATAGCTTGGTAGTTAAGGCTGTATTGGTCCTAGGTAAGTGACGTAAAATTCCCTGAGCCTCAGTTTTCCAAGTCTAAATCAGGATAGTTTTTCAGTGTTCTTTGCTCAGGGCCCAGGACATGGAGCCTTCGATAAATGTGAGCTGCGTTAGGATCCAGTGATCTTATCCTTTGGCTCTCGATCTGGAGTCCCAGATAATCCTTATTTTAATGGATGCTAATAGCCCTGCTGGCTAGACCCAAGCATCATGTTCAAAGCAAAAGACCACAGAGGACAGTGTTCAGGCTAGAAGTATCAAGCAAGCCCTCCCTTAGGACAGGGAGAGACAGAGTGGGAAGGGCTATGAGAAGCTGACTCTCCAGGCAGGAGTGGGGCGCTGACTAGATTCACAGAAGGAAGGACCTACAGACAAATATTCACAAATAAAAATCTCTTTCTAAAAGAATCCAATTTTCTGGCCCAATCAGTTGACAATGACTTGGCCACTGAAGATCATATTTTTCCAACATGGTCCATTTTCTTGGCTTTCCTAAGTCATTAATTATGACCATGTTTTCCCAAATGTGGAAATTCCCCTTGCGCAGATGCAGCCACTGCTGGCCAACCCTCCTTTCCTGAGAAGTCACCGCAGCACAAAAATATTTTTGTTTTCCCCAATTGCCCACAGGGAAAATTTCCTCCCCCTTTTTTTTCCCTCCTCCTTTAAAACCCTCTGGCAATTTCCAGGAATCTAAATCAGAACTACTTAGATCACGAAGGCCCTTTTAGATGTTCTACTTCTAACACGACAAAAAAGAATCTGAAATTTACATTCAATTATTATTAAACCAATCCCAAGAGTTCCTTTTAATAAATGAAGGCAATGCCACTGAAATCAAAACATCTCCCACTCCTGCCTAAAAATACGGCTCTCAGACTTGGGAGTTTAAATGACAAACAGTGGTAGCCACTGTTATATCTGACTAAATTAACATTATATGAAATGTGCTTCATACGTGGTAAAGCCCTCTACAAATGTAGGCATTTGGCACCAACATGGGGACAGTGTACAACACAGATGATTATTCAAATTTTAAGTTTGTATTCAAATGTGTTAGATGAATTACTCCGGTTACCTTGTTCATCTTGTGGGTTTACCAAGGTACCTTGCACAGGGCTGATGACAGTGGAGGTACTCCAGGAGCTATTTTATCCTTTTCCGAATGTTCATCAAGAAGCACTTCTGTGCCAGAAACTAAATTTAGTTGGTGGGGAAGTGGTGGTAGAGTGATGAATCAGACTGAGTCTCTGCCCTCGAGGTCTTTAAAATCTAGTAAAGAAAGTATGATCTACACACTAGCCCAGGGATTCTCACTCAGGGACAATCTCTCCCCTCCCCTCCACCACGGGGACATTTGACAATGTCTGGAGACACTTTTAATGATCAAAACTGGAAGTGGAGGTACTACTGGCATCTTATGGAAAGAGACAGGTGCTGCTGTTGAACATCCTATAATGCCCAGAACAAAGGATGATTTTGTCTAAAATGTCAACAGTGCCAAGGTGGAGAAACCCTGAACGAGCTGTATTAGCTAAAGCGAAATACTTATTGATTGATTGGTTAACTAACTGATTGCTGTTGGTCCACATGGCAAATGACTTTCACCCGAAGAGCCTAGTCATTCTGAGTTTGTACCTATTATAAGTGTTAAGTATCTTTTGAAGACATGAGTACATTTAGACAGGTGCTGAATGAAGCGTAAGATAAAGTGTCACCAGGCAGAATGAACGACAATTTAGAGTGAATTGTTAACCCAAGAGGAAAAAAAATTTCTAGCTTGATGTCAAGCATATAGTAACTGGTCAGTGAATATGAACTGAGAATATTCAGATAACTTAGCAACATTCATTTGCCAGAAGCTAAAAGAAGAGTCATACCATTAACGTAGTTCTACTTGCAGTACAAACAGTGGTAGCCAAAACGATTAGTGTTGTATCTGAATCAAATAGCATTATGTGAAATGTGCTTCATACATAGTAAAGCGCTATACAAATGCAGGCATTTGGCACCAAAGTGTACAGTATATAATACAGACGATTATTCTAGTTGTAAGAATGAGTTAGGTGAATTACCCAGTTACCTTATTCACCTTCTGAGTTTGCCAAGGTGTCTAGAAGTAGCAGCCTTCTTCTTGGGACTTCTTCACTACAGACTGCTAAGAATTGCATACTGTAACACGAAGAGATACAATCATGTAGTTTTATATTATAGCATTCAAAATTTTCACTAATTCAAGCTGGAGCTTCCTCAATATGCCTTAGTGAATGCTAATGAAGTATGAAATTTTAAACATTAAAAAACTGAGGTAGAGCCGGGCAAGGTGGCTCACACCTATAATCCCAGCACTTTGGGAGGCTGAGGTAGTTGGATCACCTGAGGTCAAGAATTCGAGACCAGCCTGGCCAACATAGTGAAACCCTGCTTCTACTAAAAATACAAAAATTAGCTGGGTGTGGTGGCACATGCCTGTAGTCCCAGCATGCCTGTGATCCCAGCTGCTCTGGAGGTTGAGGCATGAGAATAGCTTGAACCCAGGAGGCGGAGGCTGCAGTGAGCCAAGGTGGCACCACTACACTTCAGCCTGGGTAACAGAGCAAGACTCTGTCTCAAAAACAAAACAAAACCTGAGGTGGCCACCTCATGAATTTAGAGAAGGGGGAAGTAGCGTTTTGGAAGTAGGGCCTTAGCTCCTTTACATACAACATGGCTTCTCTTTAAATACAATAACAGTAAAACAAAGTAGCAGCAGTACTGGCTTTAATCTATTGCTTAATATGCATAAGCATTAATAGTGAGAGAATGGTTAAGTGCCACTCTCAGTTAAGGATCAATTAAAAGTAAAATTCTATCTTTAAATTAGAACACGTCAGTGGAAAAACAGGACTTAATTTACTAAAATTATTTACACTGTCGTTTTTCAGGAAAAATGGTCAGGTAGTCCAATGTGCTAATACTTTGAGATAAACAGAGCTATTGCATGGAAAATCTGTACTTTTGATTAAGTAATTATCTTCAATTTTGATATAATGGTTACCAAGGAAATATTGGCTTTCTTCTTCCACCTATTTGACCTGCATTTTCTCAGCGTAAGTTGGTGACTAATTCAGGAAATGGCATCTAATTTTGTATTAGCATTAGTCAAATGCAAGTAGGAGGGGGAACTACCAGACATATTTTAAAAAAGAAATAACGAATAATCTGCCATTTGGATAATCAGTATCAATGTCTGTTGAATTTAACAAAGATAATGTTCTCGATTTTTGCAACATAAAGGAGCAAAGTTTTCTTTGAGTTTGAAAATTTCTACTTAAACATTTTGCTCAAATATGAGTTTAATGAAGTTTGTTTAGGAGTGAAGGAGGGGGAGTTTTACTCTTTCCTTTTCATAAAGAAATAATTAAAATCTAGTTGGGCCAACTGATGGGCAAATAATTCATCCAAATATAATAGGATAGGCCTGGTGCAGTGGCTGACACCTGTAATCCCAGCACTTTGGGAGGCTGGGGCAGGCAGATCATCTGAGGTCAGGAGTTTGAGACCAGCCTGGCCAACGTGGTGAAACCCCATCTCTACTAAAAATGCAAAAACTAGTTGGGCGTGATGGCATGCGCCTGTAATCCCAGGGTGTGAGGGGGGGATTGCTGGAACCTGGGTGGCGGGGGCAGAGACTGCAGTGAGCCAAGATTGCACTCCAGCCTGGGTGACAGAGCAAGACACTATCTCAAAAAAAAAAAAAAAAAAGAAATAATTAAATAAATAAAAATGACTTCACCCCAGTAAGAGAAGGAATCTCAGGGTAAGAGCTTCTTAATAAATAACTAGGGTTAAATATAATACATTAGGCCAGGTGTGGTGGCACATGCCAGTAGTCCCAGCTACTCAGAAGGCTGAGGCAGGAGGATGGCTTGAGCCCAGGAGGCAGAGGTTGCAGAGCCGAGATGGCACCACTGCACTCCAGCCTGGGCAGCAGAGCAAGAACCTATCTCAACCGGGCGCGGTGGCTCACACCTGTAATCCTAGCACTTTGGGAGGCTGAGGTGGGTGGATCACCTGAGGTCAGGATTTCAAGACCAGCCTGGCCATCATGGTGAAACCCCATCTTTGGAAAAAAAAAAAAGAACCTATCTCAAAAAAAAAAAAAAAGCAACACATTAAAACAATTAAAAGGCCAGGTGCAATGTTGGGCCTGTAATCCCAGCACTTTGGGAGGCTGAGGTAGGTTGATCACTTGAGGTCAGGAATTCGAGACCAGCCTGGCCAACATGGCAAAGCCCCATTTCTTCTAAAAATACATACACACACACACACACACAAAATTGGCTGGGTGTGGTGGGGCACACCTGTAGTCCCAGCTACTTGGGAAGCTGAGGCACGAGAATCATCTGAACCCTGGCGGCAGAGGTTGCAGTGAGCCCAGATCGCACCACTGTACTCTCCTGGGAGATAGAGTGAGACTCTGTCTCAATTAAAAAAAAAATTAAAAGAATAAAAGTTGACTGAGGAAAATATTTCATGTGCTCAGAAAAAGAGGTATAACTAGTAAAAATGGTCCTTGATGTAATATGTAAAGGCCTTCTCAGTAGCATCCACCTTCACTGACAATGAAAACATATGCCCTTTCTTCTCCAAGGGAAGTGGCTATGGCTAAACAAGAATAATATTCTACAGTGAACAGTGAAATGAAGAGTTTGGGTTGAAGAGGCCAAGAGTTCGAGACCAGCCCAGGCAATATAATGAGAACCCATCTCTACAAACTATTTAAAATATTTTAAAATCATCTGGATTAGCATGCACCAGTAGTCCCAGCTACTTAGGAGGCAGGATTGCTTGAGCCCAGGAGTTCAAGGTTACAATGAGCTAATGATTGTGCTGCTGTGCTCCAGTCAGGGCAACATATTGAGACACACACACTCTCTCTCTCTCTTAAATGTGAGTTCAATAGAAATTAGCAAATATCTTTATTTTCTTTTATATGTCCATGATCTAACCTTCCATTCCACTATATCTAAAACATAGATATGTTTCCTTGGGTAAATCCTGGACTCAAGGGATCCTCCTGCCTCAGCCTCTCAAAGTGCTGGGATTACAGGCACGAGCCACCCTCACCAGCCTGGACTCACATTCTTATCATTGGTTATGGACTGAGAATTCTAATTAATTCCCTTTCTCTCATAACTTTTCAAATAAAACAGACATATAAAAAAGTCAGTTTTGGAGACTTTCACAATTAGACCATCAACAATAAAATGAAGCTAGTTGCCTAGGTTGCTTCTCAAAATTCTAAGTTATCTCTCATTTCCACATCTGGAATGATATTCCCTAACATTTATGATGGTTATTTTTAGGTGATGGGACATAGGGTTGTCTCTTCTTCTTTATAATATTTTGCGTTGTTTGAATTTTTTTTTTTTTACAATTCATGAAAGTAATAGTCATTTTTAAAAACCTCTCCATTCAATTTACTAGTAAAATATATAGTTCATAGTCTTCTACCTTCTCTACTAGCCAACTGATTTCCAAAATTTGCTTTTAAAAAATTCAACCCCACTTTCATCATTACAACTCATTTTGAAAGAATCTCCCATATAGCCAGAGAGGAAAGAAAGCATATCTGACTCTTTTTACAGCACTCACTATCTTTGAAATTTTTTCCTTTGTCTATTTTTGCTCTTTGTGTTGTCATATTTACTTGTTTCAGAATCCTGCTGAACTTCCCAAAGTATTCAGAAGGAATACCATACTATGCAAAATTTAGGTAACTTGGGAACGCTTTGTTCAACTTTATTCTTCCGTAAAAAAAATATTTTTTCCATGACACAGCCTCAGGATGCCCTGATGGCATGTGCCCTACTTTGCTCTACTTAGTATTTGTACATGTTGGAATATAGTTTAAGACAAGGTTCCTACGTCAGATTATCTCAGAAATTGTCTTTTGTGATACAGGTGTCAGAGTGGCAAAGCAGGACAAATTAGGAAAAGATTTGGACAACACTGTGGTGTTGAGGCTTTTGCATTCTTTACACAGTTCTCCTTTTCAGGGTCTGGCCCTCATGGTGTGATGAACACCACAGACCAATAAATCTTGTAAGTGTCTTTCAGTCAATGATTCAGTCTCGCTGCATCCTGGATTCTGGCTCAATTACAGAAATTTCAAAATAGCTGGTTTTTAAAATGAGTCTGGCGTGGTGGTGTGTGCCTGTAGTCCCAGCTACTCGGGAGGCTGAGGTGAGAGGATGGCTTGTGCCCGGGAGGCAGAGGTTGCAGAGCTGAGATAGCGTCACTGCACTCCAGCCTGGGCAACAGAGCCAGACATTGTATTAAAAAAAAAAAAAAAAAAAAGCTGATTTTTAAAATGCTGGCAATATTACATTAGAAATCATTCATACTTTTTTTCTCTTTTTTGGCATTGTGGTTATAATGCCATTTGTACTCTATATAAAAGTGGGAAAATGAAAAAGAGTTGTGTCATTGGAAAATTTCAAGTTCAGGCTGGATGACTATCAAGCATACTCTAGAATGGCGCATCCATTTAAAGGAAACTTGACTAGGGAGGCCTCTCAAGTTCATCTTTCAATCCTGTGCTCTTGGCCAGGTGCAATGGCTCATGCCTGTAATCCCAGCACTTTGGGAGGCTGAGGTGGGAGGTTTGCTTGAGCCCAGGAGTTGGAGACCAGCCTGGGCAACATAAAGAGACTCTGTCTTTACAAAAAGGTTTTTAATATCTTTACAAAAAGGTTTTTTTTTAATTAGCTGGGCATGGTGGCACACATTTGTAGTGCCAGCTGTTCAGGGGGCTGAGGTGGGAGGATCGCTTGAGCCCAAGAGGTCAAGGCTGCAGTTAACCATGATTGTGCCACTGCACTTCAGCCTGGGCAACAGAGTGAGACCCTGTCTCAAAAAATTTAATCAATCAAGCCCATGCTCTGAAGTTTATCCACTTATCTTACGGTGGTAATACACTATTTTGGAAGAACAGGAGTCTCTTCTGGCCATGTTCTTCATTTTGTCTTGATTCTGAAGCCTTTGTGTGTGTGCCAGCTCTGAGAATTAAACAGAAGAGGATGGGGCATGTGGAAAAGTATTCCTAGGAGACTCGGAGCTGTCCAGCAGTCAAAGGAGCTGCGCACAATGAGCTCCAGCCAATGAGACTTGTCATAGCATTTGGATCAGGAATTCAGAGAGGCCATTCTTGACCAGGGAGAGGGACGTATATGTATACATCTATATAGAAGTCTTCGCTTACCCAGCCCATTCCCAGTGGGATTTCTTATTTGCTGCTTTACATGTTGCTTTTCTTTTTAAACGGGGCCAATGAACTTCTAAATTGTATAGAAAAAAAAAAGAGAGAAAGTAATAATGTACAGAGGGAGCTAGAAGGAGAAGAACTGAAGAGGATGGAAGGCAAAAATAGGACTCCTCCACCGTACAGGCAGTCTTTCAGTTTGTTAAATTCAAGCTATTTAGTAAACACGCACATTCTATGTAAACATACCCTACAAGTAGGTGCCCGTCTATGCCAGCTTCATTATTTACATTTTGCAGTCAGCAGTCATTTTAGTACTCTATTTTGGAAAAAAAAAATGTGTCAAATATTAGCTTACAAAGTCTTCACGGCTTTTTTTTTGTATACAAAAATAAAAATAAATAATAAAGATTTGGCCTCAAAAAAGTTGTTCAGCCTTTTATCCTTTGCAAGTGACAGACACATTCACTTTGACGAATGCACACTTGATTGATGTTGTGAAGAAAGATGTAAAACTCCTTAAGCTTGTTTACATACTCTTATAAATGGTTGGATACTTAGCTGTGTTTTCTTATATTGCCTTATGAAGAGGAACCACATTTCCACAGGCATCCTAGATTTGAAGGCAGGAATGGAATATGGGGAACACTGCGCCCAGCTTCCATGTGTTATGCAGTTCAGTAGTAAGCCAACTTTGCAGGTGAAACAGGTGAAGGTGGAGACGCTAAGTGTGTCATAATTTTTAATAACTTGAAAAATTACTAATTTAAAAATAAAAAATTTTAATTAAAAATGGACATTTAAAATTTCTAAAAAATTTACACATTCATTGTAGAAAATGTGAGAAATACAAAAATACACACGAAAAAGAAAATTAAAATTATCCTGGTGAAACTACTGGTAACATAGTCTCCCAAACACATATGAAATATGTGCATGGTTACATATATATTTCATGCTCAAGGTATTGAGGGGGAAAAAGGCAAAGTAAAAGAGTTGTTGGCCCATCTTTCCAAATTGGGAATCATTGTCCATATTCTTTTTTTGTTTTTTTAGACAGAGTCTCGCTCTGTCACCCACAGTAGAGTACAGTGGTGCAATCTCGGCTTCCTGCAACCTCCACCTCCTGGATTCAAGCGATACTCCTGCCTCAGCCTCCTGAGTAGCTGGGATTACAGGCACACACCACCATGCCTAGCTATTTTTCGTATTTTTAGTAAAGATGGGGTTTCACCATATTGGCCAGGGTGGTCTCAAAATCCTGACCTCAAGTGATCCACCCACCTCGGCTTCTCAACATACTGGGATTACAGGCGTGGGCCACTGCGCCTGGCCCACTGTCCACATATGTTAATTGCCTTCTTTAACATGTCTCCTCTTTCCCTGGGACCTATCTCACAATAAATCGTAAATGGGGTGCCAGATCTATTTGAAAAATAGCACCAGGTTTTTAGGTAATTCCTTACCTTTCTTTTCTTCAATAGAGACCCAGGAAATGGTAAAAGAAGCATGATACTGCAAAACACCTTTGTTTTTGCGAGGTAACTTTGGAGGTGCCCATGTTGACAGCTGTAGTCAGTCACATGCTTACCAGAACAAAGCCCTACAAAGGGAGAAGTTAACTTTAGCTTTGAAAATCCTTTTATCCTTCATGATTTGATGCCTTTAAATTTGTCACCTGAATGCGATATTAACATAATCGTCTGCATTTCAGCTAATGAATGCACCTGCTTCTGAGACTTTATTTTAGCAGTTTTAATGAGCTCTTCAAAAGAGTTTGCCTGGACTTACTGCATTGCTAGAGAAATAGCAGCTGTAAGCAACTAACAACACATTCAGTATTTGAATCAAGCTCTGTGAAGCTGTTAAACTTGAGAAGGAGTATCTATCCATCTGTTTGTGATCAGGGAAATGAAAATTGAGACGTGCCTGTGGCATTTGGAAAAAGCACTAGAGTAACTGGGTCTGGCCCAAGAAGGTTATTCTCTGATTGGCCATGTGTATGGATCTCAAGCATATGGTTTTAATGTATTGATTGAAACTAAATTCTAGGTTTCTTGTCTATCTAATAATGGTACCCACTTATAAGCTTGTAAGGATTGAATATCTCATCTGTTATATGTACTCATTAACATTAGCTTTTATAATTACGATGCTTATTAAGAAGATGGGACTTTACATATACATATACTATAAGTCTATTTATATGAAATATCCAGAATAGGCAAATCTACGGAGTCAGAGCGTAGATTGGTGGTTGCCAGGTGCTGCAGGGGGGAATTGGAAGCAACCATTTAATGGAGATGGGGTTTCCTTTGGGTATGATTAAAGTGTTTTGGAACTAGATACAAATGGTGATTGCACAATGTTATGAATATGCTATATGCCTCTGAATTGTTCACTTTAAAATAGGTAATTGTTGGCCGGGTTTGGTGGCTCACGCCTGTAATCCCAGCACTTTGGGAGGCCAAGGCAGGTGGATCACAAGGTCAGGAGATCGAGACCATCCTGGCTAACATCCCATCTCTACTAAAACTACAAGAAATTAGCTGGGCATGGTGGCATGCACCTGTAATCCCAGCTACTTCGGAGGCTGAAGCAGGAGAGAATCACTTGAACCTGGGAGGCGGAGTTTGAAGTGAGCTGAGATTGCACCAGTGCACTCCAGCCTGGGCAACAGAACAAGACTCCGTCTACAAAAAAAAAAAAAAAAAAAAAAGTAGGTAATTATCTGGGCACAGTGGCTCATGCCTATAATCCCAGCACTTTGAGAGGCCGCGGTCGAGGTGGTGCCGGGGGAGGAGGATTGCTTAAGCCCAGGAGTTCAAGACCAGCCTGGGCAACAGAAGGAGACCCTGTTTCCAGAAAAAAAGAAAAGGCAAGAAAAATAAATAACATATGTAATTTTATATTATGTGAATTCCACCTCGATAATTTTTAAAAAGGGCCAGTTGCTGTGGCTCATGCCTGTAATCCCAGCACTATGGCAGGCTGAGGGGGGAGGGTTGCTTGAGCCCAGGAGTTTGTTACCAGCTGAACAACATAAGGAAACCACATCTCTACAAAAAAATTTTAAAAATTAAAAAAATTAGCTGGGCATTATGGGTGGGTGATAAGGGTTGGGGGGGTTGAGACTGCTGTGAGCCATGATGGTACCACTGAATTCCAGCCTGTCTCAAAAATAGTAATTAAAAAAAATGTGGCTTTAGATGGATTTAGTAAATTCCATTTGATGGGCTGTAGGTTGTAAGATGGTTCTTAGATAAATAATTGCTCATCAAGACATATAGTAAGGAAAAAAAAAAACTGATCTCCTGATTACTATCAGGAAGACTGTTTCATTGCTGAATCATACCTTGACTCCACAGGGAAGACATTTACCAATCTCTGGAAGTCCAAATCCCTAAACAATTCTGTAAGCCATTTAAAAATATTGAATATCATATAGAAGTTAACATATTAGAATACTTATTTACTTCCAATATATATTTTAATACTTGTTATTATATAGTCAAATTAATTCCAAGCTTATTGGATTTAATTTGATTTAAATCAAATACTTACTCTGATTTCAACATCACATTTTCATAATATCCCTCCTCCTTTTCTTCATGTTCCTGTGTGTACTTTGAGTAATGGTAACAACCCAACCAAAACTCGAGTGAATGGAGATAAAAAACATAGGACAAATGTTGCTTTAAAAATACACACAGCAGGCTGAGTGCAGCGGCTCACGCCTGCAATCCTTGCACTTTGGGAGGCCAAGGCAAGCAGATTGCCTGAGCTCAGGAGTTTGAGACCACCCTGGGCAACATGGTGAAAACCTGTCTCTACTACAATACAAAAAAAAAAAAAAAATTAGCCAGGCATTGTGGCAGTTGCCTGAAGTCCCAGCTACTTGGGAGGCTGAGGCACGAGAATTGCTTGAACCTGGGAAGTGGAGGTTGCAGTGAGCTGAGATTGTACCACTGCACTCCACCCTGGGCAACAGAACGAGACTGTCTCAAAAAATAAAAAAAAGAAAGAAAAGAAAAGAAAATATGCACAGCAGATATATTACAGACCAATTGGAGGTAACACCCTGTAATGAAGATGCCACAAATTTTGATCTCTTTCTCTCTCTGTAAAATTGGTAGCACAAAGGCAAGATAACTGTTAAATAAATGGAAAATTCTTCAATTTCATTTTTATTTCATCTCAATAAAAGTGAGGCAACTATTCTAGCTAGGGTGGAAGTAATTTATTCTCTGGACTCCTTTCCTTCACATCATCCTAGTCAACAGTCTTCCCTCATTATTTGGAGCTGGTTCATTGGTGTTTCACTCACATGCCACAACACTGGAGAATCACTCAGAAATCAGGACCAGCTTAGGAATCTTCGCCAACTTGATGCAAGAGTTCTCTGGAAAGGCATTGATTTCTAGAAGCCCCCAACTTGAATCTGCTGGAGTAAGCAGCATTCTCGCAACTGCCTGCCTTTCCGCATCTCAAGAGATCCACTTTATCCAGACTTGCATGGAGCATCTCTCCAGAAGATATCCCGTTCCACTTTTAGACCTTAGCTTTGTAACCTGAGAAAACAACCCCATGGGGGCTCACCTCCAACCACCCTTAGGCAGTGTTTTGCTACCCAAGGGGAACTGACCTTATACCGATGTAGACTTGCTGTCTATGGCCTAGCTAATCACAACGTGGTCCTCAGAAGGGCAGCATCAATGTCACCTGGGAGCACACAGTCTCTGTCTCCACTCCAGGCCTACTGAATCAGAATCTTTACCTTAACAAGGTTCCCAGGTGATTCGTATGCATTTTTAGTTTTAAGTAGCAGTGGTCTTAGGGACCTGAGTTGCTTTTTCCAGCAATAGAACTCACCATGTCCTGGTCTAAAGCTGTATCCATCTATTTTCCACTACTAGTCTCTACACAGATTTCTCTGCAGTGCTCCAGGGCAAGCTATCTCTATTTTGGGTGAGTTTCCAACCAGTGGGTCTTGTAGCAATCTGCATTTCTATGATTTGGGTGGTCACACAAGTAGATAGCACAGCCTCCCACTAGCCTAAACCATACCCATTCCCCTCCAAGTCATTTTGTTCTCCTTATTCCCACAGCTGTAGTATTACAATGATCATAAATTATTGTTAAAGAAGAAAATTACCAAAAGAAAAAAAAATAGTCTCTATAAACCTGCATAGTTTAGAGCTAAAGAATATGCTAAAATTTTCCATCGTGGAAATTTCCCAGCTACTGGGCTCTTTAGATTTTTTTTTTTTTTTTTTTTTCAGAGCTGCAAGCAAAGAATGGAAATTTCCAATTGCAGCATCAAGGGCTGCTGTTCTGCTGACTGTCTTGCTCAGCCGGGGTCATCTGCTTCTCTAAGACATCAAGGAATGCCAAGGTAGGTCTGAGAGAACACACATACTTCCTCTGCAGGAAGGAAGGGATTTCTTTATGCTGCCTCCAACCTGTAATTAGGGGAGGGGCAGGAGAGGTGACATCCCCTGCTCCATCCACCTGGATGTGGATTTTGTTGTTACCACCTCTCAGTAGCTCATCCTACTTGACATGCCTCCAGTGGAACCTAGCTGGCAGGTTTTTCATTTTATAAGAAATTCTTAATGTGGTGGGGGAGATCCCGAGAGAGGGAGGGAACCAACATTTTTGAGGTCTACTCTTCTAAGTAACCCACCAGGTATTTTATACATTATGTCATTTAACCTTGTCACTCTTAACCTTCATTACGTTTAACCTTGTGACCCACACAAGGTTAACTTCTGATTTTCTGCACCCAAATTTTGGAAGCATCATTTGTTCTTCCTAAGACAACCCTATCACCCCCAGCCCTCCTATAAACCTATCTTCAAACATCCTGAAGGTTTTGTTTCCACCTCTTCAGTAACATCAACAGCTCCGGTCCTTTTCATTATATCTAAGTTGAAAGATATTTCCATTCACAGCTGGTCCTGATGTCTGAGTCGACAGGCATCTAATAGTTCTCTAAATTCTGTCATGTTCCTCCCTACTCACTACTGCTGTTACTACAGAAGTCTGATGGTGGCAACTCCACAAAGTCTGAGTTTAAAGGCACTGGCGTCTTACAAACAAAGCTAAGGACCCTGGCTGGCTCTAGGCCAGAGAGAACATTCTCATACTTAGGCTGTGTGGTTTTTGTCTGGGTGGTTTGCGAGTTTTGCGCTTTTTTTTTTTTTTTTTTAATATAAAAGACTTTTAGGGAGATTCTGAAATACTCTAAGAAGCAAGAGCTATCTACGTTTACTCTCTTCTTACAGACAGCCCTATCATACTAGAAAAAGAATTGCTAAGGAGGTCTTCTGACATCACTGTGGCTATTTATACATAACATCATTTATTGAGGCAAGTTTGGTAATAGCGAAGATTTTCTAGCAATAAATTTTAAAAAGTCATCACATGGCTAGTAAGTTAAAAAAATTCTCCCATATCTGTCATTTCAATCACATCCATATCCATAGATAGCGATGCGATCTTTGAATACAGTGATCAATTTTAACACCACCCCATGATGAAAGTGGAGGCAAATGGGAATCAGCCAGAATATTGTAGGTCTGCTTAGGCTTTAGTCTCGAAAGCTAACGTTTAGTTATTGCTTACATCTGTGACAATGATTTTCTGTTTCCTTCTAACTCATTAAAACTGGGTCTGATTCCCTGGTGAAATTCATCAAGTGGTATTTGAATATGGGTCTGGGTCTCACGTGATATGTACACATTTCCACGAGGCTTCTTTCCACCCCTCCTCTGTATTTGTCATTAGCTAGAAGATAGTGGTCCTCTTAGTTGAAGACACTGGTGATTCATATCTGTGGGTGGGGCTGAATAGACTGATGTACAATGACTCGTTGTTTCCACTTTAGACCACAGAGATGACTTTTAAAATTTTGTGGTTGGAATACATGCTGTTTGAGATGATGATTGATTGTTTGTGATTTCAAACATGGCCTCAATTCTGTCCCTCCTGTTTCCCTGCCCCTTGCAATGTGACTTTGCAGCTCCTTCTATCAAGAGCTGGAGTCTATTTACATTCCTTGAGTCTGGGCCTGCCTTTTGACTGGCTTTGGCTACTAGAATGTAATTGAAGTAATAATAGTTCCAAGCCTAAGCCTCAAGTGTGTGCTACCGCTTTCTCCTGAAACCTGCCACTGCCATGCAAGCAAGTCCAGGCTAGCCTGCTGGAGGATGAGACATCCTGTGGAGTCGAGATGAGCTGCTCCAGCTGAAGCCATTGTAGACCAGTCAGCTCCAAGCGAACACACGAGCTGATCGCAAATGTGTGAGCAAGCCCTCTACCAACAGCTGGGCCCAGCCCAGATCAGCAGAACCTCTCAGCCAATTCACAGACTCTAGAAATAGTAAATGGTAGCTGCTTTATCCCATGCAATTTTAAGATGGTTTGTTATGAAGTAACAGGTAACTAATACAGATGACCAATTATCTTCTTCCCCGCCCCCATGGCTAGAAAGCTCAGAGGTAAATTTGAAAACCAATCACAAAAACTATGTTTATTTATTCATTCGTGATTATTGCACACTTTATGGCTAATGTATGTGCAATCTTCTTTCTCCTTAACAGTGAATTTTTAAAATTCGATAATCTATTGTTTACCACATTGGCTCTAAACCAGCTCAATATCTTGTTTTAAATATTCAGGTGGTTGTTACTTATCAGATTAGAAGAGATGAGTCTAGAGTAAGGATTGGCAAACACTTTCTTTTCTTCAATCTCGGCTCACTGCAACCTCCACCTCTTGGGTTCAAACAATTCTCCTGCCTCAGCTTCCCAAGCAGCTGGGACTACAGGTGTTTGCCACCATGCCTGGCTACTTTTTTTGTGTGTATTTTTAGTGGAGATGGGGTTTTGCCATGTACGCTAGGCTGGCCTCAAACTCCTGGACTCTGGTCTCAAATTCCTGGACCCAAGTGATCCTCCTGCCTCAGCCTCCCAAAGTGCTGAGGTTACAGGCGTGAGCCACTGCACCTGGCCTAGGATTGGCAAACACTTTCTGTAAAGGGCCAGTCAGTAAATATTTTAGGCTTTGCAGGCCGTATAGTCTCTGTCACAATTACCTAACTCTGCTGTTGTAGCACTAAAGCAGCCATAGGCATCCGGTATACAAATGAGCATGGCTATATTCCAATAAAACTTAATTACAAAAGCAGGCCGTAGATCAGATTTGGCCCTCAGGCCATAGTTTGCTGACCTCTGGTCTAGAGCAATATGTTCCTATGCAAAAACATCTTCACCTACACTACGGTCTCATCAACTTTATTGTAATTTATTTCAGTCGTTTTGAAAGAAACAGACAAATTAAGTGAATTTACTTCCTCTAGCAGAGGAAAGGGGCCGACTGTGCAGTAGGAAACTCTGCAGCATTTGTACCAGAGCAAATGTGACAGTCAACAAATCCCCTGGCCACTTCGGCCATGACTGCTTATTTCATTTAATGCTGAAGACCAGAGTAACACAAGCAATGTCTCATTTGTTTTGTTTCATCCCACAGCCTCTAATCTCAAGTACTCATTTAAAAAATGCATGCTGGATGTCACAATAAGGATGGCGCTCCAGTCCTTCTTGCCTACTCGGAGTTCCCTGAATGTATTGTGCTATTTCACGCCTCTCTAACTCTGCACACAATGTTCCTTCTGCCTGGAACACACATAACCCTCTTCTCTTACTGGCTAACGCCTACACGCGGATCAAAACTAAGCTCAATGATACTGCCTCTTGGAAGACTTCCCTGAATGCACTTCTCCCTCCTCACCCTCAACCTTCAGCCCGCACGTTCCATCTCAGCATTTCTTTTACTGAACTCATAATCAAGACAGTTAATGCTTATATGGTAGCAGGTACTTACTCTGTGCCAGGCACAGTTACAGCCTGTCATTTCATTGAAATTATTGGTTTGCTTGCCTGTTTCCCCAAGACAATCAGACATCCAGAAACACATATTGAGGACTTTGTAACTGGTGTGCGAGGCAAAAATAAATAAAACAGTACCTTATAGACCATAAGCCCACTGAGGGAACCTACTACATCTTATTTGTTTTTACCTCTCAGTACCTAGCAGTGTCCAGAGCAGAGATTTTGTTTCATTTTACTTTTTTTTTTTTTCAGTCTGTCTGTCTCCCAACCCAGAGTGCAGTGGCACGATCATGGCTCACTGCAGCTGTGATCTCCTGGTCTCAAGCAATCCTCCCACCTCAGCCTCCTGCGTAGCGGGGACTACAGGTGTGTGCTACTACGCCCAGCTCATTTTAAAATTTTTTATAGAGACAGTATCTTGCTATGTTGCCCAGGCTGGTCTTTAACTCCTGGCGTCAAGCAATCTTCCCACTTCAGCCTCCCAAAGTGCTAGGCTTACTGGCGTGAGCCACCCATACCTGGCCAGAGCAGAGGTTTTAAATTAATATTAGAAAAACAAATGAAAGTAACACTTACGTGGTACAAAGTATGTGCTCGGCCATGTTCTAAGCTCTTTACATCTCTAAACCTCAAAACAACTTTATGGGGTAGCTGGTATAATTATCGCCATTTCACACATGGAAATTGAAGCCATGGAGAATTTTTAGGTAAATTTCCCAAGGTCATATGGTCAGTATGTGACAGAGCTGGTTCCAGAATATAGACTCACAACCGCTGGATGAAATGAAAGCTTGGGTGACTCAGCATAAATCCATTTCTACTCCTGGGAAAGTAATTTTTTTTTTTTTTTTTTGAGACATAGTCTTGCTCTATCACCCAGGCTGGAGTGCAGTGACGCAATCTCAGCCCACTGCAACCTCCAACTCCCAGGTTCAAGCAATTCTCCAGTCTCAGCCTCCCGAGTAGCTGGAACTACAGGTGTACCTGCCACCACGTCTGGCTAAGTTTGTTGTATTTTTAGTAGAGATAGGGTTTTACCATGTTGGCCAGGCTGGTGTCAAACACCACATCCAGTTAATTTTTATATTTTTAGTAGAGACGGGGTTTCGTCATGTTGGCCATGCTGATCTTGAACTCCTGACTTCAGGTGATCTGCTTGCCTCAGCCTCCCAAAGTGCTGGGATAACAGGCATGAGCCATCGCGCCTGGCCCCTAGAGAAAGTAATTGAAAAGATGCATCTTTGAGGACATAGGTTGTCCAGTGGTACTGGTCATGTGCTTAAGCTTAGGAGTCAGAGAATTGTGTTCAAATCTGCTCTTAAGTGCTTAAGTGAGCAATATTGGTAGTGGCATTGACAGTACCTGCAAGATGCAGTCTTACAATTATACAGCATCACGGTTGCATTCTGAACTCTGATCTGATTTCTCCCACCACCCTCTCCACCCCCCTGGGTGGTACGCATCAATGCTCAGAGGCAACTCCAGCACAGTTTCTGCCAGCATGGATCTGCCGTGTTGATATGTCCCGGATAGCAGGAAGATCATACAGTAGATCCATCCATGTTGGCCTATTACCATGGACACAAATTAGCATTTTGGAGAAGACTACATAGGAACATCCATAATACTGGTGAACCTGGCTGGGCGTGGTCATCTTTAAAAAAGTATTGCTGGCCGACACAGTGGCTTATGCCTGTAATCCCAGCACTTTAGGAGGCCAAGGCAGGCGGATCACCTGAGGTCAGGAGTTCAAGACCAGCCTGACCAACATGGTAAAACCCCATCTCTACTAAAAATACAAAAACTTTAGCCAGACGCGGTGGCAGGCACCTGTAATCCCAGCTACTTGAGAGGCTAAGGCAGGGGAATCACTTGAACCTGAAGGTTGCAGTGAACTGAGACCATGCCATTGCACTCCAGCCCGGGCAACAAGAACGAAACTCTATCTTGAAGAAAAAAAAAAAAAAAAAGTATTGCAGCCAGTTATTTACGGAAGGCTCTGGAAGTCCCCATGGGGCCTTGCAAGCAACACGCCACTCAGCAGGGAAGATAAAGACAGGGACAGACAGTGACTGGCCTGCAGCTATCTCTAAGGACAGGCTTGCTCTGCTGAAAAAACAAGTACAGATATTTGAAATAGAATTTTGCATCTGAAACAAATGTGGATTTGGAGAATTTTAGGTTTGAGCATTAAGACATTAGAAAATAAAGCTGGGCACAGTGGTTCCCACCTATAGCCCCAGCTATTAGTGAGGCAGAGTTGGGGGGATTGCTTGAGCCCAGGGGTTTGAAGCTGTAGTGCCCTGAGTTCATACCTGTGAACAGTCACAAAGTGAGACCCCGTCTCTTAAAAAAACTAAAGAAAGAAAGAAATGTGATCACAGAGTGCCTGTAGACCCTTGAAGTCTATGGTGTCTCTGAGGGTGAAACAAATGTGTCCATTCTCCCACCTCAAGGCAGTTCCCCCTCCCCCCCCCCCAAAATGTAACCCTTCTTCTTTACTCCCTTTGCCACTTAGATAACTAGGAGGAAGGGAACAGATAATTTCCTCGGTGGCCTCCACTGATGGTTTAGAGGATCCAGCAAGGTACCAGGGCCAGGACTGGTTCCCACAGCTTCCAGTTCTCAGTCTGGGGCACAACAGAGGCTAAGAAAGAATTCAAAGATTCAAGAATTGGCTCTTAGAAGCAACCATGTGTCACCGTGGAGCTGGGCAAGATTGTGCTTGTTGGCTTTTCTCCCAGTCAAGAATTAACCATGGGACTCCTCTAGGAAAACATTGATTGCCTGGCTGGAAAACTTCAGAAACATTGAGTTGACCACTATTCCCAGGCACCTGCATATACAGTTTTCAGGGCATTGGGTAAAAGGTATAGCATCTTATTTTCCAATTAAAATAATCTGTTAATGTAGTTACAGCCTGTTTCGTACAGTTTAACACTTAATAATAATCTGCTGCTTTCATTATGAAACTTGCATTCTCCCATCTAGAGCAGAAACTCCCTGAGGGTAAGATGTATGCCTTCACTTCTTTGGACCCCTCCGCAGCACCAAACACAGAATGAAGGAGTATAATGGCGGGTGATCAAGAAGGAATGATTACAGGACAGAGTATTTGGAGACCGAGGCAGTTCCAGTGTTCCCCAGACCCTCGAGCTGAGTATAGGTCCTCAGAAAGCACTTAAGTCTCAGAGTTGCCATTTCCTCATTTTTAGATCACCTCTCTTACCTTACTGGTTGTTGGGAGGATCAAATAAGATAATGTCTGTGAAAGTAGTTTGTGAACCAAAATCTGCTAGCTACTGAAATGTAAGAAGTCATCAGAAGAGGCACTTAGTAAATATCTGATTGATTTTAATGATAAGATACTGTCTTCCCCTTTCTCCTTTACATTCAGCTCCTTTCAGGGTGTTACTTTGCAGGGTTTCATTTTCTAAGAGTAGCAAAGCTGCTCCATATCTGCCTGATACCGTGTGATATGTCCCCTAGTGCATTTCATCTCATAATTACCTTAACATTTGATTAACTTTTAAGCAAACCAACCAAAAAAATCACAAGATATGCCATGGTCAATTGATCACACAGGATTTGTCAAGATCAATGCATGTGTACCCCACTGGAGTTTCAGAGCCTTTCTTGTGCTGCTGTGTCAGCCCACTAAAATTATACTCTAGGCAAAGATTAGGCATATTCCTGTACTCTAGCACATAGTTCATACATGAGAGTGGCAGATCATTGCTCTAAGCCCAGGCCAGCAAAAAAGAAAATGAAAATGTGGCAGTTTGATGGGGAGTTTCACAAAAAGGTGACACTGGAAAACAGACTCTTAAAACAACTCATTTATTTGTAGTCTTTATTCTCTATTTGTTCTTAGCAAAGAAGACAATCTCGGCCAGGTGCAGTGGCTCACGCCTGTAATCCCAGCACTTTGGGAGGCCAAGGCGGGCAGATCACAAGGTCAGGAGATGGAGACCATCCTGGCTAACACAGGGAAACCTTGTCTCTATTAAAAATACAAAAAAATTAGCCGGGCGTGGTTACACACACCTGTGTGTGTAGTCCCAGCTACTCGGGAGGTTGAGGCAGGATAATCGCTTGAATCTGGGAGGTGGAGGTTGCAGTGAGCAAAGATTGCGCCACTGCACTCCAGCCTGGGTGGCGTGATCTCAGCTCACTGCAACCTCTGCCTCCAGGGTTCAAGCAATTCTCCTGCCTCAGCCTCCCGAGTAGCTGGGACTACAGGCACTTGCCACCACACCTGGCTTCCCAAAGTGCTGGTGTGAACCACCGTGCCTGCCCCCATAAAAACATCAACATTTCCACATAAATGGTAACATCTGCACCATTAGCTTCCTTTTAGGATCCATGATTGCTCTTGGGAACAACAGTCCTGCTGTAGCATGAAGGGGAAGGTATAATATGGAACCAGACACAAGAAAAAAGGCTTCTTTCGGAAGCAATATATTTATATAAATGTAAAAGTATCAGAAAAGGATTAATAATTTCACCAGGCAATCTAGAGCTACATTTCATATGCAAGTTCCTTACAGAGCTATAACAAGCTTTGTAGAACTCAAGCATTCCATGGAAAAAACGGTTATAAAGCCTCTTTCGGCTGGGCGTGGTGGCTCATGCCTGTAATCCCAACACTTCGAGAGGCTGAGGTGGGAGGATTACTTGAGACCAGGAGTTCAAGGCTGCAGTGAGCTATGATCGTGCCACTGCATTCAACCCTGGTTGACAGAGCAAGACCCTATCTCTAAAAAATTTAAAATGTTAAAAATAATAGAACTGACCAAGCACGGTGGCTCACACCTATAATCCCAGCACTTTGGGAGGCCAACGTAGTCGAATCACAAGGTCAGGAGATCAAGACCATCCTAGCTAACATGGTGAAACCCCGTCTCTACGAATAATACAAAAAGTTAGCCGGGCGTGATGGTGCACACCTGTCATCCCAGCTACTCAGGAGGGTGAGGCAGAAGAATCCCTTGAACCCGGGAGGCGGAGGTTGCAATGAGCCAAGATCACGCCACTGCACTCCAGCCTGAGTGACAGAGCGAGACTCCATCTCAAAATAATAACAATAATCATAAAACCCCTTTAAAAAAACAAATTGCAATGGAGATAGCGAGCCACAAAGTGTATTACAGTATTAGTCATAATTTTTTGCCTTATCACTCTTGATAATTTATTTTGCATTCAGTAGAGTTAGAGAAGTGTACGGATGAATACTGATCATAATTCTTCTCCACGTGGACTTTAGAATTCTAGGATAGCTGGCCTTCTTCCTTCAATAGGTAGACCCTGAAAGGAATCTGGGCTGTGCTGGCCACAGAAGCTTCATCAGGACAGGGCTCATTTCCAGCTCTGCTTAAGGGAGTAGTGAGGTATTGTTGTGTCTATTTGTGATGCTGAAGGAAGTGAGGAAAATAATCTTCCTTTATTATTACATGGTGCCCATGACCTTATTTATTATTTCAGTAGTAAAGAAATTAATTGTATTTCTTCTTCAACGTCTTCACAATGAATCTCTGAGATACAGGAATATGCTTATTCAATCAAGAAAGGTATTTATATAAGCAAGCACTTCAGAAGAAAACTTTCTACTTAACAGCAGGGGGAAATACCTTTTTTTTTTTTTTTTTTTTTTTTTTTTTTTTTTTTTT